>NW_006399993.1:2878950-2906491 GCF_000299155.1 Elephantulus edwardii
ACGGGTCCTTGGAGAGGGACATCATGCTTGGGAGGGTGGAGGGACAGCGCAGGAGGGGAAGACCCTCTATGAGATGGATTGAGTCGGTGACTGGGGTAATCAGGATGGGTGTGTCAGAGGCGGTGCGGTTGGCGCAGGATAGAGCAGGGTTTAGAGCTGTTGTGCAAGGGTCGCTGCTATGAGTCGGAAACGACTCGATGGCACATAACAACAACAACAATGATTTTTTTCATCTTATTTGGATCCATAATCAACACCCTTGATACCAGTTGTCAGGAAATCAAAAGACAAATTTCATTGGGAAAATCTATGGTCAAAGACCTTCCCAGATGTTAAAGAACAACAGAGGCCGTCTAATCCAAGCCATGGCATCCTCAGTTGCTTGCTGTGCGTCTGAGATTTTCTCTGTATTGTCCCTGTCTGAGTATACAGTGTTTACATATTATCTAGTGCTCAAGAAAAAAAATCTGAGCCATCCTAGATTCCATATTTTCTGCCTTCTCATCCATGGTCTGATCCAGGCCATGGTGTTTTCAGTTATTTCCTATGAGCTGAAAGTTGGACAATGAAAAAGGATGACAGAACTGATGCCTTTGAGTTGTCGTGCTAGAGAAGAGCATTGACTATATCATGGACCGTCAAGTGACAAAATAGGTCACTCATTAGAGGCAAGGATTTTGAAGCTCTATCGCACATACTTTGGGCATGTTGTCAGGAGAGGTAAATCCTTTAGAGAAGACAGCGTGCTTGGAAAGGTAGAGGGTCAGTACAAGAGAAGAAGATCCTGGATCAGGAGAATTGACACGGTGACAGTGGCATCAAGGGCAGAAGTGTCGGAGATGCTGAGGTTGGTTCGGGATAAGACAGGGTTCAGAGCCATTGTTCATAGGGTCACTTTGAGTCATAGCTCATAACAACATAACATAAAAAGAAATAAATGAAAGCTGTTATTATCTTGGAGTCTCAAAGTAGTATACAAGGTTCATGTATTAACTCTACCAGAATATTGGAGGTTTGAGTCTACCCAGAGATGTCTTGGAATTTAGGCTGGAATTCTACTTTTAAAAATACAAAAAAAAAAAAAAACGCCACTGAAAATCCTATGGCGCATGCACAGTTCTGCTCTAACATATCTAGTATCTCCATAGATCATAAATAACTTCACAGCAACTGAATATTGTGTTGTGTTGTTATTGATTGCCTGTGAGTCAATCATGACTCACAGCGACTCTATGAACAAAAGGCCTGAAGCCCATCTACAAGTATCGACATTTATCAAAGTTAATGGAGTTTCCGGAGGCGAGTTGTTTAGGAAGTAGATGCCACTTCTGCTTCCACACCTGTCATAGTATGTTATTGTTTGCGTCACCTGCGATGCATAGCAACCCTATGTACAGTAGCTCTGAACCCTTCCCTGTCCTGAGCCAGTCTCACTAATTCTGACACACCAACCCCCGTCGCCCCAGTCACTGTATCAGTCCATCTCATCCAGGGTCTTCCTCTCCTGTGCTGTCCATCCACCCTTCCGAGCATGATGTCCTTTTCCAAGGACTGATCTCTCCTGGCCACATGCCCAAAATAAGTGAGACGGAGCTTAAAAATCCTAGCCTCCAAGAAGAGACTTGGTTTCACCTCTCCAAGAGAGACCTATTTGAATATTGTATTATTATCTTATGATGTTTAATAAATAACCTAAGGTTTTTATTTCTGTGGTCGCTAATTTGGTCAGAATTTTTACCATTCTTTCAGTTGTGGGAAATACTCTTGATTAATTGGTATAGTCCCCATTGCTTTAGCTTTTTATGAGAAATAGAGGTCTGATTGATTTTGAAAGAGATTCATACAGATCTGAATATTCCTTTTTTATTTACAAAGAGAAGTGCACTTATCCTCACTTCTAAGGACTCTTCATAATGTTTAACCAAAACAAAATCCCACTGCTGCTATTTCCAACTCATAGCAACCCTGTAAGACAGAACCGAACTGCCCCACAGGGTTTTGGAGGCTGTGAACCTTTATGCCTCATCTTCCTCCCATGGAGCAGCTGGTGGTTTAGCCCACTGGCTTTGGGTTAGCAGCTGACCACTTAGCCGCCAGTGGCTGCTTTCTTGGTCTTTGAATGCCTTGGACATAGTAACTCCTAGAAGACTAAACTTGGCATCTTATTCCTTTACCTTTTAAGCATCTCTCAACTCATCCAAATTATTTTCCATTCTTCATATACTATTAATTTTGCCATACTAAGGTCACTGGAGTCATTCTAGTGCCTATTTTAATTGCTCTTTTTTTATCTTTATTGTTCTTCTAAAGATTAAATATACAGCCTTTCAGTGTAGATGAGAAGCTCTATTTGAACTGTGAGAGAAAAGTTTGTTTCTAATGTTGACTTTCTGCCATATTAAAAAAATTTTAAAAATAGTTTTCTTCCAGTGTATGCTACACTTTGTTGTTGTTACTGTTAAGTGCCGTTGAGCAGCATGCAACTCATAGGGACACAAGGAACAGATCTGAACCATATCCTATCCTGTGCTGTCCTTATCATCTCTGATAGGCTTGAGCCCATTGCCACAGACACTGAATCAATCCACCTCATTGAGGAGCTTCCTCTCTTTCATTGATGCTCCACCTTTCCATTTATGATGTTCCTCTCAAAGGACATCTCCTAACAACTTGCCCAAAGTACGTGAGACAGAGCTTTATTGTCTCTGCCTCTAAGAAGCCCTCTGGTTGTATTTCCTCCAAAACATATCTGTTTGTACTTTTAGCAGTCCATGGGATTATCCAGAACTCTTCTCCAACACTACAAATCAAAGGCATCAGTTCTTCTGTCATCTTTACTCATTGTCCAGCTTTCAGATGCTTAGCTGGTGATTAAAAAGATTGTGGCTTGAATGAGGTGCACCTTAAACTTTACATTTACATCATTGCTCTACAAGAGGGGAGGTCTCTGACAGCCGACTTTCACAGTGCTTTACATATCCAGATTACTTGACTGCTGGTACCAAGAGTGTTGATGTGAATCCAAGTAAGAAAGAATCATTAACTATCATGATGTTGCCTACTGGCCCAGTATTAAGAACTCTTGTTTGTTTTTTGTTTTTTTTTTTCCGAATGAGTTGGTTTAAATCCAGATGGCACAGCATTCTGGGCATAACAAAGAATGAAGAGCAAATTCTGGATTGCATGTACTTTGACCACACAGCTAAGATTGGGATGGATGAGTGAGAACTGAAGAGATGGACCATTCCTGTGGCTTCTTTGTCTTCATTGTTTTACAAAAGTTTATTCTTAACTGTGTGGATCACAACAAACTGTGGCTGACTCTGAGAAGAATGGGAATCCCTGAATACCTGATTATGCTTATGTGAAACCTATACTTTGACCAGGAGGCAGTCGTCACAACCGAGCAAGGAAACACTATATGGTTCAAAATTGGGAAGGATGTGCATCAAGGATGTGTCCTATCTCCATATCTTTTCAATCTATATGCACAACAGATTATATGAGAGGTTGGGCTCTATGAGAAGAAATGTGGCTTCAGGATTGGAGGTAGACTCATCAACAATCAGCGTTATGCAGATAACACAACCCTGCTTGTTGAAACTGAGGAGGACCTGAAGTGCTTGCTGCAGAAAGTGAAGGACTGCAGCCTTCAATATGAATTGAAGCTCAACATCAAGAAAACAAAGATTCTCATCACTGGGATATTTGGCAGCATCATGATAGATGGTGAAGAGATTGATATTATTGACAGCTTCAATTTGCTTGGCTCTACAATCACTACTCTTGGTACCACCAGCAAGGAAATTAAAAGATGAATTGCATTGGGAAAGTCTGCTGTCAGAGACCTCTCCAAAGTACTGAAGAACAATGATGAGTCTGGAGACTAAGGTGCACCTGATATGGGCCATGGTCTTTGCAACTACTTGCTATGCATCAGTGAGCTAGACAATGACAAGGATGAGAGAAGGAGAGTTAATGCCTTTGAGCTTTAGTGCTGGAGAAAAGTATTGAATATACCATGGACGCTAGGAGGACAAACAAGTTGGTCCTAGAGAGGATGAATCCAAGCTGTTCCTTGGAGGCAAGGATTCTGAAACTTAGTCTATCATACTTTGGACATGTTGCAAGGCGGGATCAGTCCTTGAAGAGGGACATCATGCTTGGGAGGGTGGAGGGACAGCACAGAAGAGGAATACCCTCGATGAGATTAATTGATTCAATCACTGGGGTAATGGGTATAGATAGGTGTGTTGGAGACAATAAGATTGGCAAGGGATAGAGCAGGGTTTAGGGCTGTTGTCTATAGGGTCGCTATGAGTCACAGGCAACTCGACAGCACATAACAACAACAACATTCTTAAATGTACAACAGGCTCCAAGACAACACTTCGTTTTAACTACAGGTGGCAACAGATGTTATAGCAGAGAATCAAGATGTCTTAAACAGGAACGGAAGTAAGGTTCACCATTACCTTAGTCACAAAGAACAGCTTATTTTTTTGCCAGATTTCTTAATTCCACCTGTGGCCAGGGAACCTTTGCCTGTGGCCTTCACTTTTAGCTCCTCGAGTGTCTTCTGATCTTCTTTTTGCTTCTGCTTTAAAGCCTTATGTTCCTCATTCATTTTCTTGGTCTGCTTCTTGGACTGTTTCAGAGGCTCCTTCTTGTACCTTTGAGGCCAGACATGGCGCCAGCCACTCCTTCCCCAGATCTCCATTTCTGTTTTTTTAATGTTGAGATGTTACCCGTATTGAAGACTGCAGTCTCTGTTCCTCTGCACAAGCACCAAAGGTCCCCCTCACTTTCAGCAAGCAAAGTTGTGTTGTCTGCATAATGCAGGTTGTTGATTAGTCATCCTTCAATCCTGATTCCACATTCCTCCTCATAGAGCCCAGCCTCCTAGATAATCTGTTCTGAATTTAGATTGAAAAAGTATAGAGATAGGACATATCCCTGCTTTACACCCTTCCTGATTTTGAATCATGCAGGCTTTCCTTGCTCTGTTCTGATGTATATGGGTATAATTAAGTGTTCTGGAATTCCCATTCTTCTCAGTATTAAGCTATAGTTTGTTGTGATCCACACAGTCAAATGACTTTGCATAGACTTTGTTTTGATCCACACAATCAAATGCCTTTCATCACATTTTAAAATTTATCTGCTACATTAAACATTGCCAATTAGCTATGTGATAGCAGATTCTCTTGCTTATTCACTTCTCTGATCATTCTTTCTCTTGCTTGTTTTTTTCTATTCTGCAAATTGCTTAAATGTTGGGTTTTCCTAAAAAATCTACTATTGCCCTCCTTTCTTTCTTGCTTTAAGTGCTGAGGTTTTTATCCTTTCTGGTTTTTGGTTGGTAGGTCTCTATCCCTTCCTACACTAATTTCAAAAGAACTAGTAGATGGTATGAACATGGCCACCACAGGGAAAGACTTACAAAGGGGGTGGGGGTACAGATTATATCATGTGGTTTATAAAAACCTTTAGGAGCATTATATAAACTATGGCAAAGAAAATAATGTTTTATTATCTGAATGTGTTTCAAGTGGGAACTAACCCATGGCTGACCCTCCAGTGGGTTTTCACAGGCTGGCAGTCGCACAGGAGAAGTCTTCCTGTCATTCTCTCAAGGAGAAGCTGTTGGATTTGAACCATGTACCTTTGCGTTGGCAGCGAAATTTCCTATCAACCACCAGAACGTTAAACTTTCACTGCCACAGTATTCCAATTAAGTTCCTGCAGCGACATAGTTAATATTTCCTGCCACCTAGTGTTCATACAGGATATTGCAAGTGATAGAGCTCTGGTGGCCTCTTGGGTAAGTGGACAAAGACTCCGAATGACAGGAGAATCAATGCCTTTGAATTATGGTGTTGGAAAAGAGTGCTGATTTTCTCATGGATTACCAAGAGAACAGACAAATATGTCTTGGAGAACATGCAACCCTTGGTGCCCCTTAGAGGCAAGAAGGGCAAAAACTACATTTCACGTATTTTGGCATGATATTAGGAGGGGCCAATTGTGGGGAAAAGACATCATTTTGTGAAAGGTCAGCAAAAGAGAAGATATTCAACAAGGTGTACCGACACAGTGATTGCAGCATGGGCTTAAGTATATCAGCGATGATGAGGATAGCCTAGGATACAGCAAAGTTCAGATCCCTTGTTCACAGGGTCACTATGAGTCATCAACCTGGAGAACACCTGATAACAGTGAGTGAGGAGTTACGTCACAGACCCAAGACAGGTGATTCGAATCTAACAGCTGCTCCACAGGAAGGAGGCATTTCCTCCACTGCTACTTACAGTCTCCGAAATTACTTTATCGGGATTTGTCCCTTGTGTTTAGTGAGCTCTGGTGGCATAGTAGATAGAGAGTGGTGCTGCTAGTCTAAAGAAGGTGCCGCTCTTATAGTTCGAATCCACCTGCAGTTCCATGGGAAAAAAGATAGACCGTCTCCTCCCGTGTGATTCACAGCCTCGGAAAATTTGCTGAAGGGTCAGCTATGAGTCCATCTTTACTCAGTAGTATATACCTGTGGGGACAGGGGCAGAGAATTCACTGTTGTTTAATAATAAATTGCAGTGAGAGGAGATGACCCATCTTTCTCCCTCTAAGCAGTTGGTGGATTCGAACCACTACAGACGTGCGGCCTTTGTGTTGGTAGTGCAACTCCTTACCCAGGAAGCTGGAGGTGTGTTGCTAACTTAGAGGCTGTGCCTTTCAGGCAGCTTGAATGTGCTCCACGGGAGAATTTCTCTGATACAGAAGCATCTGAAACCTGCTGCAGAGTCAGCTATGAGTAGGCTCCAGCTCAATGGCAGGGAGTTTTGTGGGCTGCAAATAGAAAGGATTTCAAGGCAGCTGGAGCCCACCAACTTCGCCTCAAGAGAAAGATGAGTTCTTCTCCCCTTAGGAATTACAGTGGGGGGTGGGGGAGAAGGTGGAAGATGAATTGCCTTGGAACCTGGAAGAGGTTCAGCATAAGTCAGAACTGACTTGAGGACAGTCATGGGGATGGGTGGAAGGAGCTCTTACGGAGCGGTTAATGCTTATAGCTGCTAACCGAAAGATCAGCATCCTAAACTCACCAGTCACTCTGTAGAAGAAAAATGAGGTGGTCTGCCTGTATAGAGGCAGCGCTGGTGGTGGAGTCTGCCAGCACTGCTTACTCAAAGGCCATGTGTCTCTGGTGGTGAGAATCCACCAGCTGCTTAGAAGGAGAAAGATATGTCGTCTCCTCTCATTATGATTTATCACCTTGGAAACCTGATGAACAGTCACCATGAGTTGAAACTCACTCAACAGCAACGAGTGTATATTGGAAACCCTAATGGCTCTTCTTGGTCCTGTAAGATTGTTAGGAGTCATATTTGACTCAATGGCAGTAAGTTTGGGTCTGGGGTCTTTTAGAGGTCTGGTAGCCTCGTGGGTTAGGCATTGGGCTGCTAACTAAAGGGTCGACTGTTTGAACCAACCTGCTTTTCCTTGGGCAAAGGAAGTGGCAGTCTGCTTCTGTGAAGATTTATAGGCTTGGAATCTCTCTGGGGCAGCTCTGCTCTGCCCTCCAGAATCACTGTAGGTCAAGATTGACAGGATGGCAGGAGATCTGAGGTATGGAGATCGAGTGGTGGTTAACACTCAGCTAACCAGTAACTTGGTGGTTAGAAGAACACAGTTCTACTTTGATAGACATAGGGTTAACACAAGTCAAATTCGTTTTGACTAACAGAAAATCAGTATGTCTTACAAAAAAAAATCCACCAAAGGGAAAAATATCCAATAAATTAAATGTCTAAAAATATTAAAATGACCCCTGAGGGCATATTTAGAGGAAGTCTGGTGGTTTAGTGGTGAGGAGTTGCACTACCACCCAAAGGCAGGTGGTTCAAATCCTCTAGCTGCCCCCTGGAGAAATATGGACAGGCTCCTCCCGTGTGTCTTACAGCCTCTGAAAACCCACTGGAGAGTCAGCAATGAGTCAGTTCCGACTCGACCATACATAGCATAGCAACAAATAATGCCATCTTTACCTCGACTTTTGTACTTTCCCCTGCATGGGTGCATCCTCTTCCCGTCACTGTTCTGACCAAAGAAAGTTAAAGTATTTATCTGTTGTTCCTTTTAAAAAAATTAATTAATATAAGTACATAGATTATAAAGTCCAATAGTTTCACAAAGTTTATAATAAAGACAGCATTCCTCTGCACCATTCTCTTCACATCCCTAACTCCTCCGTCTCAGGATGAGTACATTTAATTGCTAGTCATTTTTCTAATATGTTTTCACTATTCTGAATAACATTCTTATATTGCTTTTTCTTAATTTTTAATTATATTATCTCTTCCTTTTTACTATGAAAGATAAAGATTTGCCTCCTCGTGCTGATATCATTAAGTCCCAGAAATAATTGTATAATGACAGTATCAATATTATTTGTAGCAAAGTCATATTGAAAAATTGACCATCCGGTAAAAAAATACCATCAAGTAAGCTCTGGTTCACAGTGATTCTGTGTGTGAAGAGTTGGCAAGGGGGAAGAAGGGTGTCAGTGAGAGAGATTGCCACGGTGACTGCAACAGTGAGCGTGAGAGCACAGTGGAGATCATAAATACAATGCAGGATCAATCTCCATTCTCTGTAATGTTTCTGTGAGTTGGAGTTCACTGGATGGCACATAACAACAAAACCAACCTGGGTAGTGCTCCAGAGGGTTTTCAGGGGCTGATTTTTTTTTTTTTTTTAGAACTAGACCTTTCTCACCCAGTGTCTCTCGGTAGATTAGAGCCTCCACCTTTTGGTTGGAGCAGCACTACTGGGGATCTACAGACACAGTGTTTGTTGAGCTGCTGCTCTGAGTTCAGGATTTAAGCTCATATATGTCTTATTCATAAGCACAGGTGCACAGATGTGGGTGTCAGGATGGTTTCTTCTTTAGAGAAGATAGGAAAAGTAAAGTAAGCCACTTCTGAAAACTCAAGCACACCTTGTTTTCATAATGAGAAAAGATGATGTTTTGGAAACTTTTCCCACCATTTAAAAATGGAAGAAAATAATAGACTGAAACATTAAGGTTTATCAAAGGAGAAATGTCAAGAATGTGGGTTGGTTTCTTTTCCAGGGGCTTTGTGGGTGTGCATCATTTTAAATCCACACTGCAAACTGGAGGAAAAATCCTGCTGGCTGCTGCAACTGCAGAAGTGGAGTGACCTTGATGTGTGTCCCCTGGAGGACGGGAACTATGGGCATGAGCTTCCCAACATCACCAATGCGCTTCCCCAAAGTGCCAATCACAGCCCAGGTGAGCCAGGTTTCCTTTTATGCTTTTTGTGCCTGCAACTCCAAAAGTGGGAGGGCAAAGCCCTGGAACAATGGTGACTAGACAGCTTTTTGGCTGTCAGAATAGTAATCTTGAATAAGAAAAATCTGTCCTCTTGTTCATCTTAAAATGCCAAACCTTAAATAAAGCTATGCTTTTATCTTTGATGCTGTCCTTTTCCACATGGAGTGCCCGGAGTAAAATCCTGTAGTCCTCTGCAGAAATAGCTAACCTTCAAGTTCTTCATGTATAATGCATCTTGGCCTCAGTTGGAATTGGTTTTTGTCTCAGAAGACCTACTCAAGGGAGGGATAGAGGGCTGGTAAAAAGAAGCTTTAAAATGTGTCCAAACAATAGCCTTTTTCACATTTTGGTTTTCTTCACATTTTTATATAGCAGATAACTGGAAGGGGATGTCCTCTCAGTTTATTATAGGATTCCCACTCCAGGAGTCCTGACTTTTCAAGACAAAGCCAGTACCATGATATTGTACCCTTTGCCTTTTGAGCTCACTGGCCTACAGACATCACTGGGCATTATCACTCTAGTTATCAACATCAGTTCTATCTAGTTCATATAACTCAGGGGTTTTTTAAATGTTGGCAACTTTTTATTGGTAAGAGATTTTTATCTGACACTGAATTTGTATGTGGTCCTTTTCTTTTAGGTGATATAGCTGTTGATATTTTTATTTCAAGAAGCAAGTCACTTAATTCTTGTACTAGGCTTCATCTATATTTGCTATACCTAATTGGAATCAGTGTATTTAAGGCATCTAAGGTAATGAAAGACAAGGTAATTAGAGATGAAAGACAGCAGTTTTGTGACTTCTTTAAGCTGCCCTTTTCCTGTAAGTAATTTAGTCTCCACAAGGTCAGAAGTCAGTACTAGCTTTGGATGGTGGTTGTTAAATACTTTCAAGTCCACTGTGACTCATAGTGACCCTATGAACAACAGATCTGCACCTTGCCCCATCTGTGCCAGCCTCACTATCGCTGATATACGTGAGCACATTGATACAGTCACTGTGTCCATCCATCTTGTCAAAAGAAGACCAGATGCATATAAATAGTGCTCCCTAGATCTGCCTCTTCATTCCTTCTCATATATTGGTTCTTCATTCGCATGCATGTGGAGCAGTTTAAAATACCGTGGTTTACAGATATGCAAGGGAGTATAGAGGAAGCTCACACTCACTTGCTTTAAGAGTGGATCTGAAGGACACTTGGCCAAGGGCAGCACACATCAGGTCCTCGTGGCTGTCAGGACTGGCTGACCCCAGCTTCCAGCTGGAAACAATGGAGGACTCTCCAATGATTCAGATCTCCCAGAAGAGCCATGGGTGAGCATTAATATTGCTGTTAAGTATATCTGTTTTCTGCTGGACACATGAGCCTATATTTGGCCATAAAAGCCTTCTCGGGTCCCATCTCTTCCTGCTATTCCTTAGTTGTTGGAATTGACGGAAAACCTCATAAGCAGTTCTTTACTTCACCTCTGCCTTGCATGTGGCCTTCCTAGCTGTAAAACAATCCAGTGGTAAATGGGAGCTAGTCCAGGACTTAAGAACAATAAATAACATAGTTGTGCCTCTACATCTTGTGGTTCCTAGCCCTTTCAAAGTGCCAGCCAATAAGACTTTTATTTTAAGGAGTATCTTCCCTCTGTAACTTGATTTGTGTCATCGTTAGAATCTCTAAGTGGAATATTATTGCTTTTCATTTTGACTTATGTACTTTTAACTTGTTAGTTAGACTGCAACACTTCCATGATGCATCTTCAAGGATATGAACATGTATCCCTAAGCACAATTGATAACAGTGCATCTAAATTCCAAAATCAATCTCCATAATAGTCTATGTGTTTCCTACTGCCAAAGGGCCCTTTAGAGTAGTGAGAGAAGATCTTCACCCTGAAACCTACAGCGTCCCTTTTCAGCAGGAAGTAGTTAAGAGAGTCCGCCGCCCCATTTTCCTTATGAATCAGGGTGAAATCTCTCTCAGGGAGGAGTGACAGGGAATGGCAAAGGATGCATGGACAAAAGAGATTAATCAGAACTGGTTTTGATGGGGACTATGGCAACATGACAATGGAAGCTCAGGGAATGCTGCTTTACTAGAAGTATTTTTGTGAACTTATTTTGCTTTCGTGGTTACATTTGTTTGATTATGTATAAAGGATTAAGAGACAAGGAAGAATGAACCCTGAAGAAAAGAAATTATGCTCATCTTGATGATCTCAAAATTATGATTTAAACAAAAGAGGGGGAAATGAGGGAAGCCGAATATCAAATTTACTAATAGTAGACCAAATGCTATATCAGGAAATGAGGGAGGCTTAATACAAGCTGAAGGTCACCTGGTGGTGCTAAGGTGTTCCCTAAGAGTCAACATTGTTCTTAGTTTGTATCAATTGAATCCCTCCCTCCTGAGATTAGCAAAAAGAGGAACTTGGCCTTATCTGTAAAAGACTTCACCATTATCCTTTGGTTTTGTTTTGTACTTCCTTATGATTTTACTTTGTTTACCTTCCTTATGATTCTAAATAAATACTCAGAGAAGCATGGCTTGGGGCCTTCAGTCATGGGAACTGTTGGCCCCCTGTTTTTCACACTCTGTGTTCTATATCATTTAAAAAAAAAATACTGGGTTTTAGGTCAGGTATACCTTAGTTCTCAAAGTGACATTTTTGCTTCTTAAAACTTTATAGGGTCACTATGAGTCGCAAACGACTCGACGGCACATAACAACAACAACAACAACAAAACTTTATGTCATTTGAGTCCTTGACTGCTGCTTCTGTGGGTGTTGATGGTAGATTCAAGAAAAGTGAATTTAAAAAATATTTTCTATCCTTTCTCCATATATCATGATGCTATTTATTGATTGTGGAAGTTTTTATAATTCCAGTCCTTGCTCCACTTATCATGAAGTTGTTTATTGGTTGTGAAGGTTTTTGTTTTCTTTATTCTGAAAGTGTAATCTATACTCAAAACTGTTTAACTGTTGTTGTTGTTGTTGTTAAGTACTGTCAAATCATAGACAACTCATAGCTACCCTCTCTGAGATTTCCCAAAAGGAAATAAAGCCACAGGTATGGGGAACAGGACTTCAACTCATATTCTGGGGGAGACAGTTCAATTAATAAGACTTCCTAACTGCTTCCATTTCTACTCTTTCATCTTATAGTCTATTCTCAATACTGCTGCTAGAGTTCGCCTTTTTAAATACAAATCTAATCATATTTGTTCATGTTAAAGATAGCCAGTTACTCATCTTACTCATAAAGCCTAAGACATCTTTCACTAATGGCCTTCAAGGCCCTCCATGACCTGTTGTTGTTGTTAAGTGCCATGAGTCAAGTACAATTCGTAGCAACCCTATGAACCCCCATGCCATCACCTCTGATGTACCTGAGCCCATTGTCACAGGCACTGTGTCAATCCGTTTCATAGAAAGTCTTCCTCTCTTTCACTGATCACCTTTCCAAGCATGATGTTCTTTTCCAAGGACTAGCCCCTTTTTACATGCCTACAATATGTGAGACAAAACTTAACTATATGTGCCTCCCAGGAGCACCCTGGTTGGAATTTCTCTAAGACTTACTTGTTGATTTGGAAGTCCATAGAATATTCAGTACTCTTCTCCAACACTGCACCTCAAAGGCATTAATTCTTCCATCATCCTTAGTCCTTGTCTACTTTTCAGATGCATAGCAAGTAATTGAAAAGACCATGGCTTGAATTAGATGCACTTTGGTCTTTAAAGTGACATTGTTGCTCCTTAACACCATACAGAGTCCTTGACAGCTGATTTACCCAATGTAACATGTTTGTTGATTTCTTTTTAAAAAAATTTTTTTTTAATTTTAACAAAAATTTACAGAGGCTTTGGATTTCCATTCATTCATTGTTGCACTTTTCTCCCTGCCCATCCCTCCCCCCATCTCTTGATTTCTTTTTTTTTTTCTCTCTCTTGAATTCTTAACTGCTGGTGCCACAGGTGTTGATTATGGATCCAAGGAAGATGAAAACATTTACAACTTCAGTCTTTCTCCATCTATTATGATGCTTCCCATTGGCCTAGTGGTGAGGATTCTTGTCTTCCCATGTTGAGATGTAGTCCATAATGAAGGCTGTAGTCTTTGATCTTCTGCAGCAAATGTATTAAGTCCTCAGAGCTCTTTGCAGGGAGCTCTGATGGCCTAGTGGTAAGAAGCTGTGCTGCAATCCCAAAGGCATGTAGTTTGAACCACCAGCTGTTTTGTGAGAGAATGGGCAGTGTCCTCCTGTACAATTAAATGCCTTGGAAAACCCATCAGAAGGTCAGCTATGGGTCAGTTGTGACTTGATAGCACACACCACAAGCTTTTGGCAAGCAAGGTTGTGTCATCTGCATAAGTAGGTTGTTTATGAGCCTTTCTCTGATCCTGATGCCACGTACTTCATAAAATCCAGCCCCTACTCGTACTATCTCTCTCTTATCTCTTATGATTCTTCTACTTACTCATTCCATTCTAGTTATACTTGCCTCCTTGCTGTTCTGCAAACTTCAAATATGCCCCATCTAAAAACCTGAGCATGTACTGCTTCTTCTGGAAATCCCTTTCCTTAGTTATCAATAAGACTTGCCCTGAAATTCCTTTTTATATGTGTCCAAGTGTTATTAGTCTATTTTATATGAAACAGTAAGCTACCCCCAGTGCCAACACCTCCTCCCCAAGTTTGCTACTTTATTCTCTGAAGTAGCCATAACAATCTAACGTATTATTTGCTCACTTGTGAAACTTCCTCTCTCCACTTGAATGTAAAGATTTATAAAGGCAGAGATACTCCTGGCATCTAGAACAGTACCTGCTTTATGGTAGACAATCATTATTTTCTAATTTAATTCATTACAAGACACATTGAGAGTCCAGTCATCATTGTGGGCTAAGCAGAACAGAGTTGTGATGCATTTCAGTTAAACTACTCCAGTCTAGAAGAGTGAATACCAGCAGTGATCCTTTACATAAGGAAGTCAAGGAGAGAAGCCGGAGGGCAGGGAGGGAGGGGAAATGGAATGGCCTATCATGCCCCAGTTGTGTGAGCTTTAGGCTTCTGGGACTAATCCGTCCTTTATTTCATTTCATGTTGACTTCTTGAGCCAGTGAAGAGAGAGGCAAATACTCCATTTTGTAGAAGGAACACTATACTTTTCTTTGAGGTACAACATGCCCGAGAAGCATTTCAGTAAAGACGGAGAGTACTATTTTGATGAGGTTTTTGTTGGTTGCTGCAGAGTCAATTCTATGTGACAGAATAGAACTGCCCCAGAGGATATTTTGACTTTAATCTTTATAGAAACTTTTCATGCAGAGCCAGAAATATAGTCCCTGGGTAGCTTCAAACCACCAACCTTTCCAAGGTTGACCAGAGTACTACCAGGGATTCTGTTTTTTATAATAACATCCTTTAATATGTGAGCCCATATCCAGTTTTGTTGTTGTTGTGTACCATCGAGTCAGAACTGACTCATAGCTGACCCATCAGGGGGTTTTCAGAAGCAGTTAATTGCATGGGAAGAAATTGCCCATTTTTCTCCCACAGAGCAACTGATGGATTTGAACCATGTACCCTTGAGCTGCCAGTGCAACTCTTTATTATTAGGCCACCGTATACAATAGGATATATCAAATTATTACTTTAGATTCCAAGGATAGGATTTTTACTGAGTAGATGAATGTATTAGTTTCTTTGCTGTTCAATCTGAATTCCCTGACTTCTCTCCTCCAGCCCCATTTCTTGGTACCGGTTCATCAGATGTGCACTCCATTTGGGCATCTCCAGAACTATATAATACTTCAATTCTCAATCTCAAAACTATTTGAACTGCCTTAGTCTGGCAGAGAGTCAGGCTCTGCGTGGTTTTTCATTTCCTTAAATGCCATTACTATTGTGCATAGTTTTTGATGGTGTAACTTTCATTTAATCCACCAGCTGCTCTACAGGAAAAGGATGGGCAGTCTCCTCCCATGCAATGTAATGTCTCTGAAAACTGCTCGCAGGTCAGCTGTGGGTCAGTTCTGTTTCAGCACCACACAGCAACACACCACATACTTTGTCTACTTTGTCCATAGAAGTCCTTTTCTTGAAGGGATGTGGTATTATAAGATACCAAGGAGAGACTAAGTTAGTCTTCTGACAACATCCATTTTTCTTATTGTGGAACAAGAGTATAAGTCGGGCTTCAACTCTTTATCAGTTTTTAATATTAATTTCCTGAAACTCCTTAGTATAATAAAGATCATTTTGTGAGGAAAGTTCTAAATTGACTAGAGAAGTTACTCAACAGCTTCTCTCTGCCTCTGAGGAAATTGTATCATCTACTGAGTAACTGAGCACCATGTTGCCAAGAAGGATCAATCCTTGGAGAGGGTCTTCATGCTCTGAAGGGTGGAGAGTCAGTGCAGGAGAGGAAAACCCTGGATGAGATGGATCAGTAGCTGATATAATGGGGTTAGGTGTGTCAGAGATAATGTAATTGGCTCACGATAGGTCAAGATTCAGCGCTATTGGTCATAGGGTCTCTGGGAATGGTAGTTGACATGAGAGCACATAACTCTCTCTCTTTAAGAAAGTTATTCCCCAAAGAATGCATAGACACTCTGCAAATTTATTTAAAAAAAGAAAAAGCAGCAATATAGCAAATACTGAGATGACAAACTGGGCAAGTAACAGCTCACCCTTAACCAGTACTATTTCCTTGCTCACTCCACCACTCCACCTCCCACCCCCACATCCTTTTATCCCTAACAAATACATAGGAGCTAGAGCTGCAGAATGCTCATCATTGGATTGTTGCACTTCTTTCTTTCCTCAGATTCTTTATCCAGACCAAGAAGAACAGTATTCACGAGAGCCATCGAAGGGCGTGAATTGCACTGGCAGGACAGCCACTTACAGCGAATAATCAGCAGTGATGTATATACAGCTTCTGCCTGCCAGCGAGAAAGCGAAAGATTACTCTTTAATTCTCAAGGCCAGCCCCTGTGGCTTGGTAAGTCTCTCACTCCTCTTCTTGGACAAGCCAGCACCAACCATAAATTGTATGTTCTTCACACAGATCTTGCAAGGCTTTGCAAGGGCCGCGGGTTTTTTATGTGATGCCTCAGCGATTTGTGTATGCACTTGGTTGAAATACTGTAGCATCAGATGGAGGAATTGTTATCTTGTCATTTCAGTTCTGAAAAGAGAAAGAACTTAACAAATCTCAAAGAGTACTAACAAAACCACTAGACATTGGCTCACAGGATCTCGGTTAATAGTTACTGATCAGCATTATAATTGACATTAAAATTGTATATTTTGCTTAAAAACCACTAAGCTTGAAACTTAAATTACCCTGTAACTGGGACAGAATCTTTATTTCTCACCAAGCAGTCTTCCACTTCATTTTCCCACTTTCTCTCTTCCCCTTTATCATAACAGGATAAAGCTATTCCACCTTGAGTTTGAATCTCCATCTGAAATGGTTTAGCAGCATGACCTTTTAGCACCTCTTTGACATTATGAGAATACCCACTCCAAAATATAGCTTTCCTTTTTTTTTTTTTTTTTTGGAGGCTCACAACAATGGCATGCATTTTTACTCTCTGTTCCCCAAACCCTCACCCCATATCTTTGTCTTTCTCAGTATCTTCCTACATCTGGATATGTCTCAGTCTCGCTCTTACCAGACTTGACTAGACTCACTGCAGGTACTGCCTGACATTCCTTTGATCTTTCCTCTTCTCTGATTCAGTGCTTATAAAACATAGATCAAATAAGCATGTGAAAAATATATACTTCATTAGCAATCTAACATGACTATATAGTAAAAGAGTTGTAAATTATCATTGTTTGGTTTTCAAATGGTCAGAGATTTTTAAAATAAAGACAAATAGTGTCTGGTGTGGAAAAAGTTGCCTGGAAATGAGTGTATATTGAGGGGGTTTTTTTCCCATTTTTATTTTCCTTTATTTTACTTAAGTGTCTGTCCAAGGACAGTGTTACAGAATGAACATGAGTTGTTCTATTTTTTTAGAGTTTTGTTTTGTTTTATTGGTTTGCTTACAAAGTTTGTATACATTGTGTTTCACACTATTCTTCATTCATATTGTGTTTCATACAATCACTCGCATGCATTATGGTTTATAAAATTAATCACCATTGGGCCTTGGTCATAATTACCCTGTGGTTTTGCCTGAATCCTTCCCATTTACTAGCACCCCCTCCAGTGAGTGTAAATTCTTATAGCCTTTCTGAAGGAGATTTCAGCAACACTAGTCAAACGCCTTTAAAGTACATTCATACTCTTTTAAATCAAGGATTCTACACCTAATGATTTATCCCAAAGCCATAATTAACTAAGGATATGCATAAACTAGGGGTTCATTAGGGCATGAATATAAATAATTTACAGATGGGAAAATTAGAAGCAATTCAAATGTTCAATAGTGAGGCAAGTGGGGTAAAGGAAAAGATAGTATGTTTATTTAACTGAATGATATGTCACCATTCCTAATGTTACAAATGTGTATTTAATGGAATGCAAAGGTATTTACAATGTGTGTTATTAAGTAGAAGCCTATAATAATACAAAATAATAAGTAAAATATCAAACATTTTTATTAGAAATTGAATAAAGTCTGGATAAATATTCATGAAATTAGAAATAGTGTTTAACTCTGAGTAATGAAATTACAGATTGTTTTTATTTGCTACCTTTTTATATGTTCTAATTTTCTTTAATTACATCTATAATTTTTATATCATTTAAAAAATAAATTCTAAAACTCCTTATAATCACTCCACCATTTTTAAGTCTTCCAGGTCTTCCCTTACCTCAAAGGTAAACCCAGATTCCTTGGTATGATATTCAGAGCTCTTCACTTTTCTAGCCTCTCTCAAGTTATGTAAGCTAACTCTAGCTCACTGAACTAATTTACCATACTCTGAAGCTGATAGAGTGTTATCATTTATACTTTAATGCTTTTGCTTATAAATTTCCTTTACCAAAAATACCTTTTCTTTTTTGTCTATGTTTTTATCCATCAAGGCTGAGCTCAGATGTTATCCTTACTCTGTAGATATTCCTGTAATGTTATTTCTTCTTCATTGTTTTGTTGTTATCTGTTTATTATAATTTTTGAGCTCTGGGATGTCAGTGACTATTTCTGTTCAACTTTTTATTCCCATTGCCCAGCATATTACATGGCATATAATGGATTTTTTCAGGTAATCTAAGATTAATAATGAGTAACATTTCCCCTTTTAGGCAGATAGTTAGTTCCTTCCTCAAGATATCCATAATGCACATTCACAAAGTAGTATATTTCACTACTGCCTCTTCCTATACCATGGTCTTTAAGGTATCTCTCTCTCAAGGTTGCACATATAATCAATTCAACTTATTTCTTTAATAAATAAAGCACAGCTGCTGGTCCACAATAGAAATCAGGTTTAATTTGAATAATTGAACTCGACTGAATAGAGATTCTCCTTATCACGTGTTCATTTTCCTAGTTTGAAATTTTAATCCAGCACAACTTTCTTCTTGCCCGGCAGAGCATGTGCCTACAGCCTGTGCCCGGGTGGATGCCCTGCGTTCCCATGGTTATCCGAAAGAGGCCCTCCGGCTCACAGTGGCCATTATCAACACTCTGAGACTACAGCAGCAGAGGCAGCTGGAAATCTACAAGCATCAAAAGAAAGGTATAATGATTAGAGGACATCTAAAGCCCTGAGGCATGAGACTGATGAGGATCTTTGGGGGATGCAAGGCCTAGTACAGGCTGTCCCCCAGGGTTGCCAACTTCAGATTCACACACATCATACTTGCCCTTTAATGTTATGTAAATTTGCCCTCACTTTGAAACAGTTGAACCAATCCCTATTCACAGTAGAGTCGTCATCATAATCACCTTCACTTGCTGCACATGCAGCTTTTAAAGAATTTAAAAGTCTTTCAGCCTTCTCTTGAACTAAAAAAAAAAAAAAAAAAACCAAACAAAAAAAACCCCCATACAACCCTCAATGCCTTCAAGTCAGAACTGACTGATAACTGATCTTCTAGCAGGTTTTCAGAGGCTGTAAATCACAGGAGGAGATTGCCCTCAGAGGAGGTGGTAGATTTGAACCTCTTGCCTTTCAGTTGGCAGTGCAATTTATTACCCATTGTTGTTTTGTGCTGTCAAGTCAGAACCACCTTTGCAGACCCTCTGCAAGGTTTCAGGGGCAGTAAATCCTAAGAATGGAGATCGCCCCTTTTCGTTCTTTCGGCACCACCATGGTGGTCGGCAAGAACAAGCGCTTTACAAAAGGTGGCAAAAAAGGAGCCAAGAAGAAAGTGGTTGATCCATTTTCTAAGAAAGATTGGTATGATGTAAAGGTGCCAGCAATGTTCAGTATAAGAAATATTGGGAAGACATTAGTCACAAGGACTCAAGGAACCACAATTGCATCTGATGGATTCAAGGGTCATGTTTTTGAAGTGAGCCTTGCTGACTTGCAAAATGACAAAGTTGCATTTAGAAAATTCAAGCTAATTACTGAGGATGTTCAAGGCAAAAACTGCCTCACCAACTTCCATAGCATGGATCTTACCCGCGACAAAATGTGCTCCATGGTCAAAAAATGGCAGACCATGATTGAAGCACATGTTGATGTCAGAACCACCGATGGTTATTTACTTCGTCTATTTTGTGTTGGTTTTACAAAAAAAAAATGCAACAATCAGATTCTGAAGACATCTTATGCTCAGCACCAACAGGTCCACCAAATCTGGAAGAAAATGATGGAAATCATGACCCGAGAGGTGCAGACAAATGACTTGAAAGAGGTGGTCAATAAATTGATTCCAGACAGCATTGGAAAAGACATAGGAAAGCCTTGCCAGTCTATTTATCCTCTCCATGGTGTACTTGTTAGGAAAGTAAAAATGCTCAAGAAGCCCAAGTTTGAATTGGGCAAACTCATGGAGATTCATGGTGAAGGTGGTAGCTCTGGAAAAGCTACTGGAGATGAGACAGGTGCAAAAGTTGAATGAGCTGATGGCTGTGAGCCACCAGTTCAAGAATCTGTTTAAAACTTAGCCTTTGAGTAATTACAAATAAAAATTACTATTTGTGAAAAAAAAAAAAAGAAAGAAAGAAAGGAGATTGCCTATCATTCTGCCCTGCAGTGGCTTGTGGATTTGAACCATCAGAACTTCGTGCCTTTGGCAGTACAACTCCTTACCCACTAGGCCACCAGAGCTCCCTCACTGCCCACTATATGACCTAAATAAGAACCATTTGCACCTGCTCCAGTTTACCTACAAATTCCACTTAAAGACTTAAAGACATAATTAGGAACTGATCTTCTTTGTGACCTGGGGATTGCTTATACTTAATTTTTAGGAAGTATTATAAAGTGGATGTGGCTTACAAGTTAGAGGATTTCAAGTTATTCCACCTGCTATGTGACCTAGAATAGCTCACTTTACCTCTCTGAAGTTTACCTTACTCATTTGTAAAATGGAAATAATATACGGGTGTCTCCCTTACAGGACAGTTCTAAGATTTGACATAAGAACACCCTTTTAATGTATGTATTTGTGCACATTGCCAGTCTTAAATCTTTGCCATCAAGACAGAACTGACACAGAGTTGACCTTCCAGTTGATTTTCAAAGGCATTAAATTGCACAGGAGGAGACTGCCCATCTTTCCCCTTTAGAGTGGCTGGTGAACTTGAACCTCCATAGAGGCCATGTAACGCCCAATGGACTATCCCACCAACTCCCTTGCACTGCCAGTGGACACCTTAAATTCAAATCACTAGTCCTTTGAGCCGATTAGTGAGTTTCTTACCAGTATGGTCTTAAGACAATAAGGGTAGGTTTTCTTTAACTCAAAGCCTGAAAGAGACTGAAGAGAAGGCCTCAGCAGGGACATAAAACAAGCTATTCTTTCCACCCCCTAAGTTCCATAGTCACTAGAGAATTGCACTGCTAACCCAAAAGTCGTGCCTCTCTAGCTGTTCAAATCCACCAGTGGCTCCATTGGAGAAAGATGGACACTATCATGCTATATGACTTACTGCCTTTGAAAATCACTGGCATGGCAGGTCAGCTGCGTCAGTGCTTACTTGGCAGAAATGAGGTGGGTTTTTTTATTTTGCTTTTTTGGGTTGGTTTTTGTTGTTTGGGGGGGGGTTTGGTGGTTTGGGTGTTTTTTTTCTTTCAGGTTTCTAAGTGTCTAATCTTCTTGCTTCCAGAGCTGTTGCAGAGAGGAACCACAACTATCACAAACCTAGAAGGCTGGGTGGGCCACCCCCTGGACCCTGTTGGCTGTCTGTTTCTCACTTTAACTGAGGCCTGCCGCCTGAATGATGATGGCTATCTGGAAGTGTCAGGTACACGGGTCAGCCTGAGACAAGCCAGGACTGCCTTTGGCAGCCTTCTCCTTCCTACTGGACTCTGCTCTGTCCTCCCGAAGTCTTTTCTTCCTCCTGTCCGATCCCAACCGCTCCTGGGAGGGTTCCTTGGGCTTCCTCTCTTTCCCACCATCAAGCCTACTTTCATATTTGACTTTACCAGCCTTCCTTTGCTGCTTTGTTATTCTTCACCATACATGCTTGAGGAGTTTCGTCCTAAAGTAATAAGAAGAGAAGCTTTAAGAGTCAGGGACCAGCCAGGTCCTCAGAGCAGTCAGGAAAGGGGAGAGAATTTTCCTTTTAGTTATGCAGCACTTCTTGGTTTCCGTTGTATTTTCCCCCACAAGACTTTTTTTGAGCAAGTTTTACAAGTGAGGAAAAAATTTTACGTTAGAAAGGAGCTAGTAATTTTTATAATTGTGTAACTTTCCTCCCAGTATTTTTTTCCTTGCTGCCCTAGGGTTGTGACTCAGTTTCTCTCTGATAGCTATTAACCATGCTATCATATCCCAAAGGGAGCGGGCAAGAGGCACAGAGAGGTCTGCCTAGCCTAAGCATCCTGGTGCCTTGTTGCCCTCAGATATGAGTGAAAGCAGAACCCCTGTGTACCAGCATGTACCTGTGGCTTCAAGCTTCCCAAACAGCACTGAATCCTACCTGTCATTGGCCCTCGAAGTTGCTTTGATGGGAATGGGTCAACAGAGGGTGATGCCTGAAGGCCTCTACGCGCAGGACAAGGTGTGCCGAAATGAGGAGCAACTTCTGAGTCGCCTCCAGGAGCTGCAGCTGGATGACGAGCTGGTGCAAACCCTGCGGAAGCAGTGCATTTTATTGCTGGATGGTAAGTAAAGAGAAATCGTTGGAGCAGTGTCTTTGGCCATGACCCAGGACTCCCCTCTCTTAACACACCATTAAAGTAACATTTCTGGCACTGAGGTGTAGTGAAAATTCCTGTGATTAGCAGAGGCACCTAGGATCCTGGAGTTCAGGTCCAGGCTGATAAATGGAGCACACAGAAACGTAACTGGCACGCTTGTCTTTTTTTCTGCAGGAGGTCCCTTCAGTGGTCTGGGAGAAGTCATCCACCGAGAGAGTGTGCCCATGCATACCTTTGCCAAGTTCTTATTCTCTGCTCTGCTGCCTCATGATCCAGACCTGTCCTATAAATTAGCCTTACGTGCCATGAGGTGGGTGGCCGTTTCCCAGCCCCATTGCCTCCACCAACTCAGAAGTCTCTAAAGATTTTTTCTTTTATCTTACTTTCTTTTCTCCTTTTCTATCTATTCTTTTGGACCTCCCATCCAAGCCTGCCCTAAATAGCTCAAACTTTTTTATATCATCTAGGATTCTTATCTAGGGTTTCTTGCTGGTTGACCCACTTGACTCCCTGGCTGTACCCCCAGCAGGCTGTCTGGGAAGGCCAGATAAGAAGCACTCTAGACCTCGAGGGCAGCCTAGATAGCCTTAGAAGGGTCTGAGTACTTCCAGCATTCAACTGAGTCATGCATGGTTCCCCAGCACAGGTTCTCAGAGGGATCTGACAGAGGTAGTGGTAGGTTTGGTTGTATCTAGACTTAAGAACAATGCACTAAGTTGATCTTGTTTCCAAACCAGAATCATGTCCTTGGTTTAGACATTTGGGCATCTGGGATGCTGCAGACCATGCAGAATTTTAGAAAGACAAAGAAATTTTAGTTAGATGAAGATTGCTAAGAATTTTCAGGCATTTAAAGTGCCCAGGCACTTGCCTCAGATGGAGTACTGTATCCGTGTTGTTGGTTTTTTAACACTTTCTTACCCATTTTCTCAAAGAACATGCTTCTCTCTTAGGTGATTCAGAATAGCAAGGATCTAGATGGTGGCTGATGACTCTCCTTGGGTCTTCTAGGTTACCGGTTCTAGAAAACTCAGCTTCTGCAGGCGACACTTCCCACCCTCACCATATGGTGTCTGTGGTACCCAGCCGTTACCCTCGCTGGTTCACACTTGGACACTTGGAATCACAGCAGTGTGAATTGGCCTCCACCATGCTGACTGCTGCCAAAGGTGAGCATAGATAGACCTTAGACTCCAGCACTCCCACTGTGCCTGTCTGCCTGTAGTCTGTCAGAGGTTAAGTGCATTTTCCTGACGAAGAGAAGCTCTTCAGCCTCCCTTGACCAACAGGAGTATTTAGAATGCTGTCATTAGAAGAGCACCTAGGAATCAGATGACCTGGGCCCAAGTAAAATCTTTGCCCTTCTTAAAAATTGTAGGACCCTGAGTATATAGAATTAGATGATCTTTAAGGTCACTTCTAGATCTCTTCATCTTCTCTTCTAGAAGTCTCTTCATCTTCCCATGCCTCTGGTTTAAAAATCTATTTAAAAATTTCATTTTTGAGGATCATTTTCAATGGCCTGTCAACCATTTTAGAGCCATTGGAAGATATAGTGAAGTGATAACTAAGATATAGCTACAAAACTCTTTAAAGATAAGGGAATTTTTTGTTTTTCCCATGACCAAAAGACAAGCAGCCCAAAGTGTTGCTCAGACTTTTGATCTCATGGACTCCCTATCATCAGCTGTGGAGGTTTCACTATAAAGAGAAGTCAGAATTAGCCCCTGCCTGAGCTGCTGTAAGACACTAACTACCACACACCCCTGAGTATTTTTCATGGATTTTTTTGAAGCATCTTTTTCTATTAACAGTAACCTTTTGTTATCTTCTTGTTATGATACACACAAAACATTTGTTGTAGAGAATGGGGGGAAATACTGCAGAAAATATTCAGCCACAGTTGAGAAATGAGGATTATAATTACTGCAAGATAATTCCTCAGTCTTACTGAGAAAAATCAATAAATTCATAACAGCCATCCGTGTATGTGTGAGGGGGAATGGTGGCAGCAGTGGCTGGTATGAGGCATCGGATTCTGAGCAGGACATGAGGTGACTGTGTGGGAAAGGGCAGCCCAGTGGCAGTGACCAGCATGGTGTGTCAGCACAAGGGACTGAGGAAGACAGCTGTGTAGCCTGGCAGGGGTGACAGAGCTCAAGCAGGATAAGGAAGACACATGTTGAAGAAGAAGTAACAGTGACCCAATAAGGTGTGTCAGAATCCAAAGGGCATAAGGAGGGCTTTTGTACAAAGCATCAGTAGTGAACAACAGTAAAATGGTTGACATCATAAATGAATGATGATAACATATGTATATCATAAATAAAAAAGGGGTAAAGATCTTTTTCTTGACCAGAAAAGATAGTTAGAGATATGCAACATCAAAAGCTAGAAAGAATCTTCCTATATTGGGTTGAAATTGGAAGCATTAGTACAAACTCATGGAGATATACATACGTACATATATATACACACATATATGCATATACATACACATATATACACACATATATACATATATATACATATATATGTATATATATATATATATAAAATCACTGGTGATGTAGTCTATAATAAATTGCTCTGCTAACCCAAAGATGTCTCCATTGGTTCGAATCCACTACTATGAGTGTTGAGTCACTGTGAGTCAGAATCAACTTGACAGCACTGAGTGATGGAAGTAAATGGAGATGTATTATTGTTATTGTTGTTGTTGTGGTTGTTAGGTACCCTTGAGTCAGCTTCAACTCATAATGACCCTATGAACAATGGATCTGAACCTTATCCTATCCTGTGCCATCCTCATAATTTCTGTCATGCTTGAACCCATTGCTTCATTCACTGTGTTAATCCACCTCATTAAGGGTCTACTTCTCTTTCACTGACCCTCTACCTTTCCAAACATGTTGTCTTTTTCCAAGGACTCACCCCTCACAATAATATGCCCAATGTAAGATTAAGCTTAATCATCCTTGCCTCTAAGGAGCATACTGGTTGCAGCTTCTCAATGGCATATTGTTTGTCCTTTTGTTAGTCAATGGGATGGATAATCAGTACTCTTCTCTAACACAACTCAAAGGCATCAATCCTTATTCATTGTCTAACCCTCAGATGCGTAGCAGGAGATTGAAAAGACCAAAACTTTAATCAGGCACATCTTAGCCTTTAAACTGGTATCATTGCTCCTTGGCAATATTGGAAAGTTCCTTGACAGCATACTTTTCCAATGCAACATGTCTTTTGATTTTTTAACTGCTGCTATCAAGAGTGTTGATTGTGGATCAAAGTAAGATAAGCATTAACAATGTCAATTTTTTTCTCTTTCTCTCATGATGTTTTCTATTGGCCCAGTGGTGAGAATTTTTGTTTTCTTGATATTAAGATGTAATTTATATTGAAGGCTATAGTCTTTGGTCCTCTGCAGCAAGTGCTTCAAATCCTCCTCACTTTCAGCAAGCAAGGTTATGTCCTCCAATCTTAATATCACATTCTTCTTCATAAAGTTCAGCTTCTTGAATTAATTGCTCAGCATACAGGTTGAGTAGGTATGGAAAAAGGATACAGTCCTGATACATTCCTTTCTTGATTTTAAAGTGAATACATGCTGTATTCACTTGAACTATTCAGACAACAGTTTCTTAATCTATGGATGTGTGTGTCTGTGTCTGTGTGGGTGTCTGTGTGGGTGTCTGTGTGTGTGTCTGTGTGTGTGTGTGTGTCTGTGCGTGTGTCTGTGTGTCTGTCTGTCGGTTACTGAGAAGTCCTGAGAGCAGCAATTCCCAAATATCATGAACACGTCATGTAGGAACCAGTGCTGCTTACAGACATGAACTATTTTACAGATTTGGTAAGAAAAATACAAGATTAATCTGGAACACCTTGTTCCAGAAAGTAAAGACAAACTCAAAGAATAATGGAGACCTTTACCACTGGGAAAATCTGGGACAGTTTGAGCATCAACATAAATAACTGATGTCTGCTGCACAACTATTAAACATGCTGTCAAGTCACTTTTGACTCAGTGACTTAGAAGGACAGAAAAAAAAATAGAGCAGAGTACAGCTGTCCCATAGGATTTCCAAGGTCATAAATGTTTACAAAAGCAAACTTTCACAACTTTCTCCTGCTGAGAACCTGGTGGGTTCAAACAGCTGGCCCTTCACTTAGAAAACAAATGCTTAGTCACTGTACCACCCAGGCTCCTTTTTCTTAAAATTTTTAGCTAAAGTCCAGAATATTGACTGACAACACTAACTGCTCACGAAGATACAGAGCATCTGAAATTTTGTTTCTCATGAAAATGCAAAATTGTATAGTCACTTTGAAAGACAAAATGGCAGTTTCTAACAAACCTGGATATAAGACTGCCGTTCAATATAGCAGTCACTCTTTTAGAAGTGAGATGAAAACATAGGCCTACATAAAAACTTACACATGAATGTGGTGGAATTATTCCTAGTTGCAAAAAATTGCAAGCAACTCAAAGACCCTTCAGTAGGTAAGTGAACAAACAAAACCGTGGTACTTCCTAGAGTAATAATAGTAAAATCATTGCCCCAGGAAAAGACAAGGAGAGACGTCCATTCCTGCGGCTAAGTGGAAGAAGGGGAGCTCTGGTGGCAGAGTGTGTGAAGAGATGTGCTGCTAACCTACAGCCCCTGGCAGGCTGAATCCACTGCCTGTCTACACGAGAAAGGGCGACTCTCTCCTCCTCTATAATTTACAGCCTCAAAAGCCCAGTGGAGGGTCAGCCATGAATCACTTCTGACTCAGTGGCAATGAATATAAGGACATTTCTTTTTTTTCTTTTTTTAAATTTAGTTTGTTTATTTTTCATTTCAATGAACATCTACAGAGATTTTGGAATTCCATTCATTCATTGTTGCACCCTTCTCCCC
>NW_006399993.1:2910721-2934207 GCF_000299155.1 Elephantulus edwardii
ATTTTCTTGGAAAAGGTCCTTTGTACTTCTGGTTAAATGTATTCCCAAGTATTTAATCTTGTGATTAGCTATTGTGAAAGGCATTTGTTTGTTTGTTTCTCTTAGTTCTGGCTCTGTATTCTTTTTGTCACTGTAGAGAAAGCCAACTGATTTTTGTATGTTGATCTTGTATCCTGCTACTTTACTAGGGTGACTCTCTCCTCCTCTATAATTTACAGGCCTCAAAAGCCCAGTGGAGGGTCAGCCATGAATCACTTCTGACTCAGTGGCAATGAATATAAGGACATTTCTGAAGTGAAAAAGCCAATCTGAAAAGAAAATACTGTACATACATGGTTTGCTTACAAGTATAGCATACTAGAAAAAGACAATGGGTATGAGGGGGTTTATGGAAGTGGAAGACGTTGGGCTGAAAAACCTAGAATACTTTTCCTAGAAGCTTAGGACTGAAAAATAAATAGCTGCTCCTGGGATCTGAGTGAGAAGAGTATAAGGATGGGGGGAGTTTAGGTTGTTGTAGAGGAACTATTGCACTCAGGAATGTAGACAAAGGAACAAAAGGCAACTCTTAAACAGTGCACAGCAGAGGTAGGGTAAAAATATATTTGCTCTCAGTTCCCATGATACTATAATCTTGGCCGGAAAAGGGGCCTAAAACACAAGAGAAGATGGAGAAGGATCTCCTTTGTCAAGCAAAAACCTGGCAGCCTTACTTTTCACCCTTTCACATTGACAGCAACCCAACACAATGGGAATATTAACCATTTTTACAGAGGCGGCTTGAGCTTCTGGACCACTATGCACTGTGTCCTCTCATGTCCAGCCAAAGCCATCACTGAGTCACTACAGTCAGTGTGGGGTTTGATCCGGACAAAGGAGTCTACAGTCTGTCTTGTTTGGAGTCAGTCTGGGTGTTCCCTTTTCCAATGTATTGGCCTTTGGCACATGTCACACTGATTCAGTTGGAGTCAGCCAGCGTCTCTTGTCCTAGAGCCATTGTTGGTTTCATCTGCTATTGATGGAATCTTTGAGGCTAATGCCATCTTGTCTCCTACTGTTGGAACTTAGAGTTGTCCTGAGGTAGCTTACCTAAAGCCACAGTTAGCATTGTGCCTGCTTCAGCGTTCTTTGATATTTCTGATTTTACCTTTTTGACTCAGTTATTGAAAATCTTACAGCCTTTCTCTACTAATCTAGAATGTTATGTCTCTGGCTTCAACTCTGGCTTTTGCAGCTTTCTCTGAATATCTGGGGGGAACTGTCCCAAGAAGTTAGATGCTATCAGAAGTCACTCTGCTTTTGAATCAAGATCAGCATCTGTTGATTTTCTGAAAGCCTCCGTCAGGGGACTGAGGAAAAGGGCTTTATTTTCATTCTTCCCTTGAATTACCTTATTTACCTTGGCATAGGCCACAGGCTTATGCTCACATAGTTAGATTCCCTCCAAAGTGCATCCAATCAAATGCTTCCCTCCCCCCCTTTTTACACTGTTCTGCTGTAGGGGGAGGTGAGGATTTGGCTGAGGGACAGGTTCTTGGGGGGCAGTCAGCCTGAGCTTGCCAAAGACAGGATCTATCAATGGCTGTATCTTTTCCTCTCTGGAAGACATAAACACAAAGACTTGTAGGGGCTTTTCAATAACAAATAAGAAAATAAGTTTCTTCTTTTTTAAGTTTCTCAATTGGAAGAGTGGACCAGTTATTTTACAGACAGATGGAAATTGGTCTTGGAATACTTTGTTTTCCTCCTATTTCTGTAAATTTGGTGATACTATGATAGATGGTGAAAAGGATGAAGTTGTCAAGTATTTTGTTTTTCTTGGATCCACAATCAACACCCTTGGTATGAGCAGTCAAGAAATCAAAGGACATGCTGCATTAGAAAAATCTGCTGCCAAGGACCTCTCTAAAGTGCTAAAGAGTAGTGATGTCAATTTGAAAATTAATGTGCATCTGATCCAAGCCATGGTGGGTTTGTTTTGGTGGGTTTTGGTGTGGGGTAGTTTGTTTGTTTGTTTGTTTTACAGTTGTTTCCTATGCATCTGAAAGTTGAACAATGAATAAGGATGACAGAAGAAGATTTGATGTCTTTGAATACTGGTATTGGGAAAAGAGTACTGAATATCACACTGCCAAAAGAACAAACAAATCTGGCTTGAAGGAGGTGTAAGCAGAGTGCTCTTTATAGCCAAGGGTAGTAAAACTTCATCTCACACATTTTAGGCACATTGTCAGGAGGCACCCATCCTTGGAAAAAGACATCACTTTGGGGAAAGTGGAGGGTCAGAGAAAGAGGAGAACAAGATGAATTAACATGGAGACTGATGAGTGGGCTCGAGAATGTCAGAGATCATGAAGATGGTACAGAGAGGTATAGTCAGTTTGATTGCACCTAACAACGAGAAGCCAAAACAAATATAAGAGATGCAGAAGAGAAAGATATGAACAGAAGATTTCAAAGAGCAGCTCATGAAGACAAAACAAAGTATTATAATGGAATGTGCAAAGTGCTGGAGCTAGAGAATAAAAAGGGTAGAACTTGCTTGGCATTTCTCAAGCTGAGAAAACTGAAAAATAATTCAAACCTCATGTTGCTATACTGAGAGATGGTATGGGCAATATTCTGAATGATCCAGGAAACATCAAAAGAAGATGGAAGGAATATACTGAGTCATTGTACCAAGAAGAATTTTCTGACACTGAAATACTTCAGGAAGTAGTATATGAAGACATGTGGTTCGAATCCACCAGCTGCTCTGCAGGAAGAGATTGAGCAGTGTCCCCTCATGTGATTAACTATCTCTGAAAACCCTCTGGAGGGTCAGCTATGGGTCGGTTCCAACTCAGTGATATTCAATAACAGCAGCAGCATATGATCAAGAGCCAGTAGAAATGAAGAAAGAAGTTCAAGCTGCACTGAAGGCATTGGCAAAAAAATAAGGTCCCAGAAATCAATGGGATACAAATTTGCATGTTTTAACTAACAGGTCACTTAGATGTTCCTAAATCAGTATTCTTCCTTAATCAGTCTTTAAAAAATAAAATATATCTCTCTTAAAATCTTGTGAGGGAACTCTGATGGCCTAATGGTAAGAAGCTGTGCTGCAAGCCCAAAGGCATGCAATTCAAATCCACCAGCTACTACATGGGAGAAAGGTGAGCAGTCTCTTCCCATGCAGTTAACTGCTTCTTAAAACCCTATGGAGGGTCAGCTGTGAGTCAGTTCCAATTCTGTGGTACTCAACAATAAGAAGATCATCTTATGATCATCAAGAATGTGTAAAAAATGCAGTTCTCTCTTTAACCTGATGAGGACAATCTAGAAAAAGAAATGATTCCTTAAAACAAGTTTGCCACGAAAACTGAAAACAATACAGTGGGTGGGTTAAAAGACTTGAAGTGGGCAAAGAGGAATTGCAGGTAGGGGATTCCTAATAGGTGCACAATAATTCTTGACAACAGCAAGAGAATGAAAGAAGAAAAAGAAATCCAAGCTTATCTTAAAGGATGATCCCTCATTGTTGCTGGTGCCTATCGGGGGACGGGTAGGGGGACTGGAATCCCTGCCTCATCATTAGTGTTCTGCTTTGTGTGTGTTAGGGGAGTCTGGTACCCTAATCCTCAGCACCAGTCCCTTAAATTGGCTGTCAGAATTTATGCAACAATCAGCCAGCCTTCTCTGGTTGATTCCCAAATAGTGAACTTGAACTGCAAAAGAAAAAAACAAAACAAAACCACAAGTACTTTGAGAGCAGAAGGGAAAAGCAAACACAGGAAGGTTTCAGACAAAAAACAAAAATAGTAGGGAGTTACTGGCAAGCATTCGGTGTTTTAGAGGAGAAAAGTTGCAGGACAAGTTTTCCTGCTTTTCACAATTGTAGGTTTTTATTCTTACTGCTAAGAATGACAAAGGAGGAAGCCAGAATTTTTTAATACATAAGAGGAAGAAGACATCAAGAAATCAAAGGAGTAAAAGTAAATCTTAGGTAGGTAGCCTGCAGGGCAGGCACAGAGAAGTGCTTAGGAGGGGAAGCCCTTAGTATGTGAAAAGACGGACTCAAAAGATAGTCTTGGAATGGCTGTCTACCCACTACAGGCCCTTGATGTCTCATAAAGTTATGTTTTAACAAGGCATCTACTTCCTAAACAGCATGCCTCTGAAAACTCTGTGAACTTGGATAAACGGCGATGGTTGTGGAAGGGCATCAGGCGTCAGGCATTATGTTCATAGGATCGCTATGAGTCGTGCTCAACTCCATAGCAATCAACAATAACAACAAGCAAGGTGTAGAGCTCTGGTGGTCTAGTAGTAAGAAGCTGCACTGCAATCCCAAAGGTACTTGGTTTGACTCCAACAACTGCTCTGCAAGAAAAAGATGGGCAGTCTCATCCTGTGCAGTTTACTGCCTCTGAAAACCCGCTGGAGGGTCATCCACGAGTCAGTTCTGACTCAAAGCCACACAACAAGAACTAGGTGTGTGTCAGTGAGCATCCAAAAGTCAGAATGCTAAAATAGGTGCGTATCTGTAAACAGGTCCCCTTTACTTTTTCCTTATTTTCCTAATTCTTAAATGATGTAAGCAGATTCTTTTGACCTTTCCTCCTACTCTTCTAACTCTCTAGATCATTGTGAAGAACATTATGCCAACACATTTAGCAGTGCAAGTGAAAAGGACTAATAATTCCTTTAAAAGCACAAAATGCCAAAGCTCACTTGAGAAAAAGAAAAGTATCCAATTGCATTTTAGTTAAATGTAGTTCTACCAAAAAAAAAACCAAAACAAGCAAAACAGATAGCATTCCCAGCAATCCACTAAACATTTAAGGAAAACATAACAATTCTGTACTCTCATGGATTGCATTGTGTCCTAAAAAAGCCATGTTTATAATGACATAGTGTGGAAACTATGTAATGATCCTCAAGATTCTGATAAACTTGTAATACTCCCTACACCCATCCCAGCCTTAATCATATGGGAGGGGAGTTGCCCTAGGGTCTTGCCTGTAATACTTATTCTTTCTCTAGAAATAAAGAATAAGGGCTCGGGAAGTTTGGCTGCGGGTTTGGGGAAGGGGCAACCAGCACTATGTCTGGCTGTGAAGATGGCAAGAAGAAGCCCTTGAAACAGCCCAAGAAGCAGACCAAGGAGATGGACAAGAAAGATAAGGCTTTCGAGCAGAATAAAAAAAGATCAGAAGAAACTCGAGGAGCTAAAAGTGAAGGTTGCTGGCAAAGGTCCCCTGGCCGTTGGTAGAAGTAAGAAATATGGCAAAAAATAAACTGTTCTTTGTGACTGAGGCAGTGATGAACCTTATTTCTGTTCCTGTTTAAAACATCTTGATTCTCTCCTATAACATCTGTTGCCACCTGTAGTTAAAATGAAGTGTTGTCTTGGAGCCTGTTGAACATTTAAGAATAAACTTTTGTAAACAATGAAGAAAAAAAACAACCATATCATAGTCCATCTCTTCAGTTCTCACTCAGCCATTCAAATCTTAGCTGTGCGGTCAAAATAAACACAATCCAGAATCCTGTCAGAATCTGATCTTCATTCTTTGTTATGCCCAGAATTCTCTACCACCTGGAATTAAACCAATTTATTTGAAAAGAAAGAAAAAGGGAGGAAAAAGAACCAGTCATGAGAGGAAGGAACCCTTAGTACAACAAAAAAATAATTAGCAGGAGTGAAGTGTTTGGTTTTTTTTTTTTTTAAACTCTGTCGGAACACATGAACAGTCAGTACTTAACTCCAGTACCACAACTCAAAGACATCTATTTTTCTTCTGTCATCCTTATCTATTGTCCAGTTGTCAGAAGCATAGCAAGTTGATTGAAAAGACCATGGCCTGAAATAGGCACACCTTAATTTTCAAACTGGCATCATTGTTCCTCAGTACTTTGGAGAGGTCCCTGACGGCAGACTTGCCCAGTGCAATACATTTTTTGACTTCTTGACTGCTGGTTCCAAGGATGTTGATGGTAGAACTTGTTGACAAATTTCAGTCTTTATCTGTTATGCTGTTACTTATCATTCCAGTGGTGAAGATTTCTGTCTTCATAATATTGAGAGGCAACCTGTATTGAAGGCTGTAGTCTTTGATCTTCTGCAGGAATTGCTTCTGGTCCTCCTCACTTTCACTAAACAAGGTTGTGTCATTTGTATAATTTAGGTTGTTGATGAGTCTTCTTTCAATACTGATGCTACATTTTCCTTCAGAGTTTCTCAGATTATTTCCTGTCATATAAATTGAATAGGTGTGTAGAAAGGATATAGCCCTAACACACACATTTCTTGGTTTTAAATTATGTGTTTTTCCCTTTCTCTGTTCAGACAACAGCCTGTTTGTCTAGATACAGATTTCATACAAGCATTATTAGGTGTTCTGGCATTCCCATTCTTCTCAGTGTTAGCCATACTTTTTTATGTCAAATGCCTTTGCAAAGTCAATAAAGCATAAATAGATATTCTTCTGGTATTCTTTGTTTTTAGCCAGGATCCATCTGACATCAGTAATGACATCTCTGGTGCAATGGCTTCTTCTAATCCCAACTTGAGCTTCTGGAAGTTCTCTGTCAATGTACTGTTATAGCCCTTCTTGGATGATCTTCAGCAATATTTTGTTGGCATATAGTATTAATAATATTGTTCAATAATGTCCACATTGTGTTGGATTTCTTGGGAATAGGAACAAATATGGATCTCTTCCAATCAGTTGGCCAGTTAGCTGTCTTCTACATTTCTTGGCACAGATTGGTGAACACATCTGGGGCTGCACTGGTAGTTGAAATGTGTCAATTGGTATCACATTAATTCCTGGAGTTTTATTTTTTACAATGCCTTCAATGCATGTTGAACTTTTTATTATTATTATTATTATTATTATTATTATTATTATTATTATTATTATGTGTGTGTACGGTCAAATCAGATCTGACTGGTACAGGAGGAGATTGTCCTTCCTTCCCCGGCAGAGCATCTGGTGGATTCAAACCATTCGTTTCTAGGATTGTAGTTGCAGCTCCTTGCCACTAGGCCACCAGAGCTCCCCGCAGGTTGAACTTTTTCTTCATTACCATTCACTCTTGATCACGTGGTACATCATGAAATATTTCAGTGTTGACCATTTCTTTTGGTATAGTGACTTTCTTCCATCTTCTTTTGGTGCTTCTGGATCATTCAGGATTTTGCCTAAAGCATCTCTCAGTATTGCAATTCAAGGCTTTTCTTTTTTGCCTTTTTTTTCAGCTCAAGAAATGCTGAGCAAGTTCTTCCCTTTTTATCCTCTAGCTCTTTACACCTTACATTTTAATACTTTTCTCTTTGAAATATTCTATTAACCCCTTTCACTTTTGCATCTCTTCCCATCATTGGCTTCTCAACACTAGAGCAACTTTTAGAGTCTCTTCTGATGTCGATTTTGGTCTTTTCTTTCTCCTCTGTGTAATGACGTATTGCTGTCTTTGAGGTGTGGCATTGGAGGACACTACTGAATATCCCATGGACTGCCAAAAAAACAAACAGATACATCTTGGAGAAGATGCAGACAGAGTGCTTAGAGGCAAGAATGATGAAGCTTCATCTCACATTTTTGGTCATGTTGCTAGAATGAGGTTATTCTTGGAAAGGGACATCATAGTTGGAAAGGTGGGAGCTCATGGAAAGAGGATGACCCTCAACGAGATGGTTTGACACAGTGACAGCAACAGTGGGCTCAAGTGGGTTGGAGATGAGGATGGTGCAGGATAGTATAGGGTTCAGATATGTTGTTTATAGGATTGATATGAGTCATACTCGCTGGAAGCCCAACTTTGGACTTGTGCCTCCTAAACTGTGAGAATAAATATGTTTGCTAAAGCCATCTGCTTGTGGTACCTATGTCATAGCAGAATTTGATAACATATGTATACAAGCTATTTCAGAATATTGAAGGGCAAAAATATTTCCCAGCTCAATCAGTCATTGCAAGGTCGTCATTATTCTGACAGCAGAATCAGGCAAAAGTCCCTAAAAGAAAAGATAGCTTTCAGAGGTAGCAGGAAACTAGAAACTGATGTGAGACAGAGCTGAACTAGATCTGCCACCGCAGGGAGCCAGAACCTAGACTTACCCACAGAGTGCTAGCAGTGGTGAGTGAGGCACATGATTGCTAGAACAAAAACAGTGTTGTAACAGTTGCGTGGAGGCAAGAAATTTGAAGTTCCAACTCACATATTTTGGGCATATGGCCACAAGGGACCAGTCCTTGGAGAAGGACATCATGCTTGGAAGGGTAGGAGAACACCACAGGAGAGGAAGACCCTGGATGAAATGGATAACAACAGTCACAGGAGTTATGGGGTATGTGTGTCAAGAGAGAGTAGGATGAGCTCAGGGTTCAGAGCTATTGTGCATAGGGTTACTGTGAGTAACAGGTAACCCAACAGCACATAACAACAACACCGCCACTTACTTGGGCCTGAGTCCAAGTCCATTAGACTAGAGAGAGACCTGAGAGTAGGCATGAGAAAAACTACCTTGGTTGAAGAATTGTATCCTGAGTGTTTCCAAACTGAATAATAGACTGTTACTTCCTTTTAAAATGCAGCAATTGAGGGGGAAAGAAAGGAAAGGTAAGTAAAGACTTCTTCCCTCATGAACATATATAAAGTTCTTTAATTTTGGCAAATAGAGTCCAACAAGAAATAAAAAGGAAGCACCTTAGGGGAGGTTCTACCCTGTGCCCCTACCTCAACATCTCATTCATGGCAGTTCCCGAGGCCCATCCTAACCACACCATTTATATCAACCACCTCAATGAGAAGATCATGAAGGATGTACTCCTTCTTCTCCCCGTTTGACCAGTTCCTATATATCCTGTGTAATGGAGCCTAAAGTTGAGGGGCCAGGCCTTTGTCATCTTCAAAGAAGTCAGCAGAGCCCCCAGTGCCCTGTGCTCCATGCAAGGTTTCCCCTTCTAGACCAGCCCGTGTGAATTCAGTATACCAAGACAGACTCTGATAGCATCACCAGGATGAAGGGCACCTTCAAGGAGCAGGGCCTCAAGCACGAAAAGAGGAAGCCAGGAGATCCTGGCTGCCATGAAAGCCATGACTGAATAGCAGCTGGTTGGTTTGGGGGTTTTTAAAGCTATAAGTTGTCAACATAATTAGTATCATCAATAAACTGGTATAAAGAGAGATCAGTGAAGAAGAATAGAGTCCCAAAATAGACTCATGGCATGTGCGGTCAACTCATAGTCAATAAAGGCACAAGGCCAGTTCACTTGAGAGATGAATGGTCTATTCAAAAAATGATGCATTAAATAAAAATTAATTCGTGATGGATTGTGGGCCTAAATACAAAACCTAAACTATAAAATTTAAGCAAACTTTCTTATAACACTGAAAGCACAGTCCATTAAAGAAAGATAAAATGGAGTTGCATCAAAATGAAAAATTTGTGAAAGTCACAGACTGGAAAACTATTTGCAAATCAATTATAAAGGACTAGTATCCAGAATATATAAAGCACTCTCAAACTCAAGAAATGATATTTAAATGAGTAAAAATCTGAACAAATATTTCAGCAAAGAAAATATTCCAGTGGAAAATGAGCAGATAAAAGGATACTCAGTATTAGTCTTAAGAGAAATGTAAATTAAAAGCATAATAAGAAAGGGAGGGTGGGAGAACAGTGACCATAGCAAGGTTTGGCAATTATGTGAATCAGCTAGGACACTCACACACCACAAATAGTAATACAGTTGGCACAGTCACTTTGTGAACTTATTGGCAATCTCTTTAAAAAGTTAAACAACAACCGTATGATTCAACTACTTAAAAAAAAAAACCCCACACTAGTTTGCTGTGAGTTCGATTTGTGTAGGTTTTACGTAAAACCCAGACCAAAGCAATTTTTATGGAAGCAGACTGCCACATTCTTCTCTCTTGGAGAAAAATGGGTTCGAATTACTGGCCATTTGGTTAACAACTGAATGCTTAATCACTGTACCACCAGAGTGCCTATATATGGAGGAAAATATACATACTCTATACTTTCATTTATGAAAATTTTTAGAAAATGCAAATTGATCTATAATAATAAAAAGATGATCAGTGGCTTTCTGACAGCAGGAACAGAGGCTAGAATGGAAGGGAAGGAGATCTTCCACAGGGACAAAAGGGGTCTTTTGTGGTGGGGAATATGTTCACTCTCTTGGTTGTGGTTGTGGTCACTTGGATGTACACGTATGTCAAACTTAGCAAACACTTTAAATATTTGTCCTGGAAAGGGTTAAACCGGGTGGCTCCTTGGAGGCAAGGATTTTGAGGCTCCGTCTAACATACTTTGGACATGTTGTGAGGAGGGACCGGTCCCTGGAGAGGGATATCATGCTTGGGAGGGTGGAGGGACAGCGCAGGAGAGGAAGACCCTCTGTGAGGTGGATTGATTCAGTGACTGGGATAATTGGGATGGGAGTGTCAGAGAGTGCAGTTGGCACAGGACAGAGCGGAGTTTGGGGCTGTTGTACATAGGGTCTCTATGAGTCGCAAGCGACTCGACGGCACCTAACAACAACAACAACAATTATTGTATGTCAGTTACACCTCAGTCAAGTTGCAAATAACTATACAGGTAAATAAGGAAATTGGATCCACAATTAACACCCTTGATACCAGCACAGGAAATAAGGAGACACATTGCACTGGGGAAGTCTGCGATTAGGGACCTCTTCAAATTATTGAGGAGTAATGATGTCAGCCAGGGTCTGGGTTTTCACCTTCAGCCCTCCTAACTCACCATCAGGAACCCCATAGATTCGCACAAGACAGTATCTGAGACTGCCTCCTAATCTTCTTGATCAGGTAATGCCCATTCTCCCAGAATGTCATCCGCTTGGTTACCAATCAGGACATTCAGTCCCAAGCCTGCATCGGGCCCTTGGGTCAAATAAACACCACCATCATACCAGATCTAGAAGAGACCTATCCTCACCTTGGAAATTAACACATTGTGACAGCATTTTGGTGCAAAAGGAAGAACAGAAACACTAAGTCACAAAATTACAGTCCTGCAGCCAAAGCTCAGGGGCTAGGACCTTTTCCCAATACTGCCTCAGGCAAATATCTTTCCCTGAAGCTGCTACTTGGGATCCTAAATGTGAGACAGGCATCAGCATGAGAGACCAGCAGCAGTTCATGATGCAAGACATCACAGACGTTACTTGTGGCCTGAGCCAACATATCAAGGGTTGGCTGGGGAGGGAAGTGCTGGACCAGATTGGTGGGAGTGCAAGCAATACTTATGTAGCAGGGAAAGGGAAGGGACAAGGTCACATGCCTCGGTGGGGTGGGGTGGAGGTGAAGGAGGACAGTGATTGTATGGGTTATTTCTGTTAGGAAGGTGGTTTTCATCTGCTGCTTTTCAGTAAAATGCTTGTCTGTCAGATAATTATTCTAAAACTAAGCAGCCAAATTAAGACAGACTAGCAAGAAGGACTGGCCATCCACTTCCAAAATATATCAGGCCTTCGAAAACCTATGTACAGTAGAGCACACTTAGAGTAGACTTAGATATGGCAACTGAGACTGAGCCCTCAAATGTGGGAATGCAAAAGAGGAACAGTTTTAAGCAGAAACTAATAATTGGAATGTGGAATGTGAGAAGCATGTAGGGAAACAGGACATTGTTAAGAAAGAAATGGAATACATAAATATTGACATATTAGGTATTGACGAAAGGAGATGGATTGGCATGGGACATTTTTAGTCAGACCATCATGTGATCTACTACACTGGAGATGAAAAGGTGAAGAAAAACAGGGTCACTTCAGTAGTTAAAAAGGCCGTTTCTAGATCCATCTTGAAATACAATGTTGTGAGGATAATACCCATATGCATACAAGGAATACCTGTTAATACCACTATCGTTAAAGTTTATACATCAACAACCAGAGCCAAGGAGTAGAAAATAGATATCTTCCAACGATGGCAGAAATAGACCAAACATTTAACCAAGATGCATGAAAGTAATGAGTGACTGGAATGCAAAAAATTGGAAATGAGGAAGAAGGATCAGTAGTCGGAAATTATGGACTTGGTGACAGAAATGAGGCTAGGGATAGAATTCTACACAATGATTTATTCATTGCAAATACCTTTTATAAAAAACAAACACAGGCTATGCACATGAATTTCACCTGATGGTATGAACAGGAATCAGATTGATTACATCTGTGGAAGGAATTGTTCGAGAAAGAAGTTCTGTATCAGCAGTAAAAACTGGGCAGGTGTTGATTGTGGAATAGACCATCAATTACTCATATGCAAATTAAAGCTAAAGAAGGTCAAATCATATCCACAGGAATAAAAATTTGACCTTGAGTCTATCCCCTCTGAAGTTAAAAACCAACTCAGGAACAGGTTTGAGTCTTAGAACACTAATGAATGAAGACCAGATGAGCTGTAGGAAGATACAAGAATATTGTCCATGAAGAATGCAAAAGGTCATTACAAAGGAGGAAGAAGAAAAGACCAAAATGGATGTCAGAAGAGACTCTGCATATTGCATTTGAGCGCAGAGAAGCCAAAGCAAAAGGAGAGGAATAGAAGATTTCAAAGAGCAGCTTGGAAAGACAAACAGGGTTAGATGAGGTTGTGGCACTAGAGACATTATCACCAATGTCAGATGGATCTTGGCAGAAAACAAAGCGTACCAGAGGACTGTCTATCTGGATTTCATTGACTATGCAAAGGCATTTATTTGACTGTGTGGATCACAAAAAAATTGTGGCTAACCTTGAGGGAAATGAGAATCCCAGAACATTGATTGTGCTTACGTGAAACCTATATTTGGAGCAGAAAGCAGTCATTAGAACAGAGCAAGGAAACACTGTGTGGTTCAAAATCAGGAAAGGAGTGCATCAGCGATACATCTGTCTCCGTACTTTTTCAATCTATATGCAGCACACATTCAGGAAGCTGGGCTTTATGAGGAGGATTGTGGCATCAGGACTGGAGGAAGACTCATCAACAACCTACGTTATGCAGATGACACAACCTTGCTTGCCGAAACTGAGGAAGACCAGAAGCACTTGCTGCAGAAGGTCAAGGACTGTAGTCTTCAATATGGATTGAAGCTCAACATCAAGAAGACAAAGATTCTCACCACTGGGCCAACTGGCAGCACCTTGATAGTTGGAGAAGAGATAGAGGTTGTTAACAATTAAAGCTTGCTCAGCTCCACAATCAACACTCTTGGCATCAGCAGTCAGGAAATCAAAAGACAAATTGGGAAAATCTGTTGTCAGGGATTGCTCCAGAGTACTGAAAATCAACATGTCATTCTAGAGTCTGAGATGTGCCTAATCCAGACCAGGGCCTTCCCCATTACTTGATATGCATTGGGAAGTTGGATAATGACTAAAGATGACAGAAGAAGCTTCTTCTCTGAGAAAACACCAAATGGCAGATGACGCTAGTGCAGCGGGAGGCCCTGGGATGGGAGCGGCGGCTTCCACGGGGCTTCGGTAGCGGTCTGCGGGGTTGGGGCCTTGGCAGTGGACAGGGCCATGGGAGGGGCCAGAGAGCTCGAGGAGGCAAAGCTGAGGACAAGGAGTGGCTCCCCGTTACCAAACTGGGATCCTGGTGAAAGATATGAAGATAAAATCATTGGAGGAGATTTATCTCTTCTCCCTGCCCATCAAAGGAGTCTGAGATCATTGACTTCTTCCTGGGCATGTCCCTCAAGGATGAAGTATTGAAAATCATGCCAGTGCAGAAGCAGACACGTGCTGGCCAGCGGACCAGGTTCAAGGCCTTTGTCACAATCAGAGACTATAATGGCCATGTTGGCTTGAGCGTCAAGTGCTCCAAGGAGGTGGCTACTGCCATCTGTGGGGCCATCATCCTAGCCAAGCTCTCCATTGTCCCTGTGTGGCGTGGCTACTGGGGGAACAAGATTGGCAAGCCTCACAGCATTCCCTGCAAGGTGACTGGGCACTGTGGCTCTGTGTTGGTGTGTCTGATCCCTGCACCCCGAGGCACTGGAATCGTCTTGGCCCCTGTGCCCAAGAAGCTGTTGATGATGGCTGGAATTGATGGCTGTTACATGTCAGCCAGGGGCTGCACAGCTACCCTGGGCAACTTCGCTAAGGCCACCTTTGATGCCATCTCAAAGACCTACAGCTATTTGACCCCAGATCTCTGGAAAGAGACGGTGTTCACTAAGTCTCCCTACCAGGAATTCACGGATCATCTTGTAAAGACTCACACCAGAGTCTCCGTGCAGAGGACTCAGGCTCCAGCTGTGGCCACCACATAGTAGATTTTCTGTAACAAATAAAGTGAATTAAGTTATTAAAAAAAAAAGAAGAAGAAGAATTGGTGCCTTCGAGTTGTGGTGCTGGAGAAGTCTTGAATATACCATGGACTGCCAAGAAAACAAGTCTGTCTTCGAGAGGGTAAAGCCAAGTTTCTCCTTGGAGGCTAGGATTTTGAAGCTCATGTATTTTGGACATGTGGCAAGGAAGGATCAGTCCTTGGAAAAGGATATCCTGCTCCAAAGGGTGGAGCGATGGCATAGGAGAGGAAGACCCTTGCTGAGATGTATTGATACAGTAACTGGGGAAATAGGGTTAGGTGTGTCAGAATCAGTAAGACTGGCTCAGGACAGGGCAGGCTTCAGAGTTACTGTCATAGGGTTGCTATGGATCTCAGGTAACTAAATGGCACTTAACAACAACAACAACAATGATGTCAGTTTTAAGACTAAGGTGTATCTGATTCAGGCCATAGTCTTAGTGATAACTTATTATGCATCTGAGAACTGGACAATGAATAAGGATGACAGAAAAAATTTATATCTTTGAGCTGTGGTTTTCGAGAAGAGCACTGAACATCCCATGGACAGCCAAGAAAACAAACAGATATGTATTGAAGAGGGTGCAACTGGAGTGCTCTTTAGAGGCAAAAATGATGAGGCTTCGCCTCACATACTTTGGGCGTATTGGTAGGATGTGCTCTTCCTTGGAGAAGGACATGATGCTGGGAAGGGTGGAGAAGTTGACAAAGGAGAGGAAGACCCTCAACCAAGTAGATTGCTGCATTGCCACAGTGGGCTGTGGTGTGTCAGGAAGTGGAGGATGGCTTGGATAGAACAGGGTTCAGATCTTTTGTTCATAGTGTCACTATGAATTGTACTCGACTCAACAGCACTTTACAACAACAAATAAATTATAACCCATTGAGTAAGTATCCATTAATTTTATACTGTTGTTGTTTGGTGTTATGTGCCATCGAGTCGCCTGCGACTCATAGCGGCCCTATGTACAACAGCCCTAAACTCCGCTCTGTCCTGTGCCAATCGCACTGTCTCTGACACTACCATCCCAATTATCCCAGTCACTGAATCAATCCACCTCATAGAGGGCCTTCCTCTCCTGCGCCGCCCCCCACCCTCCCAAGCATGATGTCCCTCTCTAAGGACCGGTCTCTCCTCACTACATGTCCAAAGTAAGTTAGACGGAGCCTCAGAATCCTTGCCTCCAAGGAGCCACCCGGTTTAACCCTCTCCAGGACAAATCTATTTGTTTTCCTAGCAGTCCATGGTATTCTCAATACTCGTCTCCAGCACCACAGCTCAAAGGCATCAATTCTCCTTCTATCCTCCTTGGTCATTGTCCAACTCTCTGATGCATAACAGGTGATTGCGAAGACCATGGCCTGTATCAGATGCACCTTAGTCTCCAGAAAGACACCACTGCTCTTCAGCACTTTGGAGAGGTCCCTAACAGCAGACTTTCCCATGGCAATGCACCTTTTAATTTCCTGGCTGCTGGTGCCAAGACTGTTGACTATGGAGCCAAGCAAACTAAAGCTGTGTACAATCTCAATCTCTTCACCATCCATCCTGATGCTGCCAATTGGCCCAGTGGTGAGAATCTTTGTCTTTTTGACATTGAGCCTCAATCCATATTGTAGGCTGCAGTCCTTGACACTCTGCAGCAGGCACTTCAGGTCCTCCTCAGTTTCAGCAAGCAGGATTGTGTCATCCGCATAACGCAGATTGTTGATAAATCGTCCACCAATCCTGACCCCACATTTCTCCTCATAGAGCCCAACCTCCCGGATAATCTGTTCTGCATGTAGGTTGAAAAGGTATGGAGATAGGATGCATCCCTGGCGTAAGTTAGACGGAATTTTGAACCATGCAGTGTTCCCTTGCTCTGTTCTGACGACTGCCTCCTGGTCCAAGTATAAGTTTCGCATTAGAACGATCAAGTGTTCTGGGATTCTCATTCTTCTCAGAGTCAGCCACAGTTTGTTATGATCTACACAGTCAAATGCCTTTGCATAGTCAATGAAACACAGATAGACATTCCTCTGGTATTCCCTGCTTTCAGCCAAGATCCATCTAACATCAGCTACAATATCTCTAGTACCATTTTATACTAATAAAACTAAAATTAGTAAGGTGGAATGCTGATAGATGAAGGAATGATGAGGATATGCCATTTGATAATCATATACTCACTCACTTGGAACCGACTTATAAGTGATCCTGTATGAAGTTTCTGTAGCTCTCAGTTACATGGGAGGAGATTGTTTGTCTTTCTCCTGTGCAGCTGCTGGTGGATTTGAACTACCAGGGAGGCACAGCCTTTGAGTTAGCAGTGCAGATCCCTACAAAAAATGCCATCAGGTCTCCCTTGATAATAATACAGTAATATTTAATTCAGTCACGAAAACATAAGTGAGTACTAATAGTGAGTGAATAACTAACATTGAATAATCAATGGAATATTTACAGTCTCAGAGTGCCTCTGAAAAATATTGATTGCTGAAAAAAGAACAACAACAAAACTTGCAATTTTAGAAGAGGGAAGCCTGGTAGACATCACTTTAATCAAGTGACAAGTGAAAATAATTTATTACCTAGTAGGATGCAACAAAAATTCAGCATCATTTCTGTGATACGGCGGGCAAAAATGTTAAGCTAATATATCCCGAAAGCCCAAACTTAAAGAGTATTTACAAAATAACAACAAATGTCAGGGTTATTGATATCAGGGGAAAACTAAGAAATTGTTCCAAATTGAAGAAGACTAAATAAAGACCTAGGGACCTCTGGTGGCCTTATGGTAAGGAATTGCACTACAAAACCAAAGGCAAGCAGTTCAAAGCCACTAGCTATTCTATTTTAAAAGATGATCAGTCTCCTTTGTACTATTTACAGCCTCTGAATATCCCCTTAGGGGTCAGCAATGAATTGGTTCTGACTCAACAGCAATGAGGTAATGATGATGAAAAAAGGTACATGGCAAACTAAATGATCTTGTTTAAAGTCCTATAAAGGACTTTATTGGGACAATGGAGATATTTAAATGAGTCTGTCGTGTTTTTCGCTGTTATTGGATGCCATTGAGTTGGTTCTAATTCACAGTGATCCTGTGTAAAACAGAACAAAATGTCAAATCACAATCAGTGTGATACTTAAAACTATTTTTGCAGCCACTGTGTCAGTCCACCTTGTTGAGGGTCTTCCACTCTCTCATTTCCCCTCTATTTTATCAAATAAGATGTCCTTCTGCAGCAACTGGTCCCCGATAACGTCCATCTTCACTTCTAAGGAACATTCTGACTGCTTCCTCCAAGACAGATTTGGCGTGGGTTTTTTTTTCCATTCATCTAGCAGCCCATGTCAGATAGATCTAGTACTGACATTCAGTGTTCACTACTGCTATAATTTATATGCATCAGTTCTACCTAAATCTTTCATATTCATTGTCTAGATTTTGTATGCATGTGTTGTGGAACAGAAAACATCACAGTTTGGATTTTTCTTGTTGTTATGTGCCCTCGAGTCGACTATCACTCATAGCGACCTTATGCACAGTGACTCTGAACCCTGCCCTATCCTGAGCCAGTCTCACTGTCTCTGACACACCTACCCTCATTACCCCAGTTACTGTGTCATCTGTGGTAAATGATGACAATATACCAAAGTTAATTTCTTGGTTTTGATGGTTGTTGTCTTCATTATCTAATTCTGCTATCAGAAATACCACAAGCAGATGACTTTAACAAATCATCTGGATTTGTTCAGGAGACTCAAAATCCACATTCTAGTGCTAATTCTAAGGGAAGCCCCTCTCTGTGTCAGCTGTGGAGGAAAATCCTTCTTTCTTTTGGCATCTAATCTAATTCCTGTGCATACCATCAGGTGAAATTAATGCGTATAGTCTGTGTTTATGTTTCTTATAAAAATATTTGTAATAAGTAATTGATTGTGCAGAATTCTGTCATTCTATCTCCAGCCTCATATCTGTCACCAAGTCCATGTTTTCCACTACTGACCCTGCTCTGTTCCCAACTTTTGCATTACAGTCACCCATTATTTTTTTGTGATGCTTAATTTTTTAATTGATATTTTAATGAAAGTTTACAGAAAACTTGGATTCCCATTCATTCATTATTGCACACATTTTCCCCTACATCCCCCCACTCACCTGTTAATTATTACTGTATCTTGACTACATGTTCAATCGATATCTGACTGCAGAATTTGGAGATCTCCATGTGTCCTGGGCTTCATGGTGTTGAGGAGCTTCCTCAAGCAGAGACCCACTCTCCACTCTTGGCAATTCTTCCTTGGTGGTAGTGAGAAGAGGAGCTTCCTCAAGCAGAGACCCACTCTCCACTCTTGGCAGTTCTTCCTTGGTGGTAGTGAGAAGAGAGAGAGAGATAAAACACAGCCTTCAGGTGTGATTCAGGAGGCATTTAAGGCAGTTATTGATTTCCAGACTACTCATAGAGAAAGAAATAGTTCTTTATACTATTCTTGAAAGATTCCTTTAAGTTTGAAATTATTACAAGATAAGAGGGAAAAAATGGATCATGGTGCTGGCAAAGGCATGGTGAAACTAGTACTCTTCCATTACTGGTGGGACTCTAGATTCCTGAAATCATGTGAAGGTCAGTTTAGCATTATGTATCAAAATTACAAATGCACATATCCTTTGGCTCCATGATCTCACTTCTACAAATATGTTTATAAATGTAAAATAACATCATTCATGCCGGCATTGCAATTGGGAGATACTGGAAGCAACTCTATCCATCATTAGAAGACTGATTCAGTTCTTTGGTTCAGAATATTTTACATGATATTAAGAAATCAGGGAGTGGTGGAGGAAATTGAAAAACCTAACATTTTTCTTACATGAATTTGACAGCAAAACCTTATCTCAGCTGACATGAAGCATTCATGTTTCTCAACATGTTTCTGACATGTTTCTCAACACTCTTACCAGCCACAGGCACCAATATGTTGGTGCTTTTTTTCAGGTTTTTCACTGTTGCTTGTGATTTTGTATTTAATTTCTGTGAAAATGTTAAATGCTTGCCCTATAAGTAAGCAAGAGAAAAGGAAAAATTTGTCATTTTTAATAGTACAGAAAATAAACTGATTGTTGTTGCTTTCTCAAAGTGTAGCTATAAGACATCTTACTGAAGAATATGATATGGGAATTAACCCCAAATATCACTTGAAGAGAGAACTTTGGTAGCATGGTGGTAAAAAACTCAGTTGCTAGCCAAAATTTCAGCAATTATTTACATCTACAAAGCACTCCAGGAGAGAATAATGTGGTAGTCAACCTCCATATGAATTTCAGCTTTGGAAATCTTATGGAGCAGTTTTTACTCTCTGCAGTAGGGTCACTATAAGTTCAAACTAATTTGATGGCAACAGGTTTGGTTTCAGCGGTTTCTATTTGAAGAGATGTTATTGATTATAGTTTGTTGTTGTTGTTGTGTGCTGTTGAATCTGAACCAACCCATAGCTGACCCTCCAGTAGATTTTCAGAGACAGGTAATTACACGGGAGGAGATTGCCCATCCTTCTCCCATGGAGCAGCTGGTGGATTTGAACCACGTGCCTTCAGGATTGTCGCTAAGCCACCAGAGCTCCCTGGGAGAAGAGATAAAAAGACAAGTTGTTGATGCTTTACAAAGACAATAATAAGCAGAACTAATGACAAATAGAAAGTTTTGAGAGAGCAAACAATTAGTAAGTTGAGCAAGACCATGATTTAATGGATTCCACAATAAGCTGTGACTATACCATTAACTATTTTTGGAAACAAGCTTAGAATATACCAAAAAAGCCTGAACATTAGAGATAATTATAGAATAATCTGAAGATTGGTTATAAAAATTTAAGAAAATTTATAAAAGAAATTAAAACTTACTATGAATAAAATTGTGCCAATTACAAAGTAAATAAAAATTATATTAACAAATTTGCTAAGAAAGATCTTAATAAAAACTTTAGTTTCAAACATAGTGCTGATGAACCAGCTCTGTTCTAGCCATGTTCTTAAAAACTAAACAAACAAGTATATTAACAAAGACTCATGAGCAAATACCAAAATGTTATAAGGCTTTAAGTACATTAAGCATAAGGTGAGTGGTGTGTATGTACCAGTGAAGCAGATAGTAAAGCTGTAAAACACCAACATCCAAGACATTTCCAAAGATACTTATAATTTATTTGTTAATATGTAAATAATTTGCAGCATCATGATAGGTGGAGAAGAGATTGATATTATTAACAATTTCAGCTTGCTTGAATCTATAGTCGGCATTCTTGGCACACCAGCAGTCAGGACATTAAAAGACGGATTGCATTGGGAAAGTCAACTGTCAGGGACCTCCCTAGAGTGCTAAAGAGCAACAATGTCATTCTCTAGACTAAGGTGTGCCTGATATACCATAGGCCGTGGTTGTCTCAGTTACTTGCTATGCATCTGAAATCTGGACAGAACTTAGGATGATAGCAGAACATACCCTGTACTGCCAACAGAACAAATAGATCTGTTCTGAAGAGGATTAAACCAGGTTACTCCTTGGAGGCAAAGATTTTTAAGCGCTGTCTCACATACTTTGGTCATGTTGCCAGGAGAAACCAGTCTTTGGAGGACATCATGCTTGGAAGAGTAGAAGAATCAGAACAGAAGAGGAAGACCTTGAATGAGAAGGGTTATGGCAATGGGGTCAGATATGTTAGAGACAGTGAGTGAGACTGGCTCAATAATAAGGAAAGGTAGAGTTATTATTCATAGGATCACTATGAGTCATGGTGTACTCAACTGCACATAACAACAGTGGTCAAAGAAACAGGAAACTCTCTGGTGGCTAGACCATAGAGAGTTGCACTGCTAACCCAACTGAGGTACTTCTCTGACAGGTGAAATCCACCAGTGGCTCTGGAGGAGAAAGAAGAGTAACCTCCTCCTGTTTTCTCATTGGAGACATTGGGTTTCCAAGGTTTTACAGCCTTGAAAACCCAAAGGCAAATCAGCTATGAGTCTTTCGTTTTAATCAAAGAAATATTTTCTAATTCAGTGACCTATACCAGGGAGTACAGGAGCTCATTGCACACAAGCTGGAATGGAGAAAAACAAGTACACAACCCAACCTTATTTATTCCTGGACCACAATCCTAACATTCCCCTTTTGAACTTCTCATGAAAAGTAACATCTTTAGCGTTTAATTTTGCCAAATGCAGCATCTGAAACACAATCTATGGCTGAGGAATCTTATTCCTAATGAGAAGAAAATAGGAATATTTCTTTTTCATTTTCATATGCTATCGCCCAGCTACTCCACAGGGGAAAAGGATTGGGGGGGGGCAGGTGGAGAAATCTGCTGCTGTAACAATTTATAGCATTGGAAACTATCAAGAAGTTCAGCTCTGCCTTTCAGTGTCATTGTGAATCAAATCGGCTCCCTGGGTAGGGGGAGTAGTTTGATTTATTCTTTTAGCAGTTAACAGAACTCTAGGAATCCAAGGCTCCTAAAGCCTTTTATAGAACCTTGAGCCCATGCACCTTGGGATTCCATTTACACTATTATTGATGCTTAAAATGATAGATAGATAGATAGATAGATAGATAGATAGATAGATAGATAGATAGATAGATGGCACAGACTTTGGCTTACAGTAATGTCTGAAAGTGAAAGTGAATGGATTTAATTGTGACACCAAAAAAAAATGTGTTGTAAATCTTAACCTTTCTACTTGCCCCGGCCCGCGGGGATCTTCAACGGTGACCCTAGGAGGGGAAGAACGAGAATGGAGGGGACAGGAGACCCAGAAGCACAGAGACAAGTTGAGATTCCAATCAAGTCTCAAATTTATTGAAAGCACTCACAGCTTATATACAGGAGCACAATGGGGGGAATGGAAAGGAGAAGTAAGGTTACTTAGCAGGGCGTTCCCAGTAAACCAAAACCTATTCTTCAGGATGGGGTAAACCGAAACCTATCCTCCCAGGGAAGGGAAACATGTCCAAACATGTTATTAGAGAATTAAAAAATGGCTTCAGAGAATTACAAAATGGCTTCAGCTAGGTAGAACAAGCGGCTCCCAACAGATCCTCCCTGTTTTCATAATTATTTGAAGACTGCAAAAGCGCAACAGGATTACCTTTGGTGCTCTCCTGTTTAACCATGTATGAAACCAGTGCCTGTCTTAGGTTGGACACCGCACCTACTGATCTTACCCGTCATGGGCTAACCCAGCAGCTACGGCGGCGCGCCTGTCTTAGGTTGAAACAGGGGCTGGTGTCTCTTACCTGTCTCTGGCTGCCAGGCTTATTAGCCTGTATCATCAAGGATTTTCTTTATCGGCCATTTGCAGCCTTTGATAATGGACTTGCATGGGATGGGAGGCTATGGATTCAACCTGCTGCTTGATAAAGCGTGTAAGCCTCTGAATTGCCCAGGAGACAAAAGAAATAAGCAAAAGAAAGCCTATCAAGGGCCCAAAAAAAGAGTGACTGGTCTTTGACCATGTCCCCTTAACTTTTAGGCCATAATTGATTGATTATACGTTCTTTTGCTTTAAATTTTTTGTCACAGTATGCACTAACCCAAGTAAAAACTTATTAGCCATGTGGACTTCTTGTGTTGAAGCTACAGCAGAAGTAGAGACAGCAGCAATCATAGGGATAAGAGAAACAATTTCTACAATAACAAGACCTAGAGCTCTCTTGGTTCTTAATAACTTATATAACTCTTTTAAAATTTGCAAGCCATTATTATCATACCAAATATCATTTAACTTTACCAATGTCATAACAAGAGGAGGATTCTTTAGAATAACAACTGAATCATCTTTGGTAACAGAGTTAATATAGTCAGAAATTTTACAGGAACAACTTACATTAAATTTTGGATAATCACCAGTGATTACATTATTACCAATTAATAAGACATATGGGTCAGGTACACATGACAGGACTTTGGTATTTGTGACATTATCTCCCTTACATTTATCTTTTGGGACACAGGGGACATTTATCGAATCCATACTAGCAACTAATTTCCACAATTTAGTTTGAAAGTTCTTCATCTCAATAGTCCACATTCCTCCCACAAATCTTTTCATAGAAAGTCCGGGACTATATGTATGAAGAGGTGACCAGTCCCCAAGCGAGGT
>NW_006399993.1:2934867-2936065 GCF_000299155.1 Elephantulus edwardii
AATATGAGACACTCCATGTAAATATTCACTATAGCATAATGACTATGATGAAATTGTTTTGCTTTTGCTAAATTAAAATCCATTAAACATTTACTATCCAATTTGTTTTATTTCACTAAAGGTCCTGGCAAAAAGAATGAGACTCAATGACTGACAAAAATATGACCATCTCTTTGTCTAATTAACAATTGTATATGAAGAAATAATTACAAGACCATAGAATTTTTGTTCTGATAATATTCACTGTATCAATAATTGGAAGTGCATTAACTATGTAAATTATATGTTTACATATAAAACCATATATATAGTTTTAGACTATAGACTGAGGCTAATTACTAGTACTTGCTCAACAGCTTTTAATTTGGCCTGTAGTGCTAAGAATGATGAACACTCAACTATTTTAAAGATTTCCAACTGGTTCAAAAACAGCCCTTTTTCTGGAAGATCCATCAGTAAATATTACAAGAGCATCAGAAATTGGTTGATTAACAAAAACTTTAGGAAATACAAATGAATTTTTATATGCAAAATATAATAATTTACCTTTAGGATAATGATGAGTAATTTGACCAAGATAATTGGCTTATGCAATTATCCTTTCTGAACAATATTGATATAGCCAATTAACTTGTAAAGTATAATAAGGGATAATAATTTTATAAGGTCTTATATTAAACATTGTAATGACTCCTACCTAGACTCACCAATTGAAACACAGCCTGTGGAAAAATCCATAAAACCTTTTTTGGAGAGTTTGACAAATGTATAGAGCTGCACTTTTTACAAACTTTTGACATAAGGTGGCGCTGTTAATTATTCCTTGGGGGAGTACGCGGAAACGGCATCTAGTAAATTAACAAATGGAGCTAGGACTGTTCAATTATAAGTCATAAAACCTATATAAGTTATAGATCTTGCAGTTCTAAACATGGCTTAATTTAATTAACATTTTGGTATAGAACAGACAGCGTGAAAAACGGGGCCAACAGCTCCCATGATGAAGGCCCCAAGCCATGGTAAAATCATAAGAAAGTACAAAACAAAAATAAAGGATAATGGTGAAATCTTTTGCAGATAAGGACAAGTTCCTCCTTATGCTAATCTCAGTAGGGAGGGATTCAGTTGATACAAACCAAGAACAATGTTGACTCCTAGGGAACGCCTTAGTGCCACAAGGTGACCTCCAGCTTGCATT
>NW_006399993.1:2942193-2950074 GCF_000299155.1 Elephantulus edwardii
GTAGAGTGGAGGGACAGCGCAGGAGGGGAAGACCCTCTATGAGGTGGATTGATTCAGTGACTGGGGTAATCGGGATGGGTGTGTCAGAGGCAATAAGATTCGCATGGGATAGAGCACAGTTTAGGGCTGTTTTACATAGGGTCGCTATGAGTCGCAAACGACTCGACGGCACATAACAACAACAACAACACCTCCTCTCGTGCCTGTCTCACAGGGCGGGTAATCCCGTGGCGGCAGCTACGTGCCTGTCTCACAGGACAAATAGTCCTGCGGCTGGCAACAGTGCAAGTCTTCACTTGTGGTCCCAGACCCACAGCGACTCAATGGATGGACCGGCCCAGTCACTTCTAGCGGGCAGTGTTCATTGTCCTTTCCCGTTCCTGGGCCCTATGTTGGTGCCAATTATGCCCCAGCCCGCGGGAATCTTCAGTGGTGATCCTAGGAGGGGAAGAACGAGAATGGGGGGACAGGAGACACAGAAGCACGGAGACAAGTTGAGATTCCAATCAAGTCTCAAATTTATTGAAAGCACTCACAGCTTATATACAGGAGCATAAGGGGGGGAGTGGAAAGGAGAAGTAAGGTTACTTAGCAGGGCGTTCCCAGTAAGCCAAAACCTATCCTCCAGGATGGGGTAAACCGAAACCTATCCTCCCAGGGAGGGGCAACATGTCCAAACATGTTCTTAGAGAATTACAAAATGGCTTCAGAGAATTACAAGATGGTTTCAGCTAGGTAGAACAAGCGGCTCCCAACATCTACTATAATCCTGTTCAGGAATGGGTTGTCTTAGGTATGATAATGAGACAGAATAACTATAAGGTATGTCTTTAGTCTGTCTCTTACTAAATAAAAAAGGAACAGATTATAGCAGCAGAGATCAAAGAAGCTACCATAGAATGTGAAGATCACCAAAGAACCAAGGAACAAGGGCTTTTCTCCATGGCTGCCAAAAGAACAAATAATATCTTGAAGAAATACACCCAGAGTTCTCCTTAAAAGCAAAAATGGTGCGACTTTGTCTCATATGATTTGGGCATGTTATCAGGAGGGCTCTCCTTGAAGAAAAAGACATCATACTTAGAAAAATAGAAGGCCAGTGAAGAAGAGGAAGACCCTCAATGAGATGGACTGAGGGTGACTGTAGAGATGGGCTGAAGTACAGCTGAGATTGTGAGGATGGCCGTGGACTGGGCAGGCTTTCATCCTCTTGAACTTAAAGTCTCTGAGTCAGAGCCAACTGGAAGGCAGCAAACAAGAACAAGCCAGAGAGAGAGCCTGCCCCTAGCATGAATGTCCAGAACTTGAAACTTCTATCCTCCTAAACTGAGAGAGAATAAATGTTTGTGAAAGCCATCCACTTGTGGTGTTTCTGTTACAGCAGCACTAGATACTTAAGGAGCTCTAGTCTGTAGCATGTTGCACTCCTAACCACAGGCCTAGAATCTCCAGTGGTTCAAGGCCACCAGTGGCTCTAAGGGAGAAAAATGGGCCATCTCCTTCCATTAAGATTTACAGCCATGAAAACCCCACCGATGTTCACTGTGGGTCAAAATCGACCCAATAGCAGCAAGTTTAGAGTGATATAACTAAGATAATGAGCATGTAGTTAAAAGATTTTGAAGATTTTGCATTAACTAGAAAGTTACTTAGCCTCTTCTTACACCTGAGGTTTGTTTATTAACAAAAAGGATAAATTCAAATTCTTAAACCCAGTTCCGTAGGATAAAGAGGGTCAGCTATGAATTGGTTCCTAAACAATGAGTTTGTATTTTCTTGTTTTTCTTTTTTTATATGTATGGTATTTATTATTATACTAGTTTATTTACAAAATTTGAATATTTTCCAGAACAGATTTTTCCAATTTCCCTCACCACCCCCACCCATCAAATTATACAACCTCATGATTAATCCCTCCCCCCATACCCTCTGATTCTACCCTTCCCCCACCTTGGATCCTTATACTCATTCAACAATATTGATTTTATACAATATTTGTCTTTGTGGGACTGAGTTATTTCCCTCAGTATAATGCTCTCCCATCCCTCCGAAGTTAGGTAATAATTTACGAAAATCATTACTCTATGTACTGCGTAGTATTCCATTGTGTGAATGTACCATAATTTCTCAATCCATTAATTTGTGATTGAACATCTGGGCTGTTTCCATGTTTTTGCGATGGTGAATAATGCTGCTATGATCATTGATATACAAGTCTCAGTTTGTGCCTCAGTTCTCATTTTTTCAGGGTTTATTCCAAGTTGTACATATGAGTCGCAGACGACTCGACGGCACATAACAACAACAACAACAACATATTCCAAGTAATAGAATAGCTGGGTCAGATGGAATTTCTATGTTTAGCTTTTTGAGGAAGCGCCAAACTGCCTTCCATTTTACAATTCCACCAACAATGTATAAGATTTCCTTTCTCACCACATCCTCTCCAACATTTATTACTTTCTTTGATACAAGTAAGGATTTAAGGAATGTGCTTCTTTGCTCCCAGAAGGGTAACATAGCTACTTAATTTGGGCAGTTAAAGTTTATATATACTGTGTAGCTATGCAGTGATTATTGAGAGTTTTGGCTGCATTTCCCCTCAAGTACTTATTTTATCAGCCCTGTATAATGATAGGTTAGATCTCATTTCCAAGAGGTAAAATTTTGGGGAACATTTGAAAAGAGGGTTTTTTAATTGTGTTTTATGGTTTTAGATGAGAACTCTGGCAGCATAGCTCATTGGGTGTTGCACAGCTAACCCAAGGTCACACCTCTCAGGTAGTTCTAACTGGTGTGACTCCATGGTGGGATGATGGGCAATCTCCTGCTGTGCAATTTACGGCCTCAGAAACCCAGCTGAGGTTCTGACTTGACAGCAATGAGATTGAAAGGCTTTAGCACTGGGAGGAAGCTGACATGGAAAAAACTACTATTGTCAGTGAAGTACCTGTTGTGCATACCTTGAGTGATATAAAAAGTGCTAAAATTATGTTAACATTTAACATTTATTTAAGCACAAGACTTATATAATAATGACATGTAATGCAGATGGGGAAAGTCTCTGTCAACATATGAGGAAATGTGTAATAACTGTCCAATAATAACATTTCATTTTATCAATGATAAAAATATTATGGCTATTTACTTAATTGAAGAGATTGATTATATAAAAACCTGTAAAACAATTTTTTTTAAAAAAGTAAAAACCCATATTAGGAGCTCTGGTGGCCTAGTGGCAAGAAGCTGCCCTGCAATCCCGAAGGATTGTGGTTCAAATTCACCAGATTTTCAACTGGAGAGGGAGGAGCAATCTCCTCCTGTACCAGTCAGATCTGATTTGATGGTACACACACACACACACACACACACACACACACATTTAAAACTCATATTAATGAGGTTCGTGACCCTAGAACTGTTTTTTTCAAAGGCCTTTAGTGCTGCTGCTCATCATGAAATATCTACGATCTTTGATGGCAATAATAGCAACACTAGCAAAGCCTGTTGTCCAAGATCTTCAAGAACTGTATGTAATATTAATTCTGTGTATATGTGTAAATCTTCAGCTTAGTCTAAGGTTTTATTGAATGTTTCCCCTGGAAATAAAGAGTACCAAGTATTACTGTTGTTGATAGGTGCCATCAAGTTGAGTACGACTCATAGTGATCCTGTGAACAACAGATTTGAACCTGTCTTATCCTGTGCCATTCTCACGATCTCTGACAAGCTTGAGCCTATCCCTGCAGTCACTGTGTGAGCCCACCTAGTTGAGGGTCTTTCTCTCTTTCACTGTCCCTCCATTTTCCCAAGTGTAATTTCTTTTTCTAAGGACTATCCCCTCCTAACAACATGCCCAAAGTTTGTGAGGTGAAGTTTTATCATCTGTGCCTCCAACGAGCACTCTGTCTTCACCTTATCCAAGACATCCCTGTTTAGTTTTGGGCAGGCCATGGAATATTTAATAGTCTTTTTTTTTTTTTTTTTTTAGTCTTCCCCAACACCACAGTTCAAAGGCATCACTTCTTCTGTCATCCTTATTCCTTGTCCAGCTTTCTACAGCATAGCAAAAATGCCATAGCCTGAATATGGGCTTCCTTTGTCCTCAAACTAACATCATTGCTCCTCAATGATTTGGAGAGGTCTTTGACTACAGACTTTCCCCAATGTGATATAGCGGCTGATCTCTTGACAGTTGTACCAAGTGTATTGATTGTGGCTCCAAGTAAGATGAAGTCATTCTTCTCTCCAGTCTATCATGATGTTGCCTATAGGTCCAGTGGCAAGAACTTTTGTTTTCTTGATGTTGAGATGCAATCCATATTGAAAGCTGTAGTCTTTGATCTTCTGGAGCAAATGCTTCAGGTGTTTTTCACCTTGAGCAAGCAAGATTGTGTCATCTGCTTATTGAAGGTTATTGATGAGTCTTCCTCCAATCCAGATAACACATTCTTCTTCAGAGAGTCCAGCTTTTCAACTGATTTGTTCAGATACAGATTGAATAGGAATGGAGAAAGGATATGACCCTGATACATACCTTTCCTAATTTTTAAACCATGCATTGTTCCCTTGCTCTGTTCACACAACAGCCTCTTGGTCTAAGTATAGGTTTTACATGAGCACAATTAAGTGTCTGGGATTCCCATTCTTCTCCATGTTGTTGTTGTTGTCGATTGCCTTCGAGGTGAGCACAACTCATAGTTACTTTATGAACAAAAGGCCTGAAGCCCTTCTACAGCTATTGACATTTATCAAAGTTCATTGAGTTTCCGGGGGCATGTTATTTAGGAAGTGGATGCCACTTCTGCTTCCAGACCTGTCATAGTATGTTATTGTTGTTATGTGTCACTGAGTCACCTGCAATGTATAACGACTCTATGTACAGCAGCTCTGAACTCTTCCCTGTTCTGAGCCAATATCACTAATTCTGACACACCAAACCCTATTGCACCATTTACTGTATCAATCCATCTCATCTGGAGCCTCCCTATCCTGAGCTGTCTGTCCACCCTTCCAAGCATGATGTCCTTATCCAAAGACCGATCTCTCCCAGCCACGTGCCCAAAGTGAGGGGGAGCTTCAAAATCCTAGCCTCCAAGGAGACTTGGTTTCACTCTCTCCAAGACAAACATATATGTTTTCTTGGCAGTCCATGGTATGTTCAGGATTCTTCTCCAGCACCACCATTCAAAGGCATCAATTCTTCTTTTGTCATCCTTAGTCATTGTCTATATTAATAATATTTTTTATGATCTACACAGGCATATGGTCAATAAAAGACAGATAGACATTCTTCTGGTTTTCTTTGCTTTCAGCCAGAATCCATATGACGTCAGCAGTGATATATTCCTAGTGCCATGACCTCTCCTAAATCCAGCTTGAGCTTCTGACAGTTCTATGTGCTGTTCTAGTTGTTTTTTAATGATCTTCAGCTGTATTTTGCATGTGATATGTGATATTAAAATGCTGTTCAATAATTTCCATATTTTATTGGATCACCTTTCTTGGGAAAAGGAAGAAATATCTTCCAATCAGTTGGTCAGGAAGCTGTCCTCCAGATTTCCTGGCATAGAATGGCAAGCAGTCCAGGGCTATATCTGTCATTTTAAATAATTGGTGTCCCATCAATTTCTGGGGCCTTACTTCTTGCCAGTGCCTGCAGTGCAGTTTAACATTCTTCCTTCATTACTATTGACTCTTTTTTTTGTTTTTGTTTTTTGTTTTTTTTATTACTATTGACTCTTGATCATATGGTACTTCCTGAAATATTTCTGTGTCAGCCAATTCTTTTTGGTACAGTGAGTCTGTGTATTCCCTCTATGTTCTTTTGATGCTTCCTGGACCACTGAAGATTTTGCTTATAATATCTCTTAAGTATTGCCATTTGAGGCTTGAATTGGTTTTTCAGTTCTTTTAGCTTAAATGCCAAGTGAGTTCTTCCCTTTTTATTCTTCAAGTCTCAGCACATTCCATTAAAAGATGTTGTCTTCTTGAGAAGATAATCTTGATAAATCTTCTGTTCACAACAGTACATAAATATGCCAGGAAATCTGGAGGACAGCTGCCTAGCTGATGGACTAAAATATCTTGATATGTAGAGAAGACTCAGATTCAAACCATTATGTATACAAATATACCACATTTGATTTTTTTTAAAAAAAAGGGAAATGAAACCATGCATTTTCTTGTTATGCATGGAATATCCTGCGAAATTGGATAATTATTCAAGAAGCTGGACTCTATGAAGGAGAATTAGGCATCAGGATTGGAGAAAGAACTCATCAGTAACCTTCAGTATGCAGATGACACTTGCTGAAAATGAGGGGAACTTGGAACATGTGCTGCAAAAGATCATACATTGCAGCCTTCAATGTGGACTGCATCTCAGCATCAAGAAAACAAAAATTCTCACCAGCAGACTAATTAGTGACATTATAATAGATGGAGAAAAGTTTGAAACTGTCAACAACTTCATCTTACTTGGAGCCACAGTTAACACACTTGGTACCAGCAGTCAGGAGGTCAGGGGATGTTTCACACAGGAGAGAGTCTGCAGTCAGGGACCTCTTCAGATTACTGAGGAGCAAGGATGTTAGTTTGAGGATTAAGGTGCGTTTGACTCAGACCATGGTCTTTTCAGTCACTTGTTATGTTGCTGAGAGCTGGAGAGTGAATAAGGCTGACAGAAGAATTGATGCCTTTGAATTGTGATGTGGGAGAAGAGTGCTGAATATCCCATGAACTGCCAGAAGAACAGGTATGTCTTGGAGAAGGTGTAGCCAGAGTGCTACTTGGAGGCAAAGATGGCAAAGCTTTGTCTCACATTCTCTGAACATGTTGCCAAGAAAGACTATTCTATGAAGAAAGGCATCATACATGGAAAGTTAAGGGGACACTGAAGGAGAGGAATACCCTCTACCCTCAACCAAGAAGATTGACACAGTGACTTCCACCATGGGCTTGTGTTTGTCAGAGATTGTGAGGTTCACACAGGATAGGATGGTTCAGGTCTGAACCACTTGTTCATAGAGACACTGTGAGATATGCTTGATTCCCTGGCATCTAACAGCAACTACAATCTTGGGAAATAATACAAGCTGTGTACTGTCAAGTCAGAAGTGGCTCATACCTGACCCTCCAGTATGTTTGTAGAGACAGAGATTGCCCATCTTTCTCCCGCAGAACAGTTGGTGAACTTGAACTACTGTGTACCTTTGGTTAGCAGGGTATCTCAGCACTATGCTACCAGAGTTACCTCATTTAGGATTAGAACTAGACAAATAAGAGACAAGGAGAAGAAAGGGGGAATTTTCATCTTTTAGTTTTGTACCTTTTGAATACTGAAACAGGTAAAGATGGCAAAATATTTTCATTATAAAATGCAAGGAAGAGAGAATAAAGGAAATCCTTACAATAACCCCAACAGTGAGAAACAGTATTTGTAAGACCTTGACATAAATATTTTTTAATATTTTCTATTCCCATATATGTATACATAAATACTATATTAAAGATGCTTTGGGCAGAATATAAATGATCTAAGAAGCATTAAAAGAAAATGGAAGAGGGAGCTCTGGTGGCCTAGAGGCAAGAAGCTGCACTGCAGTCCCAAAGGCAGTTCAAATCCACCAGATGCTTTGCTGGAGAAGGAGGGGCAATCTCCTCCTGTGCCAGTTGGACCTGATTTGATGCTACACAACAATTTAAAAAAGAAGAAGAAGGAGGAGGAGGAGGAGAAGGAGGAGAAGGAGAAGGAGAAGAAAGAAAGAGGAGAAGGAGGAGGAGAAGGAGGAGGAGGAGGAGAAGGAGGAGAAAGAGAAGGAGGAGAAGGAGAAGGAGAAGGAGGAGAAGGAGAAGGAGGAGAAGGAGAAGGAGAAGGAG
>NW_006399993.1:2950203-2952072 GCF_000299155.1 Elephantulus edwardii
ATTTCAGGAAACAACATATGAGCAAAAGCCTGTGGTGATAAAGGAACAAGTTCAAACTGCTCTGAAAGAATTGGCAAAAAACAAGGCTCCAGAGATTGCCAGCATACCAATTGACATACTTCAACAAACAGACGCTGCCCTGGATGTGCTCGCTAAGTTGTGTCAAGAAATCTGGAGGACAGCCACCTGGCCAACTGACTGGAAGAGATCTATGTTTGTTCCCATTCCAAAGACAGGTGACCTGAAAGAATGCAGAACTTATCAAACAATATCATTACTATCACATGCAAGCAATATTCTGCTGAAAATTATCCAAAAACGACTGGAGTAGTACATCAACAGAGAACTGCCAGATATGCAGGCTGGGTTTAGGAAAGGCCGTGGTACTAGGACTACGATAGTTAATGTTAGATGGATCTTGGCTGAAAACAAAGAGTACCAGAGGAATGTCTATCTGTGTTTCATTGACTATGCAAAGGCATTGACTGTGTTGATGACAACAAACTGTGGCTGATTCTGAGAAGAATGGGAATCTGAGAACATTTGATTGTGCTTATGCACCAGGAAGCAGTCATCAGAACAGAGCAAGGAGAAACTGCAAGGTTCAAAATCGGGAAGGGTGTGCACCAGGGATGTATTCTGTCTCACATACCTTTTCAATCTATATGCAAAACAGATAATCCAGGAGACTGGGCTGTCTGAGGAGGAAGGTGACATCAGGATTGGAGGACAATTCATCAACAACCTGTGTTATGCAGATGACAAAACCCATCTTGCTAAAACTGTGGAGAACCTGAAGCACTTGATGCAGAAGGCAAGAAAACAAAGATTCTCACCCCTGGGCCAACTGGTAGCATCAGGATGGATGGTGAAGAGATTGAGATTGTTAAAGCTTTAGTTTGCTTGGTTCCACAATCAACACTCTTGATACCAGCAGCCAGGAAATCAAGAGATGAATTGCATTGGGAAAGTCAGATGTCAGGGACCTCTTCAGAATACTGAAGAACAGCAACGTCAGTCTGGAGACTATGGTGCACCTGATCCAGACCATAGTCTTCACAATTGCTTGCTATGCATCAGAGAGCTTGACAATGACTAGGGATGATAGAAAGATAATTGATGGTCTTAAGTGACCACACTAACCTTTAAAAGCAAAAAAAAAAAAAAGAAAGATAATTGATTCCTTTGAGCTGTGGTGCTGGAGGAGTATTGAATATACCATGGACTGCCAGGAGAACAAATAGGTTCGTCCTAGAGAGGGTGAAGCCAGGCTGCTCCTTGGAGACAAGGCTTCTGAGGCTTCGTCTGACATATTTTGGGCATGTTGCAAGGAGGGACCAGTCCTTGGAGAGGGACATCATGCTTGGAAGGGTGGAGGGAGAGAGAAAGAGGAGACCATCAATGAGATGGATTGATACAGTGACTGGTGTAATAAGGGTAGGTGTGTCAGAGACAGTAAAGTTGGCACAGGATAGAGCAGGTTTCAGGGTCACCCTGAGTCACAGCTGACTTGAAGGAACATAACAACAACAACAGTTTCATAAAAAACTATCTTGTATAAAAATAGAATGGTGCAATATTTACTACACATAAATTATTTCTAATTCCCATGATACTTTTAATTTTGTTAGGTTAATATCACAGTTTATAGGTAAAGTAAATGGCTAATAGTTGTAAATAGTTCAATTCCTATTGTATTTTACTCCAAAGCCTATGCCTCTTTAAATTTATCAGCAGTTACCAAAGTTGTGGTAAAACCAAAGCCCTACTTTTTGTTCAAACTTTATTTCACATACTTACCCTTAAGAAGATATCACCAAAGAAAGAATTTTTCTTTTACTTTTTCAAAGAGAGGCGCAAACTGGGGGG
>NW_006399993.1:2952172-2964578 GCF_000299155.1 Elephantulus edwardii
GAAAAAAGTGCAACAATGAATGAATGGAAATCCAAAATCTCTGTAAATGTTCATTAAAATTATTAAAATAAAAAAATTAAAAAGAAGAAGATATCACAGTTGGTCATGCACTGTGCTGTCTTCATACAGCAAACTTCATTTTGTATAGTACATACAAAATTTGCTGCGTAGTCTTCTCTGACTTAGATAGTACTTTGTATAGAATCCTTGCGTATTGAATAAGAACTGGTCCGGCTCCTTTTTGCTCTAAAGCGAGCTGTGTGGTGGTGGTTGTGTGCCATCAAGTTAGAACCAATTTATAGCTAATCCTCCAGTTAGTTTTCAGAACCTATCTATTGCACTGGAGGAAATTGTTCATCTTTCTCCTGAGGAACAGTTGGTAGATTCAAACCTCCATTCCTCTGTGTTAGCAGCACAACTCCTTACCCACTGGGCCACCAGAGCTCTATGGGGAGACCTGTGGTAGGAGGCACACAGTGGGACTGACATTCATTTTTTATCATTTTTTTATTAATTTTAATGCAAATTTACAGAGACTTTGGATTTCCATTCACTCACTGTTGCACTTTTCTCCCTGCCCACCACTCCCCCACCAAGTGACATTCTTTTTTAACAGTAATATGACTTCCTATTTCTTGTACAAGTAGCTTTCACATCTTTAATTTAATTATATTAATTTTAATGAACATTTACAGAGATTTGGGATTTCCATTCATTCATTGTTGCACTTTTCTCCCTGCCCACCCCTCCCCACCAGTTTGCTCCTCTCTTTGAAAAGTAAAATTCTTTCATTGCTAAATCCCCCCACAACCCCCCTATCACCCCGAGTACACTCCTCTATGCAACCTTAATTCTGGACTCTTGTGAGAACCATCGTACCCTATCATATATCACTTTTAAATTGTTCTCTCCTTCATCTGTTTCAATGCAGTATACATAATTTATCCAGGTTTTCTCAGTCTTACGCCAACCTTGATGTCAGTCCCATTCTACAACAGTGGCACCTTGAAGTATTTGTCCTTTTGTGACTGAGATATTTCACTCAGCATAATGTCCTCCAGGGTCACCCATTTTGAATAATATTGCATGAGTTCCTTGTTTTCCCATGCAGCGTAGGATTCCATTGTGTGAATATACCACAGATTCTCTATCCATTCATTTGTTGATGGGCACTTGGGTTGTTTCCAACTCGTTGCTATTGTCAACAAAGCCGCAATAAACATGGGTGTGCATCTATCTGCTTAGATGCCGGTTATGGTCTCTTTGGGGTATATTCCCAGTAGTGAAATTTCTGGGTCAAATGGTATCTCTATTTGCAACTTTTTTTTAATTTTTATAGTCTATAATTATTTTTAATATAAGCTAAAATTGACTATGCTCTTTTCTTTTTTGTGTGTGTACCATCAAATCAGATTTGACTGGTACTGGATGAGATTGTTCCTCCTTCTCCAACAAAGCATCTGGTGGATTTGAACCACTCACCTCTAGGATTGCAGTGCAGCTTCTTGCCACTAGGCCACCAGAGCTCGCTTATTTGCAACTTTTTGAGAAAGTGCCACACCACTTTCCACAGTGGTTACACCATTTTACACTTCCACCAACAGTGAATAAGGATTCCAGTTTCTCCACAACTTTGCCAGCATTTGTTGCTTGCTGTTCGGTTAAATTTTGCTATTCTTACTGGAGTTAGGTGAATCTCATAGTTGTTTTGATTTGCATCTCTCTTGGAGCTAGGGATTTTGTGCTAGGGACTTCTTCATGTTCTTGGCCATCTGAATGTCTTCTTTGGTGAAGTGTCTGTTCATATCCTGTGCCCAATTTTCTATTAGGTTATTTACCTTTATCTTGTTGTGGTGCTCAAGTATTTTATAAATTCTAGATATAAGTCCCTCATCTGACATGTCATTATCAAACACTTTTTCCCAGTCTGTGGCTTTCCTTTTTACCCTGTTGGAGAAGTTTTTTGGATACGCATAGGGATTTGATTCTTAGAAGGTCCCATTCATCTATTTTATCTTCTCCTGGTTGTAGATAGCTTTCACATCTTTAAGAAAATTACTTGGGAGACCTAAGAACCCTCCAGGTATAGAAGCAAGGTTAGAGGCATATCAACATGTGGGGAGAAGCTAATTCATGTGGGTGCCTGGGAACAGAAGGCTCCTCCCTCCAGTTGGTACAGACTTGACTGCTCACAAGGGATAGGGCCATTCAGAGAATTATGTTCACTCAGTGCCTATCATGATCAGCTGACTGACTGTTTAAGAAATCTTTCAATCCAAGTCGCACCCCTGCTCCTTTCCTCTGCATCCACAGGGGACACTCTGAGGCTCCGAACAATCCTGGAAGCAATACAGAAGCACATCCATTCGTCCTCCCTCATCTTCAAGCTGGCCCAAGATGCGTTCAAGATTGCTACTCCCACGGACAGCAGTACTGACAGCACATTACTCAATGTGGCCCTGGAGCTAGGGTTACAGGTATGGGGAAGGAGTTGGCCAGCCCTGGTTAGCCCTCTCACCAAATGACATTTGACAAAAGATGAGATCTGAGATCTTAAGTGGACTGAGCACAGACATGCCTTGTGGTTTCTATTGTAGGACACAAACTCTAGGCTGGGTCCTTAGGTAAAGGCTCCATCCATTGGGCTCCATTTTGACCCTAAGATCAGAAGCAAGGGAGCTCTGTTGGCCTAGTGGCAAGAAGCTGCACTGCAATCCCCGAGGCTAACAGTTCAAATTCACCAGATGCTCTGCTGGAGAAGGAGGGGCAGTCTTCTCCTGTACCAGTCAGATCAGATTTGACGGTACACACACACACACACACACACACACAAAACAAACAAACAAACAACCAGAAGCAGTGTCTCTTCAGGCTCCATGTTGTACCCATCCTTACCCTGCTCCCCTTAACCCCTCCATGTCAAACAAAGTAATAAGGTCTTAATTCTCTATCCATCACCAGGCAACCCTCCAATCTGATGGTGGGAGGGGGTGAGCAGGGTTTAAACAGACTTGTCTGTACTTACCAGGGGAGAATCAGCTACTTAAATAACCAAGGATTTCTTGAATAAGAATGAAAAGGAGCAATGGGGAGATGCCACCAGTAAGACTCAGCCCACTGGAAAGGTTTCTTTTGCTCCCAGGTGATGCGGATGACCTTATCAACCCTTAACTGGCGGCGCCGAGAGATGGTGCGGTGGTTGGTGACGTGTGCTACAGAAGTGGGTGAGTCTCCCACCTCCCTCTAACCACAGGGCTAAGGAGTGTCTTGACCCTACTCTTGAAATAGGACAGTGAGTTCTTAGAGCCCTTAGATACCTATTACTGACGGCCTGGGAAAGGATGGGGCTGCTAGAAGGACACAGCCTCTGTCAGCCACCCCAGGTCTGCCCTCACGGCTTGCTTGGACCACACCCTGATTCCAGCAGCACTCTGGTCAGAGACATGTCTGAGAGAATGAGTTCTCAGCCCCCACCGCAACCCCCCAGTGCTCAAGTGCTCTCTTGAGAAGTGGTTTGGTCCCAGCCCCTGCTCATGCTTCTGAGAAACCCCAAACAACTTGGAGGCCGAGGTCCCTAGAGCCCAAAGTCTGAGCACAAGACCCTGCCCTACTTCAGGTAGAAGCCCCAGGTAGACCTGGGACACCTGCCAGAGGGCAGGCACACAGGCTCTGCTACTCCTTCCTTGTGAGGGGCTAAGAGTGCCTGCAAAGACTTCCAACCTTCTGACCTGGGAAAGGGCTGGGACGAGGCTGGGTCTAGCCATCCAGGATGTTCCCCTTCCCCCTATTTGTCTCAGTCCACCTCAAGGCTGCTGAGGAGGGAGAGCTCCTCTCTGCAGGCCAGGTTCTGACCCTGAGTGGTAACCTGGGCAGACCTGGTTCCTCCCGGATGGCCACGGCTGAGTTCGGGCTCTCCCTGGCAGGTGTGCGGGCCCTGGTGAGCATCTTGCAGAGCTGGTACACGCTCTTCACGCCCACGGAGGCCACTAGCATTGTGGCTGCCACGGCTGTGTCCCACACCACCATCCTGCGCCTCAGCCTCGACTACCCGCAGCGGGAGGAGCTGGCGAGCTGTGCCCGCACCCTGGCCCTGCAGTGCGCTATGAAGGATCCACAAAGCTGTGCCCTATCGGCCCTCACGCTCTGTGAGAAAGACCACATCGCCTTCGAGGCCGCCTACCAGATTGCCATTGATGCTGCTGCTGGTGGGATGACCCATTCGCAGCTGTTCACTATCGCTCGCTACATGGAGCTCCGTGGCTACCCGCTACGTGCCTTCAAGCTGGCCTCCCTGGCCATGAGCCATCTCAACTTGGCCTATAACCAGGACACCCACCCAGCCATCAACGATGTGCTCTGGGCGTGCGCTCTAAGCCACTCTCTGGGCAAGAACGAGCTGGCGGCTCTCATCCCGTTGGTGGTGAAGAGCGTGCACTGCGCCACGGTGCTTTCAGACATCCTGCGGCGCTGCACGGTGACCGCGCCCGGCCTGGCGGGCATCCCAGGACGCCGCAGCTCTGGAAAGCTCATGTCCACGGACAAAGCCCCACTGCGCCAGCTGCTGGATGCCACCATCAACGCCTACATCAACACCACACACTCGCGCCTGACACACATCAGCCCCCGCCACTACGGAGAGTTCATTGAGTTTCTGAGCAAGGCGCGGGAGACCTTCCTCCTGCCCCAGGATGGCCACCTGCAGTTTGCCCAGTTCATCGACAACCTCAAACAGATCTACAAAGGCAAGAAGAAGCTGATGCTGCTGGTGCGGGAGCGCTTTGGCTGAGAAAGCAGACAGCTCACCATCAGGGCAGGCTGGGCTCCCAGGTTCTATCAGGTCAGGCCAGGGACATTGAAACATTTGTCTCCACCGAGAGGACTCTGAGAGCCTGTGGCTGAAACCAAAGGACCACGGGGCTCAGGATGGGGAGAGTCTAACTCTGGCCCTTACGCCTGCCTTGGCATAATTCTCACGACAGCCCACCATTCCTGGAGGAGCTGAGCCCTGCAGATTGATCAGAACCCCACAACATGCCACCTCGCATCCCTATAGCCTGCATCTCTTGGGCATTAGCCCCCTCCCCTGGCAAACACAGAACACTGTTCCGTCTCAGGGATTGCTTAACCAGAGAAACAGAAGCATTTATGGTACTGTAAATACTAAAGTATATGTGTTGCCAATGACATTGTAAAGTTGTAACTATTTATAATTCTGGTTCTAATTTGATGGGCACTTGAAGTAGTTTGGGTGGGAGGATAGGATGGTTGAAAGGAAATCTTTTGTTTTCTGAGGAGACTCACAACCATTTCTCAGGTTTCCCTTGTAGAGTGTTATGCTGTTGGCAGTGGAAGAGGGTGGTGTGGCAGGGAGAAAAATGGCCAGTTGGAATAATTCCCAAGTCTTGTCTATGCAGAAACATTAGCCTGCAGACAGGGCATGTGTAGCTCCGATGAGGGTGAGGAGCAGAGGCCAGGACTTTGACTCTTGCCTCATGATGCTGAGGACACTGAAGCACCTGCTCCTGCTCCTGCCTGACGTAGCCTTTCAAGAGCCTGTCGAGCTCCTGGGAGCAAGTGCAGAGAGAAAACAGGGGTCTGGGGTCTGGAGAGCCACTGAGCTCACGATACACATCTGCACTGGTCATCTTTAAGAATAACTTGCTGTTTCATCTCTAATTATGTGTGTGTCTGTGTAGCTAAATACATGCATCCATGCGTGTATATCTGTGCATGTTTGTATGTGCACATACACATGCGAACTGGCACAAGTTCTTCATGTGTTTGTACACATGTGTGAATGCATGTGTGCCAGGCTGTGTGAGGAGGTACACATTTGCATGCATGCGTGAATCTGTGTGTTAAGTGTTTTCATGCTTATATAAGTATTAGTGTGTACATATCTGCACACATAAGTGCATATGTATAAACATGTTTATGCCTGGGTTTTTGCTATTCATGGCTCTTTGTTATTCTGTGTGTATATCTCTACATGTAGATGTCTGTCTGTATGTCTGCAGTTGTGTGTGTGTGTACCTGTATGTCTACATGTAGATATGTCTGAGATCTGCATGAATGTGTCCCTTCTCTTTGCCAGATCTCTCTTCCTCATTCCTGTCTCACCAGCTACACATGTTCCACCTCTGTATCTCCTCTGTTCACCATTCTCTTTCACCACGTAAACTTCCAAGCACCAGTCTATCTCTCTGCCCTAAAATTGGCTGCTTGAGCTCCACAGTTCTTCTGCCACTCCCTGCTTGCTTTTCTTCCCCTGCCTTTCTACCTCAAGCTTCCTCTGCCTGCTTTTTCACTGTCTCCCTGGTCACTGGTTTGGAGACTGGGGCTACAGTGCGTCTGACTTTTCCCTTCCTAGTTTGTAGACCATCTGTACTGGCCCTTTCTTAGCTCTAGCTGACCTTCCACAGTCTGTCACTTTCCTGCTACCTGCTTGTCCCCTATTCTCAGTGTAGAAATTTTAAAGAAGGTAGCAAGGGACATTCAGAAGGGTCTTTTGGATGCCAGTGTCTTGTGTTTACTGTTTCATGTCTTAGTTTCTGAGTAGGGGCAGATGTTGTAGGGAAGGAGTGGTAGCTAGAATGTGAACTAAGTAAGGACTTCCCTGTCTGCTTTGTTTTCCTTTCCTTGACAAACGCTTTGTGTCATCTTTCTTTGCTTCAAACTGACCTATAAGTTATATTTACTGTTTGTGGTTACTGAAGTCTTACTGTCCAGCCATGGGCCTGTACAACCAACCTCTCAGCCCAAGGGGCTGGTGATGGGGTTAAAAGGCTGCTCCCATTTCTGTATCATGATTGCCCCTTCCCTTTAAAAAAATGTATGAACTCACAGTGCTTTCCTATGAATAAATCATGGATCACAGAAAAGATCATTTTTCTAAAAGCAGAAATTACATTCTCTTAATAAATGGAGCCCTCTCTCCTTGCCATGTTGCCTGGCTGGGACATATTGCTGGTTGGGCCTATAACACAGTGGGTTCCTGAGGAGATGTGGATGAGAGAGGAGGGATTTTCTTCCACACCAGACTTTTTTCCGGTTCTTACAGAGACCTCCAGGCCTTGTCTCAGGAAACAGGTAAGAAGACACACTAAGAGGCTGAGAAAATTTTCAGGGTCTTTCTGGAGAGAATGCAGTACAGCTCTGAGACCAGCGGGGCTTCTGGCTCCGGAGGCTTTCTTACCTTGGTAATGGCCTAATCTATGGTCTCTAACCAACCCAGCCTCTAGCTCCCACTTTTTCTGCTTTTTCCATCTTTTATGTCAATGCAGAAGGCCCCTCAACACTTCCCAGCACACTCAGATTCCATACTCCTCTCTAGTCCTTTCTGTAGGTTAGCTTGTTCTATGCCCTCCTTTAATCTATACTCCCTTCTCTTCCCAAACAGTCCGTGTGGCCCCTTGTATGTTGAGGGGTGGGGGTGGGTACCAACCCTTCCTTTCTTCTGCAAATGCCCTAGTTGTTAGGGAGTGCCACAGCACCATGCCACGCTGGGGTTGGATATCTAAGACCAACTAAGGCAGCAGTGAGTATCTTAGCATTAACTCCAATAGCACATATCCACTGGCACTTGAGCCCCATGACATAAGGGAAAAGTCCCAAGAAAAGTGCAGAGGATGAAAAGAAATGAAGATAACAGCCTTGGTCTTTCCCAAACAAAACCACATACTAGATTCCGACTGTGAGGCTTTTATTCTAGAAACAGTCGTCTATGTTTGGTGACACTTGGGGTACAATCCACTGGCTCAGTTCTGTCGAAGTAGACGTGAATGTCTATGCACAGCATCCACAAAGACCCCCACGTGTTCTGGGTCCATGTCAGGGTAAAGTCCATGGCCCAGGTTGGCGATGTAGCGCTGTGGCCCAAAGTCATCCAGCATCTGCTGCACCAGCCGCCTGATCTCCTCCTGGGGGATTAACAGAGCACTGGCTGCAGCAGGGCCAGCATGCCCCTGTCCTCTCTATGTTACAGTGACACATACACAAGCATGCTTCTGCTCTGTTATCCACTGTCATTGGCTCAATAAAATATGTTAGATAGCTAGAATGGGCCAGGCAGTAAGAAAAACAAAGAGGAAAACCCCTGCCCTTATAAAGCTTACACTGTGTGGAGAAGAGGGAAAAGGGGCAAACAGATAATAATAAAAATACAGTTTTTTTATATGCATGTCTCTATGGATGGACTGAGACACGGGAACCCAGGTTATTACCTCAGATGCGTACAGAGCACAGGGATCCAGGTTGCCCTGCAGGGTCACAGTCTTCCCCACGCGCTCCCTGAAAGCAGAGCCAGTGGCAGGTTCGGAAGACTGCATGTACAGCTGCTTCCCCCTTTCCACTTCAGCCCCCAAGACCACTTACCGGGCTTTCTCTGGGGCCAGAGTCCAGTCAAGCCCAACCACCTCATAGCCAGCCTGGGCCAGCTCCTCCAAGGCAAAATGGCCATCCTTAGCAAAGATGATCTGTAGGAAAAGGGCAGATCTCTGAGGCTCAAGGGCCTTGCCAGGCCTACTAATTTTTCTCAGCTGCACGTTTGCTGCCCCCCCACCCCAGTGGTCACTTCACTGCATGCAAGATTTACCCAGAAACTTCCACCAGGCCCAAGGGTTCACCATCCCCATTCTCACCATGGGCACAGGTGCCAGGCCTGCCTCCTGCAGTCCCACCTTCACCCGCTTGGCTATATCACGGATATAGGGTAGTGCAAACTTGGTGAAGAGCTGTGGACCAAGATGCCCTGCGTGGGACTCAAAGAGCTGCAATGCCTGCAATTAAAGAGTGGCAAGGGAAAATACATAAAACCCTGAATTCACACACACAATGGGCTTCAGTTTTCACCATGCAACCTCAACATCTGATCCTACCTGAGCCTATAAGCCCAGTTGTAGTAAAAACGTTTTGCCTCCTCCTGCCAACTCCTGCACTGATTGATCTCCAAACATTCAGAATATCAAGTTCCTTTGCCAGTGTCAAGGTGGGCTTGGCTGTTTCAGCTATATCACTGGAAGTCAAGACCCCCTCCTATCTGGCATTAAGACCCCTGCCCTCTCTGTCCTGACTGCCTTAAACCCCAGTCTACTCATCTCTCCCTGAGCACTGACCTGAGCACCAGCAGCCACTTGTCCCACTAGATATGGTACCAGAATATCAGTGAGGATGTGAAGTAGCTGGTGACTGGCCTGAGGTCTCTGGTAGAGCCAGCGCTTGGCCTGAGCCATGGTGCTGGAGGGGCCACCTTCAATCATGTACGTCATCAGGGTCCACTGCAGAAGTATGCCAAGAGGATGTCACAGGTACAGAAGCCACATTGACATTCCCCTCCTTCTGCCAACAGTCTTGCCAAAAGTGATTCCTCTCTGTCTGAACCCCTGCCCTATCCCACATTACCGGGGCCCCAGCAAAACCAATCAGTGGCACACGTCCATCCAGCCGCTGCCGGGTAAGGGTGATGGCTTGAAACACATAGTCCAGGTCAGAGGCCGCCACTGCAGGATCTCGTAGGTGTTCCAGGTCCCGTTCTTCCCTTAGTGGTGATGGGAAGGTGGGTCCTTTGCCAGGCACCATGGTCACTTCCATGCCCAGTGCCTGGAGGAGTAGAAAACACTGAGTTCTCACGCTGGGATTCCAAGAGGAAGGTTCTGTCCAGCCTACCCAGTTAGAAATCAGGCCAAACTCCTTATCTTCCAGCTTCAGTTTTCCCTTCTGTCTCATGAGGACATATATTCATCTTGACCCCTGAGTAGACTGCTAGAAGGATTTCCAAAGGGTCTTTCCCTCCTTTTTTATCCATTCCCAAATCAGGTTTACGCTGGTACCTGGGGTACAACAAGGATGTCGGAGAAGATGATGGCAGCATCCAGAGGGAACCGTCGCAGTGGCTGTAGGGAATAGGAAACCAGTTACTAGGTGGTAAGCTGATGGAATCAATCCTTCCCTCCTGTGTGGACCCCTCACCTGCAGAGTCAGTTCACAGCAGGTCTCAGGAGATCGGCAGGTGCTGAAAAAGTCTTGGGCAGCTCGGGTTTCCCTAAACTCTGCAGGCAGGAGAGAGAAGTCTGAATTCGGTCTTAAAGCGTTTCAGAGCCCTTCACGCCTCAAAAACGTTTCACCTTGCAGTTGTTCACTTTACACCTCGACACTGACCTGGTAAGTAGCGGCCAGCTTGACGCATGCACCAAACTGGAGTGTAGTCTGTGTCTTCCCCCCAAGCTGCTCGCAGGAACGTGTCATTCTTCAATTCCGGAAAACTCTGGGTTCTGGAGTACAGGTGAAGGGAGGGGGGTTGCGTTAGGCGAGGGGACGGGGAGGGCAGTAGAAGGCCCTGATTCTTAGGTGGAGAATTCAGCCCGAGGGAAACACTATCAGCCTCCTGCAGGCCAACTACCGAGCCCGCTGCTCCCCGCCCATTCTGGCGCCTCTGTCTATCAGATGGTGCGCAGAAGGCTCTGTGCTGGGGCCTCTTCTCTATATACAGTCTCAGTTCCCCCAACCTTAAAGCAACTGGAAAAATGAAGGTAGGATATATGCCCAAATAGTTGGGGGATCTTCGGAGAAGACCCAGTGGGCGGCTGGCTCTGGGACTGTTAAGTCCCTCAGCTTGTTACAGTCAAGGTGGAACTTACACAGCTGAAAATACCGAAAGCTACGATCATTGCTGTGGGTTAGAGAATTCTCCTAATACACCTAATTTAAGGTGCATCTCCTAAATGAAAACCTAGGGAATTGCAGGTCAGCAAAGTGGTTCCTGAAATGAAGGTCCGAGCGACTGGGGTTTGAGTTGGGAGATCTCCACGGAGAAGGCGGTATGAAAGGATAGGTTCCTAAGTTAGCATTCTCGGGTCAAGTCCGGCTGGACTTTACCGGTGTTACAAGGAACTCACCTCAACTCCTTCGACTCCATGGTAAGCGGTCTGTGAAAGTCAACACGGTCCTCACGTTAACTGGAGTATAAACCGGCCCCTAGCTCAGGCTCCGCCCCTTCCTGGAGTGAGCTAAGATCATCGCCATGTTTGACCGTCACATGATCAGACTCCAGTGACAGCTCTGGGGCTGCCCGTGTTGATGCCGGTAGGACCCCTACCATTCTTCACCATAAAGCCCGCAGTAGCGACGCAGCAACAAACGCCCAATAGGAAGAATTAACAGTAACCACATTTTTGGAGGTTGAGAATAATGTATTCTCCTAGAATAGTCTGAGAATCCCAAAAACTAGGAAGAAAAGCTCATTCTCACTCTTATTTTCTATGACAATAAAAAATGGAGTTGTTTTTGTTAGATGCTATGATGTATGACTCAAAGATTCTATGAACTAAAGATCTGAACCCTGTTCAATCCTGTGCTATCCTCACACGTCCTGACACACAAGATATAAACTTGAATCAGTATTTGAACCAAGATATGGCCTTGAGTTAAATCCACTGAATTTCAAGAACTTCTTAAGTTTGAGGTATTGAACACCAATGATCCAAGATGAGTGTGGGATCATATCAAGGATATCATCCATGAAAAAAGCAAAAAGGTCATTACAAAAATGGAGAAGTACAGAAGTCTGAAATTACTGCATATATTTCCCCAAGAAAGTGAGCTCAGGTTATCTAGTGTTTAGAAAGTTGCAATATAAACTCAAAGGTGGTTCAAATCCACTATCTGTTCCACTGTAGAAAGATGGACAATTTACTTTTCTGTGATTAACTGCTTCTGAAAATCCACTGGAGGGTCAGCTATGAGTTGGTTCTAACCAAAGGCAACGAGTTGTTGAATTGTTATTCTCTAAGAACCAGGCAGTATATTAGGTGCAATGGTGAACAATTGACTGCCATCCTAGAACTAGACTGAGGGGAAACTAGAAATCACAATGGTAAATGTTTTAAGAGGGAAAAGCTGGAAACAGCTATCTTAATTGGGGGAAGAGTGGAAGAGCAGCCTCCAAGTAGCAGTAATGACTAGGAGATCAATCTAGTAGGAGTTAGAGGTGGTGGTGGCAGTTGCTGTGTACCGTTGGAACCAACTCATAGCTGACCCTCTGGCAGGTTCAATTAATCACAGGGAGGAGATTGCCTATCCTCCCGTGGATCAGCTGATGGACTTGAACTGCATGTGCTTTGGGGATTGCAGCACAGTTTCTTGCCACTAGGGCTACCAGAGCTCCAGAAGAGTTAGAGGAGAGTCTGGAAATGGCAGCAGGGCCCAATTCATGCAGATTTATGTGCAAGGAGAGGAGGAAAAGAACTGCAAAAAAAAATATTTCTTTTTCGATAACTTCAATTATAAGAAAACTGTCAAATAATACGTGCCTAGAGGTAAGATTTCCTGACTGCTGGTGCCAAGAGTGTTGACTGTGGAGCCGAGCAAACTGAAGCTGTGAACAATCTCAATCTCTTCGTCATCCATCCAG
>NW_006399993.1:2967008-2990939 GCF_000299155.1 Elephantulus edwardii
TAATCAGGATGGGTGTGTCAGAGGCAGTGCTGTTGGTGCAGGATAGAGCAGGGTTTAGGGCTGTTGTGCATAGGGTCGCTATGAGTCGCAAACGACTTGACGGCACATAACAACAACAACAACAGAGGTAAGAAGTTGAACTTCCAACCCTGAGGCACTCAGTTCTGCAGCCCACCAGCTGCTCCACAGAAGAAAGATGGGCATTCTCCTCCTTTGCAATGTAAAGCCTCTGAAAATCCACTGAAAGGTCAGCTGTATGTAAGTCCTTGCTGACAATGCAAACAACGTGTCAAAACAAAGTTTCCTTTTCTGCAACCATACTTCACCAAGAGATCCTATCTTTCTCTGCTCCTCCCTTCTCATCACCTTTTCTATCACAGACATCTGGTTCAAAATTACCAGGTGTAACGGATTGAATTATTTCCCACATGTGCATAAGGTGGAAGTTGTGTACTGCATGATCTGATAAACTAAATAGCTGTGAAAGGGTTAACACTCTTCAGAGCACTGATCTGTGTAAGGAGAGCTTCCCTGGAATGAAGCCCTTAACACTTTGATCTCACTAGAGACAATACTCAGTAGAGAAGGGGGACACCAGGTCTTCAGAGGGCCTAGGGGTGGTGCACCTTGAAAACCTCTAGAATAAGAAGACAGGCAAAAAAAAAAAAAACAAAACAAAACAAAAAAAACCCCACCAGCCTTAACCTAAAGGCAAATAAATTCAAACACTCAAACTCACTGCCATTAAATCAGAGTTAAGGCCCAGACAGTCCTTCAGTGGATTTTCAAGAAAGAGAACTATTTAAAAGGAATATAGGATTAGGTATTATTTTCATGACAATATTACAGAAAAAGAAATGCATAGTAAAGTGGGCTATGGACTTGGGGGGATTATATAACAGTGAAAGAAATTTTTTTTTTCTTTTCAAAGAAAAACGAACTGGGGGAGGGGTGGGCAGGGAAAAAATAATGCAACAGTGAATGAATGGGGGAAGAAATGAAATTGAAAGAATATGCTGTAAAAATATATATGTTGCATTAAAATTCATTAATTTAAAAAACTAATATTTTTTAAAATCCCATGGAAGACTTTCCATCTTTTTCTGAAGAGTTGCTGCTAAGATTAGAACAGCTAGAGAGAGACTGCCTTTAGGTTAACAGCACGACTCGCAATGGGCTATGCTCCTCACCCTTAGAACCAGCTGTCTTATTGCCTTACTTTGGACTTCTAGTTCCCTAGACTATGAGAGAATAAATTACTGTCTGATAAGTCCATCCATTTGTGATATCTCTGTTAGAGCAGCACTGGATAACTAAGACACTAGGAGAAGCTGGATAATGACCGTCAACCTATTAAACCCTTTGCAGTCAAATGATTCCAACCCACAGTAACACTGTGGAAGGGAGAACATTGTCCCGAGACCACTGTACTGTTTGTTTTTGTTGGTTTGGTTATTTTAAGGTGTGTGTGTGTGCGCGCGCGCGCTACAAGCACATTGCCACATCTTTCATCTGCTGAGCCGCTGGAAGGTTCCAACCACAGACATTTCAATTAAGAGCCAGAGTGCTCTTAATTGAACCAACGTTCCATAATGGCCATTAATGTCCTGAAAACTGTAGTAGCAATCAAGAGAAAAGAATGAAGGAGAAAATAAGAGCATGGAATGGGAATCGTTCTCCCAAAAATTTTAGCCACAGGATTCCTAAGACAGGAAGTCAAAGGTCTATCATACATTTTAAAAAGACCCTTCTGGTTATATAAAGCCTGAGCAGGAAAAGGAATAGGGGAAGTTAAAACCAGACACCCAGAAAAATGGCAGTAAATAATACAGGCTGTAGAGGGTGACTGCCTGAATAAAGCGAGTAGGAGAGGCAGCAAGGTGGAAAGGAAGTATTTGGGCTGAGTACACAGGTAAAACAAAAACAGGTGCTTATAGTCCAGAACATACGGTCTAGGCTGGCCGGGGGCGGGGCTGGGTGTGGTGGGAAGCTCCGCAGCACTAGCTGCGGCCGCTCCGGAGCCGGACTGCCCTCTGGAGTCTCTGCTTCCATTTCACCATGGCGGGCCCGAGCCCGGGAGCGGCGCTGGAGTCCCCACGGCAGCTGCTGGGCCGCGTGCGCTTTCTGGCTGAGGCAGCGCGAAGCCTCCGTGCCGGACGGCCATTGCCTGAGGCGCTGGCTTTCGTGCCCCGCGAAGTGCTCTACAAGCTCTACAAGGACCCGTCGGGGCCGTCGCGAGTGCTGCTGCCGGTGTGGGAGGCAGAAGGCATGGGACTGCGTGTAGGTGCCACCGGCCCGGCTCCAGGTACCGGCTCCGGGCCACTCCGCGCTGCCCGGGACAGCATTGAGCTCCGGCGCGGTGCCTGCGTGCGCACGACAGGAGAGGAGCTGTGCAACGGCCACGGACTCTGGGTGAAGCTGACCAAGGTGCGGCATGACCTACCCTGGGCCCTGCGAAAGCCCCCCAGGGCCACGGATGCCCCAGGCTGTTCCGCTTCTCGCCCCTCCCCCAGTTTGCGCTGGTACTGCGATCTGTGTCCTTTGCCCTGGGCTGGGCAGCCCTCTGACAGCTGGCTCTCCAACAGGAGCAACTGGCAGAGCACCTGGGTGACTGCGGGCTGGAGGAAGGCTGGCTGCTGGTGTGCCGCCCGGCAGAAGGCGGAGCCCGCCTCGTGCCCATCGACACCCCTGACCACCTCCAGCGGCAACAGCAACTCTTCGGTGTCGACTACCGGCCGGTGCTCAGGTCCTGAACCTGAAGGGTTTGGGATTGGCAGTTACATGCTGGGGCTACAAAGAGTTGTAAACGAGTCCGCCACTTTCCGGGTTGGTGGGATAGTGGGGTGGAGACTAGGTTAAGAGCCGGAAGGGGCGGAGCCCGAAAGGGCTGCAGGAGGTGTGATCTAGAGCCTGAGAGTCCTGGTCCTGATGTGGGGATTTTCTTGCTCTCTGATGCCCCTTCATCCTGCACACACCCGCACTGTGCCCACAGATGGGAGCAAGTGGTGGACCTGACGTACTCAAATCGCCTTGGTTCCAAACCTCAGCCGGCGGAGGCTTACACCGAAGCACTACAAAGGCTGCTGTGAGTGAGCGAGGCGAGGGTGGGGGAGAAGGGAGCCCAGGTCTGGGCCCAACCTAATTAGGGTTTTGGGGTTGCTTAGCTATGTGCCTCCAACATGGACCTATGAGTGCGACGAGGACCTGATCCACTTCTTGTACGACCACCTGGGCAAAGAGGATGAGAATCTTGGTAGCGTGAAGCAGTATGTGGAGAGCATAGACGTTTCCTCCTACACGGTGGGTGCTGGGTACTCTTTCCCCATCCCAGGCAAGATGTGCCTATATCACATTATGCTGAGTGAAATATCTCAGTCACAAAAGAACAAATACTGCATAGTGCCACTGTTGTAAAACAGGACTGACATCAGGAGACTGAGAAAGATGGAATGAATAATGTATACTGGATTGAAACAGATGAGGAAGAAAACTGTTTAAAAGTGATATGTGATTTGGTATTATTGTCATGACTGGAGGAGTCCAGAACGAAGGCTGCATAGTGGCGTGGACCTGGGGGGAGGGATTGTAAAACAATGAAAGAATTTTTCTTTTACTTTTCAAAGAGAAGAGTGTACTGGGGTGGGAGGCAGAGAGAAATGTGCAACAATGAATGAATGGAAATCCAAAGTCTCTGCAAACTTTCATTGAAATGAATAATAATTTTAAAAAAAGTTTTTTTAAAAGATGTGCCTATATCAAGACTAGATTCAGAACTTTTCTAGACCAGGGTCAAACCCGAATGCTCACAGGGCAAACCCCAGTTCAGCCTCCCTATAGGGAACCTCTAGGTAGCCCCCAAGCCTCTTACCCTATTGTCCCAGCTCCACTATGCTGTCATGTTTTCCAGCCCACAGCACACTTCCCAGTGGAGGAAGCAGGAGTAACTGCTCACTTCGTTTTTCTGCCTCTTCCCAGGAGGAGTTCAATGTTTCTTGCCTGACAGATAGCAATGCAGACACCTACTGGGAGAGTGACGGGTCCCAGTGCCAGCACTGGGTGCGGCTTACCATGAAGAAAGGCACTATTGTCAAGTGAGTGGACTCTGGTAGATGGGGGGGGGGGAGGATGAGCCCCGTGCCTGTGGTGCACAGAGATACATGAGCGTATTTTGACTCCTCAGGAAGCTACTGCTCACAGTGGATACCACAGATGACAATTTTATGCCTAAGCGTGTGGTGGTCTATGGGGGTGAAGGGGACAACCTGAAGAAGCTGAGTGATGTAAACATTGATGAGTGAGTGAGCTGGCCTGCATTGTTTGGGGGTTGAGGAGAGCGGTAAATGGTCTGCCTGATGGGGCCTGACCCTGAAAAATGTTGAGTGGAACCTCACAATCTCTGAAGGCCTACAGGGGGCAGGATTTGAAGTGTCTCCTGCCCATCTCCTCAGGACCCTGATCGGAGATGTCTGTGTCCTGGAGGACATGACTGTCCACCTTCCAATCATCGAAATCCGCATCGTTGAGTGCCGAGGTGGGACTTGAAGCTATGGGGAGAGAAAGAGAATAAGTACTGGGGGAAAACTGGCCGTGGGAATGGAAGAGAGATGGGTTTAGAATTGGGATGAAGATAATGGCTTAAGTAACCCCAGGATTTGAGAGATTGGGGCATGAGCCCAGTGGAAGGTACTTGAAAAGAGGTGGCTTAAAGCCATAGCATTTCATTTGGGAGAGGAACCAAGTGGGAACCTTCAGGGATTCCAGCATTATAGTGTGGCTAGGGGATATATAAATCACAATCAGATAAGAAGATGAGAATCCCAGAGGTCTCCGTTTCTAGAGGCTAAGTGACAAAAGGCTGAACAATAAGGAACATTCCCGGGTCTGGGAGCTGAGGAGCTAGCAAATGCACTGTAACCCTTTTCCTCAGATGATGGGATTGACGTGCGTCTTCGAGGGGTCAAGATCAAGTCATCTAGACAGCGAGAACTGGGACTGAATGCAGACCTGTTCCAACCGACCAGTCTGGTGCGATATCCACGCCTGGAAGGCACTGACCCGGAAGTACTGTATCGCAGAGCTGTTCTCTTGCAGAGGTAACTGTGGCCCTGGACCCGCCCGTCCCCTCCCTTTCCTCACCTTGGGCTTTTGTGTCTGTGTGGAGGAGGTGCCAGCTTAAGTCTCATACTGTCTGCTTCAAGGTTCAGAGCAGCCTCTGTGTCCTCCCTTCTCCCTATGCCTGTGTTTTGAGGACGAAAACTCTGCAGCTCACATCCATGCTCAACTCTTTAAAGACAATACCTAATCTTTCCCCACCCGCCTCAGATTCATAAAGATCCTGGATAGTGTCCTGCACCACCTGGTACCTGCCTGGGACCACACGCTGGGCACCTTCAATGAGATTAAGGTGAGCTGGCCCACCTAGCGCTGGCCTTGGCCTTGCTCATGCAGCCATTCAGTCTTCATCAGAGTTCCTGAATCTTGCTCTTGTCCAGGAACTTTGCTGGGCTCTGTGAATATAGAAAAAGCTAGACACACATGGATAAGAGGTAGTATTTGCGGGCTTTTCCTGAAATGCATTTATGAATATGCAAGGGCTGGGAGAAGATTGGTGACAACAGGAGTATGTTAGGTTGCATTAAGGTCCATGCTGGGAGTTAGCAGCTCAAGAAAGGAGTTCGAGATGAGACTGGAAAGAGGTAGACAAGAAGTGGATGTAACTGTAAAACAAGAAAGAAATTTTGTCCCTCAAGGGTATCACTTTAAAGACTAAGGTGTGCCTGAACCAATTTTCAGTATGCATGTAAAAATTGAACAATGAATAAGGAATATTAACAAAAAAAAGAAAGAAATTTTGTCCCTGGTCAGCACATCCACTGGAAAGGCTTTAAGTAAGAGAATATATTACTGAATTTTTTTTTTTTGTTAAAAATTAACTCTGTTTGCTGGACTAATAAAGGCAAAGATGAGATGATGGGATGGGTTAGAATTGGAGTTGTGGAATTGGGGCCAGACAAGCTGACTGCCCACTAGTCACGCCCTGATCACCTGTTCTCACCAGCAAGTAAAGCAGTTCCTGCTGCTGTCACGTCAGCGGCCCAGCCTGGTAGCCCAGTGCCTTCGTGACTCGGAAAGCAGCAAGCCCAGCTTCATGCCACGCCTGTATATCAACCGGCGTCTTGCCATGGAGCACCGTGCCTGCCCCTCAAAGGACCCTGCCTGCAAGAACGCAGTCTTTACCCAGGTCTGGACCACTCTGGGTCAGACTGAGGGAGGGTCAGTAAAGAACCCAAGGGGGAGCTGAGCAAGATCTTTGGGCAAGAGTTGTTCCAGGTCTTGACACGGGTTTCCTGACTACTTCCCACCCCAGGTTTACGAAGGCCTCAAGCCTTCCGACAAGTTTGAGAAGCCCCTAGACTACAGGTACGGCATCAGGGTGCACTTGTGCACACATACACCCACCTGCTGCCCCAGGCACCCCTACTTTTATCCCTCTGCATTCCTGACTGGTCTCTTGGCTGTTGAATGGTCTCAAGCCCTGGTCCAGCATGATGACCAAACTCTGCCTTGCAGGTGGCCCATGCGCTACGACCAGTGGTGGGAGTGTAAATTCATTGCCGAAGGCATCATTGACCAAGGTGAAGTCCTGAAGGGAATGGCAAGGGTTTTGCTTGTTGCCCTACTGAGGGTGGTAAAAGTTCCTGGGGTGGTCGGTTAACTAAGAAAGAGGTTCTGGATATCATAGGTCTTGGGGTCCCTGAGTTCCCAGCCAAGGGCATCTGTGATTTCAGGAGGTGGTTTCCGGGACAGCCTAGCTGACATGTCAGAAGAGCTGTGCCCCAGCTCGGCAGACACCCCTGTGCCTCTTCCTTTCTTTGTGCGCACAGCTAATCAGGTAGTCCCTCTCCCCCACCTCCCACGTTGTTTCTTCTACACTTTCTGCAAAGCTCCCAGGTGCCCTGTTGAGCTAGATGGGGGTGGGCAGAGGAAGCACCAGGTTACCCTAGGCAATCCCTCAGCAGGATGGGAGAGGAAGTCATTGTGCATTTCATAAAGGTCTTTCTGGGCTCCCAGTTAAAGGTGGTAGGGACAGTAGTGTTTCATGCTATGCTGACAGCTCTGTCCCTGGGACAGGGAAATGGTACCGGCGAGGCTCGGGACATGTACGTGCCCAACCCCTCGTGTCAAGACTTTGCAAAGTATGAGTGGATTGGACAGCTGATGGGGGCTGCCCTTCGGGGTAAGGAGTTCCTGGTGAGTAGCCCAATGAGCACACACCTAGAGGGAAGGAAGGGCCAGCCAAGCCAAAGCCCCTCAAGCAGTGAGTCCTTGTCTGCAGGTCTTGGCTCTGCCTGGCTTTGTCTGGAAGCAGCTCTCTGGTGAGGAGGTGAGCTGGAGCAAGGACTTCCCCGCCGTGGATTCTGTACTGGTAAGCAGGGTGCAGAACCAGTGCTTCCTTTGCCCAGCCCCTGGAGGTTGATGTTCTCCAGGGCTCTTCCCTAGAGTTTGTCTGTCGACACATGTCCTTTCTCCTCCGTCCCTTCTACTCCCATAGCTCTAACTCCTGTCTCTTTTCTGATGATCTCCAAATCCTCACCTCCACTGCCAGACTCGTAAGCCTGGGGCCACACCTGCATCTACCTCCTCCCACAAGCTGGCACCTCAGCTTCCGCACAGGCTTCATCTTCTCTTCTGTCCTCTTAGGCTCAGACTTCCAGAACCCTCAGAGTTGTGCTTCACTCCTCCTCCTTCACCTCTAATACTCTGCCAAATTTCCCTCATAAAGGTCTCTGGAATATCACTTCTTCCATCCTCAATACAGTCTCCCGGTTCAGGCCACCTTTTTTTGTCTGACCCAACCACTTAACGGCAAAAGCTGACGTGTCTCTACTCCCAGCCCTACCCATGTGATCACCATTCAGTCCAAGGCATTCCTTTAACTCTGCTAGTTTAAACTCTTTTAACAGCTTTGTCCTGAGCTTAGGATCAAGTCTAGAATCTGGGAAGACCTCACGTGACTTTTGAATCTCTGACCACTTGAGTCATGTTTAGGCTCCAGCCATAGTACTTCAGATCATTTGCTTTCTTCACTTTTTCCTAAGATGTTCTTTCTCCTGATTTCTTATGTGGCTCTGAGAGCTCCCGCCATCATTTGGGTCTCAGGTTTAATGTCTTTTCCTCCAAGACACTTTCCCTGGCCTCAGACACTGGTTAGGTGTTGTTTCAATGTTTTCATAGTCTCCTGACTCCTTCCCTACCCTCATTGCTCAGGTAGGAGCGGCCTTACCTGCCTGGACCCTCTGTCTGAGGAAAGGCAGGAAGTGTCTACCCAATGGAAGGCTGACCTCTGCCTCCTTCGCCAACCTCTAGGTGAAGCTGCTGGAAGTGATGGAAGGAATGGATAAGGAGACATTCGAGTTCAAGTTTGGCAAAGAGCTAACCTTCACCACAGTACTGAGTGACCAGCAGGTGGTGGAGCTGATCCCTGGGGGCTCAGGCATTGTGGTGGGATATGAGGACCGTCTGCGTTTCATCCAGCTGGTACAGAAGGCACGGCTTGAGGAGAGCAAGGAGCAGGTACCACTCAGAGGCCAAGAGAACTGGGAGCCTCACCTCCTCTGCCTTGGTCCCTGCCAGCCACAGCCCAGCCTGATAGGCTACTGGTTCCCTAACAACTTCAGTTCCCACTATTCCTCAGCATTGTGTTCCTGCTGATCGTGAGGTACAGAGGTATCTCTGGTACTGAGCAAAGACCTGTGTCCCCCATTCTTTGCCATGAATGGAGGTAGAGTGTCCCCACCACTCACTGAGCTGGGGGTGGTGCTGCTTCCCCAGCCCAGGGCTTCTCCCCACTCCCCAGGTGGCAGCCATGCAGGCTGGTCTGCTGAAGGTGGTGCCACAGGCCGTGCTGGACTTGCTGACATGGCAGGAGTTGGAAAAGAAGGTGTGCGGCGACCCTGAGGTCACTGTGGATGCTCTGCGCAAACTCAGTGAGTCTCCAGGGCTTGGACTGGTTGAGGCAGCAGGCCTGGGGGTGCAGCTTAAAGACTGAGGAAATTATGCAACAGTTAAATTTTTTTTATGCAAATTGGGTGGGGGCATAGTGAGGAAAATGGGCAATAATGAATGAATGAAAAACCCAACTTTCTGTAAACTTTTGTTAAAATCACAATTTTAAAAAAAGACTGGCAGGTCAGGCCCTAAGAGTGAATTCTGTCCCCACCAGCCCGGTTTGAAGACTTTGAGCAGTCTGACACGAGGGTGCAGTATTTCTGGGAGGCACTGAACAACTTCACCAATGGTTAGTACAGGAGGGTGGAGTTGTTAACCCCCGAGTTTGACCTCCATTTGTGGAATACACAGCAGGGCAGAGATTACAGAATTTCCCTCACCATCTGGGCCATTTCCAATTCCTTCTGTGCAGAGGACCGGAGCCGCTTCTTGCGCTTTGTCACAGGCCGGAGCCGTCTGCCAGCGCGCATCTACATCTACCCAGACAAGCTGGGGTGAGTGTTGAAGGGGCTGTGCCTGACCCTCCAGGACCTCTGTCTTGTTTCCCTACAATTCCTCCTGATGTTTGGCCTCCTCTGTACCCCCAGGTATGAAACCACAGATGCACTACCAGAGTCTTCCACCTGCTCCAGCACCCTCTTTCTACCACACTATGCCAGGTGAGTTTCTCAGGCAAGAGCCTGAGAAATGGGGAGGAAGGTGGCCTCCTAGGGTGGGAGAGGACACTCGGCACTAAAAGCGACAAGCCGGATCCCCATCACCTATAAAAGTGATGTATGGGCCTCTGTGGCTAGACCCCAGCCCCTGGCTGACCCATTCCCCACATCCTGCAGCGCTAAGGTGTGTGAAGAGAAACTCCGCTATGCTGCCTACAACTGTGTTGCGATTGACACGGATATGAGCCCTTGGGAGGAGTGATGGAAACCTGCACAGTTTGACTTGGCCCTATCCGGGCTGGACATATCTGCACTGGACTGGTTTGGATCTGTGCCTGAGCAGACAACTTAGGAAAACCCAGTCCATGCCCCTTCTGCCCCGCGGTGTGATTGGGGTAGAGATGGTGGGTGAAGACGCGCGGCCCAACCCCGCAGACCCACAATCCCAACTCGTGCTGGGGCTCGCCTCCCAGGGCATCCCGCCCCCATAAAAGAGACTCTCCCACAACCTGGCACAAGCTGCCCAGGCCTGAGCTACTTGAAGGGGGCCTTCTAGCTCCCCTGCCCCCACCTCATGGACTCGGTTTCATTTTCATTCCTCTTTTTTTCCAACTTGTTTCTCTCTGGCTTCAACCTGGACTTAAGACTAAAAACATTGGAAGGTGGTGGAGGTACCTCCTTATGAAAGGTGCTGAGGATGAATAGGAAGTAATGGGCCATTCTCTGCTCACCTATCCCAAGAATGATGCAAAAGCTGAGTACCCCACTTCTCACATACTCGTTAGATCGTTTCCTCCATGCCTGAGAGGTGATCTTCTGCCCTTCTACTCAGTCTTAACTGGAAAAAGTGCCACCAATTTCCCTAACGCAAACCTGTATCCATTCAAATCTAGATCACTAGTACCACCCCTGCGCCAAATACTCACATGCATCACCACCAGCCAGCCTGGTTCCCACCTTCATTCTCGCCCCGAAGATTTTGTGCAAGTTCCAGCCAATTATGTCGTGCTGCAAAACCTACGGTAGATGCCCTTACTCAACTCTTAAAATAGAGCCTAGGCTCTGTGACCTACGCACCTCCCCAGCCCAGCCCTTTCTCCCTTTAGGGCTCCCATGACACTCCATCTCAACAAGGTCCTCCACTCAGGAAAGGTGAATAAATGGATTAATTCATTGCTTCAGGATGTGTTTATTGAGTTGCCGCAGGATGGGCTCTCTGCTTGGCACAGAGCCCTCAGAGAAACTTCTCTTCCAGAAGTCGCAGCCCAGCTGGGAACCGAAAGAGGCATGTGTCGAGCTGGAGTGGTGGGGCTTCTTAGGGACAGATCTGGCGCCCTCTAGTGGCTAAGTGGTAAGAAGTGCTGCCAGCCCAAAGACATGTGGTTCTAATCCACTCTGTGGGAGAAATTTGAGCGTCTCTTCCTGTGTGATTCACTGCCTCTAAAAACGTACTGGAGGGTCAGCTATGAATCGATTCCAACTCAGTGGTACCTAACAACACTTAGAAAGTGTTGGGGGGAAACTCCCCCCAAATCTGATACTTCCATATTGCCCTCTGGAAAGGATGTGTAACATCTTCTGGGGTAGATGTAGTGATGAACAATGAGGGTCCACACTCAGGAATCAGATGGCAGAATTACAGATCAGACAGGACAAAGCCTTGGATGGCTAATAAGCCAGTCAGATACGGATATTTGACAGGTGAGCTGGCAACGGTGTCACTGACCTCTCCTTATCACTTATTCAGGGGCAGTCACTCCTGCAGGGTCTCAGTCGTGGCACAATAAAGTACAATGTGGATTGGCAGCTCCACCAAGTGGCATACAAGGGCTATTTTTCTCTAGATCCTTCCCCATACTGTCCTCTAGGGCGCGCTCAATTGCTGTGGCTGAGCACCGTTCCCTCCCACTTCCCTCCGAGTTATGCGCACAGTGTACTCTCCAGAGTCCCTGGCCAGCGATTTCAGCAGCTCTCTCCCTGCAGCTTCCTGGGCCTGAGCCTTGATCACCCACAAGAGGCATCTCCCAGGCAGCCCCTGCCACCCTGGGAGCTGACATGGCAGGAGTCCAGAAGGTGGTCATCAAGACCTGATCAGTTACAAACTCCATTCCCATCACGCAGCTGCAGAAGCCAGCCTTTCCCTTCTGCCTCTCAGGCTGAGGAGTGTCCTGCTGAGTTTGTGTGTCAGCTGTGAGTCTGCCCCTCCTTCCAAATTGGGCTCACACTTTTTATTTTGTGCGGTTCTTCTATTTATTCTTCGGACAGTAACGGATGGAGAGTAGATTGAAACTGTTAACAGCTTCATCTTGCTTGGATCTACAATTAACACCCTTGATACCAGCAGTAAGGTATGGGAAGTCAAACTTCATACCAAATATTATATGAAAACCCTTGTTCAGGAATTGAAGGAATTACAAATTTATAAGTTAGGATTTCTCTTGTGACAGATCACAGAAAATGAGCTGTTTGTTCCCTGCAGACAAGAGACACCTAGGGCCCCCCTACAGAGGGAGTGTTGCTATGTGTGAAATACTTCCTGAGCTAGAGCGTTAGGTTGACAACAGAAAAATTCAGCTTCATTTACAAGGAATTCTTTTTTATGATTTGCTGCCCCTGATTATCAATAAATACACAGAGAGGCATGGCTTGAGGCCCTTCAGTCCAGAACTGCTGGCCCCCTGTTTTATGCTTTCTGTTCTATCTCATTCCTAGCTGTCTGTCTCATTATTAATAATTATAAAAATACCCCCCGGTCTGTAACGGTAAGGAAACAAGAAGACACATTACACTGGGAAAATCTACAATTAGGGACCTTTCCAAATTACTGGGGAGTAATGTCAGTTTGAGGACAAAGGTGCATCTGATTCAGTCCAGTCTTTCTAATTACTTGCTGTGCATCTGAGAACAAGACAATAAAGATGACAGAAAAAATGTATGCATTTGAGCTGTAGTGTTGGAGAAGAGCACTGAACATCCCATGGACAGTCAAGAGTACTAACAGATATGTCTTGCAAAGGATGCAGCTGGAGTGCTCTTTGGAAACAAGAGTGATGAAGCTTCACCTCACATACTTTGAATATGTTGCTAGGAAGGGCTATTCCTTGGAGAATGACATGAGGCTGGGAAGAGTGGAGGGTCAGCGAAAAGAGGAAGACCCTCAACCAGGTGGATTGATGCGGTGACTGTTGCAATGGGCTCTTAGTGTGTCAGGAAGCGTGAGGATTGTACAGGATAGAATAGGGTTCAGCTCTTTTGTTCTCAGGGTTACCATGAGTTGTACTTGATGGCATCTAACAACAACAGCATTAGGTGCAAAGAATAAGATGACAACTAAAACGTAGACAATTTTTGCTACCATGGAATTGAAACTAGTGGAAGAGATTATTGAGTAAGTCATCACATAAGCAATATATAACAAAAAAAGATATTGTTAGAGGTCAAAATAAAATCATTTTAAACCAATGAATGAGGGGAGGAGCTTCTTAAACTTTTTGTTCATTGAGTAAACAGAGACTTGAAGCTGGAGTAGTTAGAATATGGGAAAGAAGAGCTTTTAAAATGTTAGGGATTTCTCTCATTGTAATAGAGTTCAAACTAATAAGTGATCCTCCATTGGGTTTTTAAAGCTGTTAATTGGAGAGATGATCCGTCTTTCTTCCATAGAGCATCTGGAGGATTAGAACCTTGTTCCTTAAGGTTGACAGTACAACTCCTTACTACCTGGTCACCACAAGTTCTTCCCCATCTTCCTACTCCTTTAAAAACTCCAGAGAGGTGTCCTTTGGGTTAGAAGGCACCAGTTGTTGTGTGCCGTGGAGGCAGAACCAACCCGCAGTTGACCCTCCATCAGGTTTTCAGAGGCAGTGAATCTCTCCAGAGATGACTGCCCATCTTTCTCTCAAACAGCAGCTGGTTGATTCAAACCTCATACTTTTGCTTTGGCTGTACAATTACTGGCCTAGTTGTAAGAAGCTGTGCTATAATCTCAAAGGCACATGGTTCAAATCCACCAGCTACTCCACAGAAGAAGGATGGGTATTCTCCTGTGATTTACTGCCTCTGAAAACCTGATGAAGGATCATCTATGAGTTTGTTTTGACTCTCCAGCACCCAACAATAACAACAAAACGCCCCCAATGAGATGGATTGACACAGTGTCTGCAGCAATGGGTTTAAGTGTGTCAGAGCTGATAATGGTGGCACAGGACGGGACAGGGTTCAAGTCTGATCAGAGGGTCACCGAGTCATACCTGACTGGGAAACACTCTAACAACAAGCCACCAGAAAAGGAGCTCTGGTGGCCTAGTGGCAAGAAGCTGTGTTGCAATCCCAGAAGCATGAAGTTTGAATCCACCAGTGGGAATCCTGCTCAGTGGGAGCAGGATGGCACAATAAGCCACCAGCCCCCCCCCCCAAGCCACTAGAGCTCCCTCCAAATTTTAAGACCTTCAGTGAAATGCTAATCCTTAGGCTTAGCCTTTTGTACAAGGGCCTGATAATGAAGTGTGAAGGGGAAAGAAAGATAAGACTCCAGCTTTCAAGGTTCATTTTAGGATTTCGCAAAGTACAACTGTCCAAGGGGGTCAGGCAGGGAATAACATGATTCCTGTCGCCTTTGGCTGCTGTAGAGTGGGTTGAGAGGAAGAGACTGGAGACCTGAAGGGGAAAATCCATGCAGGAAATCATGGTGCCTGGGACTAGGGCATGGTACCCATTTTAATAATTATTTTATTGGCTGAATTAGATTTTAAAGAATTATCAATTTTGTTCATAAAAATCCCTAGCAGCGTAGTCCCTAGGGAGTTATGCTGCTCACCTTCGGTGGCACCTCTCTGGTTTGGATCCACCAGCGGTTCTATTGGAAAAAGAGGGGGGATCTCCTTGTGCAATTTACAGCCTTACTGGAGGGACAGCTATTCAACTCAATGGCAGTAAGGTGGTTATTTGCTTTTGGTTTTGTTTCTTTAATATGGATCACAAGAGTTTGAGCCACAGCTGATGGTAGGGATGGCGCAGGACTGAGCAGTGTTTTGATCTGTTGTGCCTGGGACATTCATGAATAAGGGCCAACTCCATCAAAGCTGACAACAATTACGTGTGGACTTTGATACTAACATTCATTTTTTTCTATTGAAAACTACAAATGTTGTAGTAATCATTCTCATCCAAATATCCTTAATGTGCCTGTTAGATTACTTCTTTAGAATAAATTCTGAAAGTTGCCTCATCTAAGAATATGGAGATATTCAGGATTTTGATGCTGCCAAATTACCCTGAGGATAAATGTTTCAGTGTTCACCCTCTCTGCTTTGGGCATGTTGTTGGGAGGGGTCAGTCTTTGGAGAAAGACATCATGTTGGAAAGGTGGAAGGTCAGTGTGAGAGAGGAAGACTTTAACAAGATGGATTGATATGGTGACTGTAACAATAGGCTCAAGTGTGTTGGACACACAGAACAGGGCTGGGGGCAGATGTACTGTCCATGGGGTCACTGAGGGTCACAGTTGACTTGATGGTATGTAACAATAACAGTGTTCATTTCCTAAATTCTCACCAACCTTGGACATATATGTGGTAATTTTTTAAATAATTTGATGTGTTGAAAATTATTATTGTCCTTTTAATTTACATTTTCTTATTTATGTTAGTGACCTTTGTTTTTCTTTGTGTTCTGCCCTGTATATATTTTTGCAGATTCACCTATTACTTTAGTTCTGTTTTTCTTATTGATCAATAGCAACCTTTTCATAGATCTAAAAGAATAAAATCTTGGTTGTCACTGCTTTTGGATTGTGTTAGAGAAAAAGTGTTGAACACACCATGGCGTGCCAAAATAACAAGTCAGTCTTGAGGGAAGTGGAACAAAGGTTCTCCTTGTCAGAACGGTCCAGTCCTTGGTAAAAAAGACATCATGCTGGTAAAAGTGGAGGGACAGGGAAAGACAGGAGGGCTTCTAACAAAAAGGTTTGACATAGTGACTGTAAAAATGGAATGGTTAAAACAACTATGAGATATCATCTAACTCCAGTAAGAACAGCAAAATTTTACAGAACAGCAAGCAACAAATGCTGGCGAGGTTGTGGAGAAACTGGAACCCTTATTCACTGTTAGTGGAAGTGTAAAATGGTGCAACCACTGTGGAAAGTGGTGTGGCGCTTTCTCAAAAAGTTGCAAATAGAGATACCATTTGACCCAGCAATTCCACTACTGGGAATAAACCCCAAAGAGACCATAACTGACATCCAAGCAGATATATGCACACCCATGTTTATTACGGCTTTGTTCACAATAGCAAGGAGTTGGAAACCACCTAAGTGCCCATCATCAAATGAATCGATAGACAAGCTGTGGTATATTCACACAATGGAATACTATGCTGCATTGAAAAACAAGGAACTCATGCAATATTATTTAAAATGGGTGACTCTGGAGGACATTATGTTGAGTGAAGTATCTCAGTAACAAAAGGACAAATATTGCATGGCGCCACTGTTGTAAAACAGGACTGATCTCGGGGTTGGGGAGAGACTGAGAAAGATGGGTTCAATAATGTATACTGCACTGAAAGAGATGAGGGAGAAAACTGTTTGAAAGGGGTATGTGATTAGGTATTTTTGTCATGACAGGAGTCCAGAGTGAAGGCTACATGGTGGAGTGGACCTGGGGGGAGGGTTTGTATAACAATGAAAGAGTTTTACTTTTCCAAGAGAGTAGTGTACTAGGGGGGAGGGTTGGGACGGGAGAAAAATGCATCAATGAATGAATGGAAATCCAAAGTCTCAGTAAATTTTTACTGAAATTAATAATAAATTTAAATAAAATTTTAAAAAGACAAAGAATGGGATGGTGAGGATGTCACAGCATCAGGCAAGGTGTGATCAACTTGATGTCATCTAACAACAATCACTGCTTACCCTTTTGTTGTAAGTCACTGTGCTAAGTGCTGCATATTAACTATTTTGTTTTCTCTTCACAACAGTTTCAATGAAGTGAGTTCTATTATGCCCATTTTCAGATGAGGATTTAAGAGCAAAGAGGATCCAAGGGGGTGACATAGTTGTAAGTGGTAAAGCTGAAATTTGGATTGTTTGGATCAGAGTCACCAGCTCATCAGCCTACTATGTAACTAAGATGCTATATTCGAACATGTTGGCTGTGTCAGGTGTTACAACTATGTTTTCCCAATTTGTCCTTTGTCTTTTAATTTCATTTATGTTCTTTGTCAAATATGTAATTTATTTACTTTTCCCCCATCATAATTTGCATGTCTTTTCACAGTGTTCATGCCACAGTGTCTTTCCAACTTTCATATATGTGCTGCTCAAGTGAGTACAGCACACAAATTTTTTTCCATTCACTCATTGTTGCACATTTTCCTCCCTGCCCACCCTTCTTCCTCAGTTCACTTTTCTCTTTGAAAAATGAAAACAATTCTTGCATTGTTACACAGTCCTCCCCCAGTCCACTTTACTATACAGCTCTTATTCTGGACTCCAGTCATGCAAATAATACCTAATCATATATTCCTTTTAAGCAGTTCTCTCCCTCATCTGTTTCAATGTAGTGTACATCATTTATCCCCTCTCTTCTTAGTTTCTCCCAACTCCACTGTCAGTCCTGCTTTGTAACAGTGGCATTATGCAGTATTTGTCCTTTTGTGACTGAGATATTTCACTCAGCATAATGTCCTCCAGGGTCACCTATTTTGTATATTTCATGTATTCCATTGAACACACAAATTTTTATGAAAGCAAAACCTTTTTATTAATTGATTAAAACATACATTGAATATATGTATACCGATACATTGAATATATGTATACCGCACACACACAGAACCCTCAAACTCATTGCTGTTGAGTTAGAACCAATTCATAGCTAACCCCACAGCTGGTTTTAAGAGGCTGGATATCACACAGGAGGTTATTAATCATCTTTCTCCATAGAGCAACTGGTGAATTTGAACTGCCAGAGAGGTGCCTCTTTTGGGTTGGCAGTACAACTCCTGCCATCAGAGCTCCCTTGACTATCACAAGGAGGTGTAGTAATACAGATTTTTGCACAATATTCAAGTAAGTTTGCTTGTATTCATTTCCTGGCTTTGCCACATACTAACTGTTAACTCGGGATTAGTTCCTTTCATATTACTAACCAAATGGTCTTGTATCTCTGGAAATCTGAATCTGCCAACAGCTCCTGGGAGTAAGATGAGCAGTATCTTCCTGTTAAGTTATACAGTCTCAGAAACTCAATAAAGGACCACTGAGTCTGAGCCAACTTGAATGACAGTTAAGTTTGCTTTAGTTTGAGCTATTGACAGTGAACAAGCTGTTTAACCACTCTGTGCTTCAGACTGCACCTTGGAATTGTATTCCCTTTGGTTCTCAGTTGACTGTGACCTTTCAGATGGGCAGTTTCCTCCCATGTGACTTACAGTCTCTGATAACCCATTGTATGATCAACAATGAATTGGTTCTGACTTGACATCAGTGTACAATGATAGTGACTAATGAATCTTTGTTGTTGCTAAGTGTCAGCAAGTTGAGTACAACTCATAACAACCCTATGAACAACAGATCTAAACCTTGTCCTATCCTGTACCATCCTAATCATCACTGACATACTTCATCCCATTCCAACAATCGCTTTGTCAATCTATCTTGTTAAGGGTCTTCCTCTTCTTCACTGAACTTCCACCTTGCCAAGCATGATGTCCTTTCCTAACAACATGCCCAAAATAGGAGACGAAGCTTCACCAGCCTTGCCTCTAGGGAACACTTGGCTGCACGTCAAGACATAGCTGTTCGTTCTACCAGCAATCCATGGGACACTCAGCACTCTTCTCCAGCACCACAACTCAAAGGCATCAGTCCATCTTTCATCCTTACTCACTGTCCAGTTCTCAGATGCATAGCAAGTGATTGAAAAGACCATGGCTTGAATCAGGTACATCTTAGTCTTTAAGCAGACATCATTTCTCTTCAATACTTTGGAGAGGTCCCTGACAGCAGACTGTCTCAATGCAATATGTCTTTTGATTGCTTGACTGTTGGTACTGGTGATGTAGATTATGGGTCCCTGTAAGGTACATGGTTAAGTGTTAAGCTGCTGATCTAAAGATTGTTGGTTCTAATCTGCCCGCCAGTGCTTCAGAATAAAGACCTAGACATCTTTTTCTGAAACGTCATAGTCTTTGAGAACCATGTGTAATACAGTTCTAATCTGAAACACATGAAGTCTCCATGAATCAGACAGAGAGTTGTAACACTGGAAAGATGACAAGAGAGTGAGAAGTGGTGGTATAGAAATGGCAGCAGCAGAGGCAGTAGAATAGGAGAACCAGGAGGCCTTCGTAAGACAGAGCAGTGGCTTCCCAGTCCATGAGATGAAAAACTGATAGCCACTGGGCAGGAGCCTCACTGGCCAAGTCGCTGGCATTGGGCATTTGTGGAGGAGCTAGATTTGCTGACATGAGGAGTTAAAACCAAAATATTCTTGCTTATGCTAGCTAGTGGTGTGGAATACTTTTGAGGCACTTCGGTCAATAGAGCTGGAAAAGCTTTGTAACACTTGCACAAACAGGGCAGAAGCCCAGGCAATGAGGCTGACTGACCAAAACGAGGCTCATCTTTGTGTATGGCTGAAGACAGAGGCTGTCTGATCCAATTACTATATCCCGAGTCATTCCTAGTCCTGGATTGTTATTTCCCTGATAAACTCTGTGACTGTGAGTTCTGTGTGGTCATTGCAACAAATTATTGAACCTCAACGACAAGCAGTAAACGCTGTGAAGAGGACAGTTTCCTTTGTGTTAGACTTAGTGGGTGGGGGGAAGGTTGTAGATAGGGGACATGTTTGACTTCTGTCTTTTGTACTCTAGGATTCATCCTTGGGCACTAATGATGATTTTTCTAACCCGTTGTGAATTTAGAAGAGGTCAGGCAATACTGCCCTCATAACATTTTTATATACTCTTATTTCCCCCACTTTCCTGTGCTTATTTTGGATTTAGTTTGCTCATATTTTTCCAGCTTCTTAAGATAAAATACCACTGTTTTGAGATTTTGCTCTTAGTTTAACAAATACATTTACAGCTGCACTAACCTTCGAGCACTGTTTTTACTGTACCCCGTAAATTTTAAGATATTATGGTTTTGCTTTATTAAACTCAAAATATTTCCTAATTTCCTCTTTGATCATTTAGATGTGTGTGATGCTTATTTGTTGTTATTGTATGTCCTCTAGTAAGATCTGACTCGGAAGCTGACCTTCCAACAGGTTTTCAGAAACTGTAAAGTTCATGAGAGGAGATTGTCTTTCTCCCGCAGAGTAGCGCTGGTGGATTTGAACCGAGTGCCTTCGGTTGGCAGCACAACTTCTTATCTGCTGGGCCTCTAGAGCTCCCCTGTGTGGTAGTGTCCACATACTTAAAAGGAGGATCTTCCAAGAAACCAACATACAGTTAAAAGAGCAACAATACTTATAAGAGGGGCTTTAAAAGAACTCCAATTCCATTCATTTCCTTTTCATTGCTCCTCAAACTCATTGCTGTCTGGTCAGAACCAACTCACAGCTGAACCTCCAGCAGGTTTTCAGAGACTGTAAATCACACAGGAAGAGATTGTCCATCTTTCTCCAGAGGAGCAGCTGCTGGATTTGAATCTCCTGCCTTCAGGTAGGAAATGAAACTCCTTATCCACTAGGTCATCAGAGGTCCCTTCAGTGGCTCGTAGGAGGCTGTTTTCACCATGATGGTAGAGGTGCTGGTTTCCAAGGCTCCATAGAAGAGCTTGTTGGGAAGGAATGTGGATTAAGGCAAGTTAAAAGCCACAGAATGCACTGTTCTTAACAAGAGTCTGTTCTTTTTCTTGGAAACTTACTCCCCAGATAGTTATAACCTTTTGATTAATTTCCAGAATTCTGGAAAAGCTAATGTTGACAAATTCTGACAGTGTTTTCTTTGCTTTTATAAAGAAGTTTCAGAAAACTCATGCCAACAGTTTCACACTATCACTAGTTTTGGGGATTTTAAAAAACTTGCTCCTAAGATTATTAAGTAGAAAGCTGTGAAATAGTTAAATGAGGTACAAGTCTCAAATTTTGCTGGCTTCTAAAGTAAAAACAAATCCTTTTGTCACTGAGTTGAGTAACCTCATATGCTGCTAAACAGAACTGTGCTCTGCCGAGTTGCCCGGTGGTGGCATCTTTAAAGCAAATCTCTCAGCCTTTCCTCTGAAGCCTGCCTGGGTAGGTTTAAACAGTTAACCTTTCGGTTACTAGTCACGTGCCTAACAATTGTGCTACCCTGGGACTCTGATGCCCTCTCTGAAACTTTGTGCCTGTCAGTGTTCTTCTTTTCTCTGCCACTCCTCCCTGCTTAATGTTTTGGGTTGCTTGGTTTTTTTTAAATTCCCAAAACATTTTACCATGCTACAAGATGTACTCATTTGTTACTCATCATTGTGTATAGTTCACGCTCCCTCTCCCTGCTGGGATATAAGCTTCATAAGAACAAGATCTTTATTGTGTTCTCTAATATATCTCGACAACAACAATATATCTCAAGACCTAAAACCTAGTAATTGTTATGAACTGACACTCATAGGGATCCTATGAACAATACCTCTGAATTCTGCCCTTCCTTGAGCCATTCTCACTGTCTCAGACACACCTTCCCCTGTGGCCATAGTCACTTGTCAGTCCATCTCATCCAAAGTCTTCCTCTCCTCCGCTGAACCTCCACCCTTCCAAGCATGATGTCCTTCTCTAAGTACTGACCCCTCCTGTCAATATGACCCAAGTATAGGAGATGGTGCTTCAAAATCTCTGTCTCCAAGAGGCACCTTGGTTTCACTCTTTCCAGGACAGACCTTTTTGTTCTCTTGACAGTCTTTGGTATGTGGGTTACTCTTCTTCAGCACCACAACTCAAACCTAGTTGTTGTTGTTGTTGTTATGTGCCGTCGAGTTGCTTGCAACTCATAGCGACCCTTTGTACAACAGCCCTAAACTCTGCTCTGTCCTGTGCCAATCGCACTGTCTCTGACACACCCATCCCGATTACCCCAGTCACTGAATCAATCCACCTCATAGAGGGCCTTCCCCTCCTGTGCTGTCCCTCCACCCTCCCAAGCATGATGTCCTTCTCCAAGGACTGGTTCCTCCTTACAACATGTCCAAAGTATGTTAGACGGAGCCTCAGAATCCTTGCCTCCAAGGAGCCACCCGATTTAACCCTTTCCAGGACAAATCTGTTTGTTTTCCTAGCAGTCCATGGTACATTCAATACTCTTCTCCAGCACCACAGTTCAAAGGCATCAATTCTCCTTCTGTCCTCCTTGGTCATTGTCCAACTCTCTGGTGCATAACAAGTGAGTGCGAAGACCATGGCCTGTATCAGACGCACCTTAGTCTCCAGAGAGACACCATTGCTCTTCAATACTTTGGAGAGGTCCCTAACAGCAGACTTTCCCATGGCAATGCGCCTTTTAATTTCCTGGCTTCTGGTGCCAAGACTGTTGACTACAGAGGCAAGCAAACTAAAGCTGTGTACAATCTCAATCTCTTCACCATCCATCCCGATGCTGCCAATTGGTCCAGTGGTGAGAATCTTTGTCTTCTTGACATTGAGCCTCAATCCATATTGGAGACTGCAGTCCTTGACCCTCTGCAGCAGGTGCTTCAGGTTCAAACCTAGTAGTACTTTAAATCCTTCTTGAGTAAGTAAATATACTGTGGCTTGTAAGTCAGTATTTTCCAATTTTAAAAAGGTCAGTTTGAAATGTTGCTATGGTTTTTAATAAGGGGGGTAAACAATGGCATTGATTAAATTATGTATTTTCAAAATTGATGCATCCATTTAGAGCATACAGTCCAGATCATGACACTGAAAACCACTAATGATGAGCTATCTGTGTGCTTGAGAAGATATACTAAAGACTTAATAAATGAAGGGAACTTTGATGGCCTAGTGTGTAAGGAGAGTTATGTTGCTAACCCAAAGGCCTCATCTTTCTGGCAGTTAGAATTCCCTAGTGGCTCTTTGGGAGAGAGATGGTCAGTTTCCTTCCATGTGATTTACAGCCTTGGAACTCTAAGGGATGGGTCAGCTACGAGTTGATTCCCACTTGACAGCAATGAGTTTTGAGTTTTTAATTAATGAATGTTCTTTCCAAGCTTTTCAGTTAGCACTGTAGCATCATTTGCTCATTAACTTACAAATCTATTAAGGTCAACAGTTGACAAAAGTAGAATTTCTCCTTTAATTTTTACTTTTTCACTCAGTGCTCTAAAAATAATAATCCTGTAGAGTGGATGAATATTGTAATATTCATAAATCCCTAAAGATATCTCTAGCATACTGTGGGAAGAGTATTTTTGAGCCAAAGCCCAACTTTTGAAAAGTTTCTTTTGTCTTTTACAGTTCAGAAGAAACTTTAGATTTTGCCTTTCTTAAATTCTTCCCCATCCCATGCACAAACACATCCAAATATATCTCTTGGGTATTAAACTAATTGTTGCAAACAGAAAACAAATATTATAGAAAACAGCCTGAAAAAAAAAAAGAAAGAAAGAAAAGAGCCTGGATTCAGTCAGCATTTATTCAAGAGTGCTCTGGTGACCTAGTCTATAGAGAAACCCAAAGGCATCACCTCTCCACGAGTTCAAATCTACCAGCAGATCCGTGGGATTAAGGTGGGTCAGTTCTTCCCACATGTTATACAACTTTGGAAAATAGCTATGAGTCAATTCCAACTCAACAGCCATAAGTTTCTGAGTAGACTATATGCCAGTTCTTTAGTGGCCTAGTGGCAAGAAGTTACACTGCAATCTCAAAGGCATGCAGTTCAAGGCCATAGGGCAATCTCCTCCCAAGTCATTAACTGCCTCTGAAAACCTGCCAGAGACTCAGCTACGGGTCAGTTCCAACTTGACAGTACACAACAATAGCGACAATAACATATTCTAGTTCAGAAAAAACTTTAGGGCTTTCCTTTCTTAAACTGTTTCTCCACCATACACAAAAATCTTCAAATACACATACAAATAACCAAATAAATTAGAAACAATCGTTGTGAACAGGAAACAAGTATTACAGAAAACAGCCAGTATTCCATAAGCATTTATTAAGTGCTTACTGTATTCCTAAGCATAATTATGAAGTATAATCATATGTTGTTGTTATGTGCCATCGAGTCATTTCTGACTCATAGCGACCCTATGCACAACAGCTCTAAACCCTGCTCTATCCTGCACCAACCGCACCGC
>NW_006399993.1:2992009-2993276 GCF_000299155.1 Elephantulus edwardii
AGATTATTCATGTTATTAATATCAGTTCTGGGTTTGTGGTAATATCTTGTTTATCTGAAAGAACAACTAAATATGTTATAAAACATTGTTTATTAGAAATTCCTAAAATATTCTAGACTAATAATGCTCCTAGTTATGCCAGCAAGAGTTTTCAAAATTTTTGTAAATATTTTACTATTTGTCATAAAACTGAGTCCTTACAATCCTCAAAAACAAGGTTATTATAGAATGTACTGTTTCTACTATAAAAATTATTTATATAAAGAAAGGGGGATTTATTGGAATACTGTTGTTGTTGTTATGTGCCATCGAGTATAATCATATAGATTGAGTTATAAGGAAAAGAAGTGAGGAAGAGAGATATGGTCAGTGACCTGGGCCTTTAGTCCAGTTTTCTTGTCTCCACATTATTTCAGCTTCCACGCTATAATTAATATGTAATAGACTACTAATTATAGAGATGGGGTATAGTATAAAAAATAACCTACAACTACCTGTAAAAGCTATTAAAATACTTTTCATGTTTCTAGCAATTTATCTGTGTAAGTCATATTTTTGTTTTTAAGTCATATAAATAATTTTAATATAAACATTGAATAGGTCATTTTTCTCATGGGCATAGGTGGCTTCACTCCATTCTGTCTTCTTTGGATCATGAAAGAGTTCCAGAATTTATGGCTGTTTTTAAAACAAGTGGAAATAAGTGGAACCTTTCCTTGTCATAGTTATTTCATCCATACATCTAGTAGACGCATTAGATTCCTTTAATATGTAAGATAAACATCACTAAAAGTTGGAATGAGATCAACAAACAAAGGTTTATATCAGGATCACTCAGCCTGCGTGTTATCTGGGGCAAGCCAGCAGTCTTTTATTCTCAGACACAGCTTCACCAGGGCCAGAGCAGTTTTCAGCTCCAAACACAAGGTCATATTTTTTAAAAAATGTAGTTCATAACAGCATCCTGTAACAGATAAGAGAATCCAGCTTAGCCAGATATTAAAGAGAGTTATAAAAATGTTGAACAATGTCAACATGTTTTTAATAGAAATATTATCATGTAATGGCTTATTATTATTCTTTTCAAAATTTATATATATGTTGTTGTTATTGTTATGTGCCGTCGAGTCACTTGTGACTCATAGCGACCCTATGTACAACAGCCCTAAACTCCGCTCTGTCCTGTGCCAATTGCACTGTCTCTGACACTCTCATCCCAATTATCGCAGTCACTGAATCAATCCACTTCATAGAGGGCCTTCTTCTC
>NW_006399993.1:2993535-2994329 GCF_000299155.1 Elephantulus edwardii
TTTTTTAATTTCTTCAGTTGAATTTTTAATACTTTTAAATATTAAACTTCTTGTTGTTGTTTTTGTTGTGTGCTGTCGAGTCATCTGTGACACGTAGCAACCCTACAACAGCTCTGAAGCCTTCTCTGTCCTGAGCCAGTCTCAATGACTCTGATACACCTACCTCTATTGCCCCAGTTACTGTGTCAATCCATCTCATCTGAGGTCTTCCTCTCCTGTGTTGTCCTTCTACCCTTCCGAGCATGATGTCCTTCTCCAAGGATTGGTGCCTCCTAGCCACATGCCCAAAGTAGGTGAGATGGAGCTTCAAAATCCTAGCCTCCAAGGAAAAATTTAGCTTCACCCTCTTCATGACAGTCCTATTTGTTTTCCTGGAGGTTCATGGTATGTTCAAGACCCTTCTCCAGCACCACAACTCAAAGGCATCAATTCTTCTTCTGTCATCCTTAGTCACTGTCCAGCTCTCTCATAAACTGCAAGTAATTGCGAAGACCATGGCCTGAATCAGGTGCACCTTGTTGTTGTTGTTGTTGTTATTATGTGCCATCAAGTCACTTGCAACTCATAATGACCCTATGTACAAGAGCTCTAAATGCCGTTCTATCCTGTGCCAACCTAGTCATCTCAAACATACTCATTCCCACCACTCCAGTCACAGAATCAATCCATCTCATCGAGGGTCTTCCTCTCCTTTGCCATCCCTCCACTCTGCCAAACATGATGTCCCTTTCCAAGGACCAGTCCCTCCTTGCAACATGCCCAAAGTATGTCAGACGAAGCTTCAGAATCCTTGA
>NW_006399993.1:2997674-3009624 GCF_000299155.1 Elephantulus edwardii
TTTTTTATTATTTTGTGTGCGTGTACCGTCAAATCAGATCTGACTGGTACAGGAGGATATTGCGCCTCCTTCTCCGGCAGAGCATCTGGTGGATTCGAACCGTGTTCCTCTGGGATTGCAGTGCAGCTTCTTGCCACTAGGCCACCAGAGCTCCCCTGTAGTTTTGTTTCAATTGATCATCCTCTCCCTTCCTACCACCTGAGCTTTATTCCTAGACAAATGCTGCCATTGCTCTCTGGTGTGGTTGTATACAAAGAAATTAGGTGGCGCAAGAAAACTGAGCCTGACCTCTATTAACTTGACAAAGGGGAACAGTCCCCATCAGCAACATTCATAATACAAAACCAACCCCCATGAAGCATGGCCTGCACGCTCCTATACCTACTTCTAATTCCAACACCAATTATACTGCACTGCCACAGGGTCTGATCTCTTGGCAGCCCATGGTATGGTCAATATTTTCCTCCAGCACAACAACTCAAAGGCATTGGTTCTTCTTTAGTCATCCTTATTTATTGTCCAACTCTCAGATGGATAGCAGGCACCTCTTAGTCTCTAGACTGACATTATTGCTCTTTAGCACTCAGGAGAGGTCCTTGACAGCAGATTTTCCCAATGCAACTGATCTTATGATTACCTAACTGCTGGTGCCAAGTGTGTTAATTGTGGATCTTAGCAAGACGAAATCCTTAACAATCTCAATCTTAGCAACCTCCTTTTAGTATGATATTGACTATTGGTCAGGTGGTAAGCATCTTTGATTTCTTGATGTTGAGATTCAATCCATATTGAAGGTTGCGGTTCTTTGCTAGCCAACTGGCTCAATTTAAACTTGGTGTGGTGAATAAAAAAATGGCCAATCCATTTTGACTTATTGTTATTGTTGTGATTGTTACATGTCATTGAGTCACTTGCAACACATAGCAACCCTATGTACAACAGCTCTGAAGCCTACCCTGTCCTAAGACAGTTTCACTGACTCCAACACACCTACCCTCATTGTCCTAGTCACTGTATCTCCTCTCGTAGTCAATTCATCTCATCCGGAATCTTCATCTTCTGTGCTGTCCCTCCACCCTTCTGAGCATGACAGCCTTCTCCAAGGATTGGTCCCTCATGGCTACATGCCCAAAGTATGTGAGACAGAACTTCAAAATCCTTGCCTCCAAGGAGTAACTAGGTTTCATCCAAGACAGACCTATTTGTTTTCTTGGTGGTCCATGATATCTGTCATCCTTAATCACTGTCCAACTCTCTGATGCAAAACAAGTAATTTTGAAGACCAGGCCTGGATCAGAAGTACCTTAGTCTCTAGACTGACATCATTGCTCTTCAGGACTCTGGAGAGGTCCCTAACAGCAGATTTAACTAATACAACATGTCTCTTGATTTCCTGACTGCTGGTTTCAAAAGTGTTTATTGTACAAGCTATAATTGAGCTGTGGTGCTGGAGAAGAGTATTGAATGTACCATGGACTGCCAAGAAAACAAACAGATTCATCATGGAGAGGGTTAAACCAAGCTACTCCTTGGAGGCAAGGATTCTGGGGCTTCGTCTGACATACTTTGGGCATGTTGCAAGGAGGGACAGGTCCTTGGAGAGGGACATCATGCTTGGGAGGGTTGGAGGGACGATGCAAGAAGGGAAGACCCTCTATAAGATGGATTGATTCAGTGACTGGGATAATTGGGATGGGTGTGTCAGAGACAGTGCAATTGGCACAGGATAAAGCAGGTTTTAGGGCTGTTGTACATAGGGTCACTATGAGTCACAAACAACTCAATGGCACATAACAACAACAACAATATAATTGTTATCAACTTCAATCTCTTCTTCATCCATCATGGTGCTACCAATTGGCTCAGTGGTGAGAACCTATGTCTTATTAATGTTGCGCTTCAATCCATATTGAAGACTGCAGTCCTTGATCTTCTGCAGCAAGTGCTTCAGATCCGCCTCAGTTTCAGCAAGGAAGGTCGTGTCATCTGCATAACATAGGCTGTTGATGAGTCTTCCTCCAATCATGATGCCACATTCCTCCTCATAAAGCCCATCCTCCCAAATGATCTGTTCTTCATATAGATTGAAAAGTCATGGAGACAGGATGCATCCCTGATGTACTCCCTTCATGATTTTGAACCATGCAGTGTTTCCCTGTTCTGAGGACTGCTTCCTGGTCCAAGTATAGGTTTCACATAAACACAAGTATTCTGGGATTCCCATTCTCCTCAAGGTTAACCACAATTTGTTGTGATCCACACAGTCAAATGTCTTTGCATAGGCAATGAAACACAGATATATATTCCTCTGGTACTCTTTCCTTCTTGCCAAGATCCATCTGACATTGGTGATAATGTCTCTAGTGTCACGACCTCTTTTATACCCAGCCTGTATTTCTGGTAGTTCTCTGTCAATGTACTTTTTCAGTTGTTTCTGGAAAATCCTCAGCGGGATTTTAATTGCATGTGATATATGAGTGATAATGTATGATAATTTCCACACTCTGTCAGAACCCCTTTGTTTAGAATGGGAGTAAATATAGATCTCTTCCAGTCAGTTGGCCAGGTAGGTGTCCTCTCTTTTATTGACCCTCTGCCTTTCCAAGCATGATGTCCCTTTCCAAGGAATAGTCTTTCCTAGCTGCATGTCCAAAGTAAGAAAGATGAAACGTTGCCATCTTTGCCTCCAAGGAACACTCCAGCTATACTCTCTCCAAGACATAGCTGTTTGTTCTCTTGCCAATGCATTGGATATTCTGTACTCTTCCCCAGCACCACAACTCAAAGGCATTAATATAGTGACTGCAACAATGAACCCAAGCATGACAAAGATTATGAGGATGATGCAGATTGAGGCAGTGGTTTATTCTTTTGTATACAGTCACTATGAGTTGCAACCAAGTCAATGACACCTGAGAATGTTCAAGTTTCCCCTGCAGGCAGAGGCCACTGTTGTAAAACGAGACTGACATCAGGGTGGAGGGAAGATGGAGAAGGAGGGGAGGAATGATGTATACTGCATTGAAACAGATGAGGGAGAGAACTGTTGAAAAGGGATATATGATTGAGTATTATTGTCATGACAGAGTCCAGAACGAAGGCTGCACAGTAGAGTGGACTTGTGGGAAGGGATTACATAACAATGAAAGAGTTTTTCTTTTACTTTTCAAGGAGAAGAGTGAATTGGGGGGTAGGGGGCAGGGAGAAAAGCACAACAATGAATGGAAACCCTAAGTCTCTGTAAACTTTCATTAAAATTAATTAAAAAAATTTTAAAAAAGAATTTTATATCAAAGGGAACTCTGGTGGCCTAGTGGTAAGAAGCTGCCCTGCAATCCCAGAGGTTTGTGGTTCGAATCCACCAGATCTGCTGGAGAAAGAGGGACAATTTCCTCCTGTACCAGTCAGATCCGATTTGATGGTACACACACAAAATAATAATAATTTTAAAAATTTGAGATTAATACAAAGACAGGAAGCTCCAAAAGAATAGGGAGCCTCTAGGAAGAGGTATAAAGAAGAGAATGACCATTGTCCTAGTGGCTTAGTCTACAGTGTGTTGTACTACTAAAGGCCCTGATGTCTCTAGAGGCTGGAATCCATCCCCAGTTAAGATTACAGCCTCGAAACCCAATGGTGGGTCACCATGAACCAGAACTGATTGGATAACAATGAGCTTTTTAACACCTAAAAACCTCAGCCACACTGGCCTCCTTGCATTTCCTAGGATATGCACTCTCATTCCAGAGCCTGTCTACTGGCTCGCTCCTTTGCTTAGGAGCTTTTCTTTCTCAATACTATATGTTTATTTTCTTCACGTTCTTATTCTTAGACCTTCACCAATATTCAACCCCTCCTCCTTGGCTCATCTTTCTCCTGCAGAGCTGCTGATGAATTCAAACCCCCAGAGGGAAAGCCTTTGGGTTGGCAGTACAATTCCCTACAGATTATACCACTAGAACTCCCTACCTGTATTTATTTTGTTAATGTGTAATGTTGGAAATTATGCATGGCTGATCCTCCAGTGGGTTTTAAGAGGCAGTAAATCTAATAGGAAGAGACTGCCCATTTATCTCCTGCAGAGCAGTGGGTGGATTAGAAGACATTTTCACATATGCTATTGTTGTTACGTTCTATGAAGTCAAGTAAAACTCATAGCACCCCTTTAAATAACAGATCTGAACCCTGTCCTATCCTATGCAATCTTCATCATCTCTGGCATACTTGAGCCCATTGCTGCCATCACTCTGTCAATTAGTCTCATTGAGGGTCTTCTTTGCTTTCACTGACTCTCCACCTTTCCAAGCATGATATTTATAAAAAAGAGCAAGGACCATGTGGGGACAGCCACGTCTGACCTTTAACACTTTTCAAAGGTGAACTGTCCCCGTCAACAACATCAACAACACAGAATCAATACCCATGAGGTCAGATATGTCTCCCATGCTCCTGTACCTCTTTCTACTTGTCCCAACATCAGTCTTACTATTTTGTTATTGTTATGTGCCTTTGGGTCAACTCTGACTCATAGTGACCCTATGCACAGTAGCTCTGAAACTTGGTCCAAAATTTGAAATGATGGCTCACAGACCACACAAAACCATAATGGGGAAGTCAAAGAGCTATAATTCAGGTTAGTACCAGAATGCAGCCAGGGCAGCTTCCAAAATGTGCTTGCAAGTACCTCAGCCTTGTGCCTCGTGGCTTTAGGCCAGTGTTACAAAATTCTCAGTCCTTCCAACTATGGTTCTTCCGTCCCCAGTCCTCCAACAAACTTGGGCTAAGGGTTCTTAGCTCTGGTTCAATGGTGTAGCAGTCCCACGGTGTGCTTCATTTCATGGCAGGTCTCTGATTCTCTGCTGGAATTGCTATGGCTGCTGCTCATGTAGGCCCTCGTCTGTTAGCATAAGATCTCTGGCCCCAAAGGATATGTTAATTTTCTTGCTTCTTCTTTGCTGGTGGGGAAAACCCTCCAATTCTACTGCTGGACCCACTCAATTTAATGGTGAGACTAGGAAATCACTTTATGGATTAACAAGACTAGCCAGTCCCCTTGTGGATAGGCTAACATGCCCTATTTGCATATTCCTGACCATCCACATGGCAAAGTCAGGCAATGGCTAGCAATGCCATTTTAAACAATAAACCCTTAATACCACAATGTCCTTCTCATGGAATATCCCCTCTTAACAGCATGCACAGAGTATGTGAGACAAAGTTTCACCATCCTTGTCTCCAAGGGGCACTCTGGCTACCCTTTCTCCAAGACATAGCTGTTTGGTCTTTTGGTAGTACACAGGATATTCAGTACTCTTCTCCAACACCAAAACTCAAAGGCATTGGTTATTCTTCTGTCATCCTTATTCATTGTTTACCTCTCAGATAAATAGCAAGTGATTGAAAAGACCATGGCCTGAAACAGGAACACTTTAGTCTTTAAAAAGAAATTATTGCTCTTTAGGACTTCAGAGAGGGCTCTGGTACTGCAACATGTTTTGCTTTCTTGAGTGGGCGGTGATTATAGGTCCAAGCAAGATGAAATCACTGACAATTTCTCTTTCTCATTCATCACAACACTGTCTATTGGCTCAGTTGTGAGGATTTAGGGGTTTTTTTTATGTTGAAATGAAACTCATATTGAATGCTGTAGTCTTTAATGCTCAGTAACAAGTGTTTAATCCTCCTCACTTTCAGCAAGCAAAGTTGTATCATCTGCATAACACAGGCTGTTGATCAATCTTCATCTTATCCTGATAACACATTCTTCTTCTTCAAGTCCAGCTTTTTAAGTTGTTTGTTCTACATACATATTGAATAGGTATAGAGAAAAGATAGAGCTCTGACATACACCTTTCCTGATTTTAAACCATGCAATGTTCCCTTGCTCTGTTTTTACAACAGCTTCTTGGTCTAGGTTTCCCATGAGCACAAATAGATATTCTGAGATTCCCATTCTTCTCAATAAATTCTTAGCCTTAATTTGTTAAGAGCCACATAGTCAAAAACCTTTACACAGTCAATGAAGTACAAATAGACATTCTTCTGGTTTTCTCTGCCTTCAGCCAAGACATACCTGACATAAGCAATGATATCCATTATGCCATGGCTTCTAAATCCAGTCTGAATTTCTGGCACTTTCAGCAAGATTTTACTTGCATGTGACATTAATGTTATCGTTCAGTGATTCCGTATTCTATTTGATCACCTTTTTTGGGGGAATGGGAACAAATATGGATCTCATTTGGTCAGTTGGCCAGGTCTTCCAAATATCCTACCATAGCTTGATGAGCTATGTCTAGGGCTTCATCTGTTTGGTAAAACATGTCAGTTGGTATTCTCTCAATTCCTGGGGCCTTATTTTTGCTAATGCCTTCAATTCAGCTTGACGTTCTTTCATCACCACTGATTTTTGATCGTATGCTACTTCCTGAAAAGGTTCTCTGTTTTTAAGTTCTTTCAACTTGAGAAAAACCAAATGAGTTTGGATGCAACCTGTACCAGGACATTTTGCCTCAGAACTCTCCATCTTAGAAGTACATAGGGAGCCCTTACTTACAAAGCTCATTCAGTGATTTCTTGACTATTGTTGTTGTTATGTGCTATTGACTTTGACTCATAGAGACCCTATGCACAATAGCCCTCAATCCTGTTCTATCCTGAGCCAATCTCACTATTTCTGGCACACTTACCCTTATTGTTGTGAACCACGAGTCGGAACTGGCTTATAGCTGACCCTCTGGTGGGTGTTCAGAGGCAGTTAATAGCAAGGGAGGAGATTGCCTATTCTTGTCCCGTGGAGAAGGTGGTGGCCTCAAACTGCGTGCCTTTGGGATTGCAGCACAGCTTCTTGCAACTAGAGCTCCCTACACCTACTCTTATTACCCCAGTTATTATCTCAGTCCATCTTATTCAGGATCTCCCTCTCCTGTGCTGTCTCTCGACCCTTCCAAGCATGAAATCCTTCTCCAAAGACTGGTCCCTCCTGGGTACATGCCCAAAGTATGTGAGACTGAGTCTCAAAATCCTTGCCTCCAAGGTTATAGCCTCTCCAGGATAGATCTGTTAGTTTTCTTGGCAATCTATGGTATGTTCAATAATCTTCTCCAGCATCACAATTCAAAGGCATCAATTCTTCTGTCATCCTTGGTCATCTGCCAGCTCTGATGCATAGCAGGTAATTGTGAATCCTGGATCAGGATCAGGAACATCTTAGTCTCCAGACAGACATCCTTGCTCTTGAGAACTCTGGAGAAGTCCCTGACAGCAGATTTTCCTAATGAAATTTGGCTTTTGATTTCCTGACTGCTGCTGATGCCAAGAGAGTTGATTGTGGAACCCAGCAAACTGAAATTGTTAGCAAGCTCAGTCTCTTCTCCTTCTATCATGATGCTGCCACTTGGCCCTGAGAATCTTCGTTTTCTTGATGTTGAGCTTCAATATATACTGCAAACTACAGTTCTTGACCCTCTGCAGCAAATGCTTCAGGCCCTCATCAGTTTCAGCAAGTCAGGTTGTGTCATCTGCGTAGTAGATGAGTCTTTCTTCAATTCTGATGTCACATTCCTCCTCATAAAGTCCAGCCTCTAGAATGATCTGTTCTGCACATAGATTGAAAAGGTATGGAGACATCCCTGACATCCTTTTCCGATTTTCAACTATGCCTTATTTCCTTGCTCTTTCCCGACGACTGTGTGGCTAGCCAATAATTTCGTCCCTTAATGAGCTATCTTTTTAAACAGTAGCAGCTGGAGCCAAGGAACGCCTTGCAGAAAGTGATCATTCCTTATTCTTTAAGGGTTGGTTCCTGTCCTCTTGCTGTGGGCGTTGGTGCTTCCTGAGCGAGGGAGAGTACAATACTCGGCTGACTTATTTCCAATGGCATGAGGCAACCTGGGAACAACTTCTTGGAAGCCCCGCCCCATCTGGCCCCACCTTCTCCCTCTGCCCCGTGTAAGTCCATGCTTTGACTCTGTCATCTATCGTTCGGCATTCGTCCCTTCTGCTCAGGGCGTCCCATCTACCTGCTCGGCCATCGTGCGCCAGCGCCATTGGGCTGTCAGTCACAGGCGGCGTGGGGAACGTGGGGAGAACTGGGAGCGGTTACCACGCGCCGGGAGCCGAGGTAAAACTGCTGCTTCTGGGCTGCCAGGCCGCGGACGAGCAGGGTGGCGGGCGTGAGCGGCGCGTGGAGGGCCTGCCGGTCTAGCTTCTCCATCGGCGGGAACACCCTCGAGTTGGGCCGAGGAAGGTGGTTAGCTATTCAGAGCCACTTCGACCGCGCCATGGGGCCAAGGGTCCGAAAGTCAAGGGACTTTGAGAGAATCCTGGTCTGCCGTATCATGCAAAACAGATGGAGAAACTGAGTTTTGGAAAGGAGAGATCTTCTCCAAGACTGAGCAGCTGAGCACTGTCCCGACTGGGGACCAGAGGCTCTTAGCACATTTCTGAACCCCTCAGCCCTTCATTCATTTATCCAATCTTAGTGGCACAATTCTACTTTATAATGCTTCGATCCCCCCTTTCCTCGCCGCGTTGTTATTTCCAGGCCACTGAACTAAAATGAGGACTAAAGTAAGATCCTTGCTCTCAAGCAGCACATAGTGGGTGGGACAAGAGACTTTATTAAAAAAAAAAAAAAGTATTTTTGACCAAATGTTTATAGACAACGGGAGAAGGCTTGAGTGCTATGATGGAAGCACGTTGGAGAGGTCCTAGATGTGCCCTCTAAACTTGGGAGGCTAGTAATAATACTTGTTGCCTTGATTCCATCACCCCAGTGTTGTGACTGACATTGAGGCTGTTTGACACAATCTGATTGGTTTCCTTGTTGCGTCTGTGGTTACCAACCAGAGAATATAAAATCATTGAGAGCAAGAAGTTCAGATTCTGCAAATTTGAGTTCTGATGACCCTTCATCTATGTGAGGTTGACTTTTATATGGAGTTGTAAGGAGAATGATCTTCATTCCACAAACCTTATTTGAGAGGCAACTGGCAGACATTGTGCTAATTACCAGCTATACACTGTGATGGCTAACTCATAGTCCTTTGCTTCAAGGGACTTAGAGGAAAGAAACGTTTAAACACATGTACAAGAAAGCCTAATGGGTCATGCATGGAAAAGCGTCAGTTCTATTAGGGATATGGAAGGGCTAGAAATGGCACTATTGGTAAGATAATTCTTCAGTCATAAAAGTTGAGTAGGTGATTACTGGACACAGAGAAGGGCATCTTAGGCACAAGAATGATAAATTATGAAACAAAATAATTCAGCTAGTACCATTAGCTTTTCATGATCTACTCTCCAATAATATTAAACACTTATTGGTAGACATTACCTTGTGTTACGTATATGAACTCATGTAATCTTTCTAACTTTGAAGTATAAACTATAATTAGCCTCATCTTATAAATGAAGAAAACTGAGGCATAGAGAAGTTATGTAATTTGCCCTATTTCGTACAGCTAATGAATGACAGAGCTGAAATTCACACCAAGGCTCTTACTTGTTCCACTTGCCTCCCCTTCCCCTCTCCTTTTAACCTAACTGTACTCAATTATATTACATACCTGTTGCTGATTTTGCTTTGCTATTTCATTACTTTGTACATGTGTTCCTATTTTGCCCTCTGCTTAGACCTTTTCTCTATCCCAGCATTTGTTTCATTTTAATATTGTAAACAGAATGGATCAGGGTTATATCTTTTACCATATTTATTCAGTCTATATACTGGGCAAACGACCATAGATAGCATCAGGACTCAAACCTCAAACTCAGCATACTTGCTGCCTGCCTACAAGTCGATTCTGGTTTCGGTTCATTCTGACCCTCCATCAGATTTCTGAGGGTGAAAATTGCGAGAGGAAGAGACTGTTCATTCTTTTCCGTGGAGCCACTGGTGAATTCAAACTATCAGAGACATGCAGCCTTTTGGTTAGCAGCCCTATACACTATGACACTGAGCTCCTTGCATCAGGACTGGAGGGAGACTAATTAACTTTAATATGCAGATGACATGCTTTGATGTGCAGTGTCTTCTAAAAATAAAGACTGGAAGTACTTACTGATAAAAATAAGACTACTGTCTTAAAGAGAAAAGCCTTCAGTATGAATTACACCTCAGTGTGATGAAAATAAAAATTCTCATGATAAACAGGGCATGATTAATACAGAAAATATTGAAGCCAGCGATTTCATTTTTCTTGCATCCAGTCAACACTCATGGAAACAGCAGCCAAAAAAACCCCAAACAACATATCTGTCCTCAACATGACAGCAAATCTGCTGCCAGCGACCTCTTTAAAGTGCTAAAGAGCAAGATGTTAGTTTAAACATTAAGGCATAACTGACCCAAGCCATTCTATTTTCTTTATTGACCTACGAAAGTTAGACATGCTGAGGAAGACTGAAGAATCAATGCCTTTAAATTGAGATTTTTGGCAAAGAACATTGGATATAGCATGGATTGCCAAAAAACTAGCAAATCTATTTTGAAAGAAATGCAGCTAGAATGTTCCTTAAAAGCAAGAATGGTAAGGCTTTGTCTCCCAGACTTTGGATACATTATTAGAAGGGACCAGTCCCTGGAGAAGGACATCATATTTGGGAAAATAAAAGGTCCGTGAAAAAGAGGAAACCTTCAATGAAATGCAATGATTGTGTAAGATAAGATGGGTGTATATTTCAATTTGTTTTGTATACAGCTGCTGTGAAACTGAATGGTACCTAACACAAGAAGATTCCTGTTTATCTATCCAGTAACTACCTATCTTCTAAGATTCAGCACTTTCCTTTGCACTCCGGGTGTTGATAGGTGCGACTGAATTGACAATTCATAACGACCCCATGAACAGCAGGTTAGAACCTTGCTTGATCCTGCAAAATCCTCACAATCTTTTATGAAAGAGATCCCATTTTTGTAGTTACTGTCAAACCATCTTCTTGAGGGTCTTCCTCTCCGCTGACCCTGTCTGTCTTTCCCAGTGTGATGTCCTTTCTAAGGAGACTGGTTCCTCCTGATAACATGCTCAAAGTGTGTGAGACGAAGTTTCACCATTTTAGTCTCTAATGACCACCTTGCCTACATTTCTTCCAAAACAGATTGATTTGTTCTTCTGACAATCCCTAGTATATTCAGTACTCTTTTTATTATTAATTTTAATGAAAGTTTACAGAGACTTTGGATTTCCATTCATTCATTGTTGTACTTTTCTCCCTGCCTTCCTCCCCTCCACCCAGTTTACTCTTCTCTTTGAAAAGTAAAAGAAAAAAAAAAGTAAAAGAAAAATTCTTTCATTGTTATACAATCCGTCCCCCAAAGTCCACTCCACTATGCAGCCTTAATTCTGGACTCCTGTCATGACAATGATACCTAATCATATGTCTCCTTTAAACAGTTCTCTCCCTCATTTGTTACAGTGCAGTATATATATAATTTATCCCATCTTTCTCAGTTTCCAACCAACCCTGATTTCAGCATCATTTTACAGCAGTGGTACTATGCAGTATTTGCCCTTTTGTGACTGAGATATTTCACTCACCATAATGTCCTCCAGGGTAACCCATTTTGGATAATATTTCATCAGTTCTTTGTTTACCAAGGCAGTATAGTATTCCATTGTTTGAATATACCACAGCTTCTCTATCCATTTGTTTGTTGATGGGCGCTTAGGTTGTTTCCAACTTTGCTATTGTGAACAAAACCATGATGAACATAGGTGTGCATATATCTGCTTGAGTGGCAGTTATGGTTTCTTTGGGATATATTCCCAGTAGTGGAATTGCTGGGGAAAATGGTATCTCTATTTGCAACTTTTTGAGAAAGCGCCACACTGCCTTCCATAGTGGTTGCACTATTTTACAATCCCACCAACAGTGAATAAGGGTTCCAGTTTCTCCACAACCTTGCCAGCATTTGATGTTTTCTGTTCTGTTAAATTTTGCTATTCTG
>NW_006399993.1:3010629-3017922 GCF_000299155.1 Elephantulus edwardii
GTTGCTATGAGTCTCAAGTGACTCGATGGCACATAACAACAACAGCTTAACAAACACCACAATTCAAAGATGTTCTTTTTTTCAGTCTTTCTTATTCATTGTCCAACTTTCAGGTGCTTAGGAAGTATTGAAAAGTACCATAGCTTGGATCAAGTGCACTTTGGTCTTTTAACTGACATCCTTGCTCTTCACTACACCAGGTAGAGCATATTATTTCTTCCTTTGTGCTCCCACTAACCTTATATCCAGCTGTCTATTTCTGTCACTCACCTGTTTACCTCTTAGAACAGCTCCAAAAGTTTGAAGTTGTCTTACATATTTTTGTAAATTCTCATATATAGTCATCATGATAGGTAGTAGTTACGAATATGTGAAGTGTGTTAGGGGAGTGGAGAGTATCATAAGCCCAGGGATCTCTAGATCAGGAAAGGCATCCTGGAGAAATACTCATTTACCAATTAGTTAATGAGAGAGAGAAAAAGAAGGAAAATATTCAAACAAAGATCTACAGGTGTTAGGGCAGGGTTACAGGATCAGGAAAGATTTTGTTCTTTTGGAATTCATATTTTACCACAACAACAGGTATAAAAACATGCTGGAGTCATGGTGGAGTTAATCATATTTTTGGTCCTGTATCTGCCTGTTTTTATTTTAATCCAGGCTACAAGAAGTCTATGAAAATAGCGCCCTATTTAGGGGTTTATTTTTTGGTGTTTTTTTTTTTGTCTTACTGTCATTATTATTGCTTTGCTTACAAAGTTCATGTACATTGTGTTTTACACTATCCTTCATTCACATTGTGTTTCATACAATCATTCACATGCATTATGTTTTATAAAATTAATAACCACTGGACCTTGCCCATCATTATCCTGTCTTTTCACCCGTTTCCTTCTCCCCTTCCCTTCACCCACCAAACTATGCAACTCTTTGGTTTTGCCCCTACCTATCCTCACCACTCTACACCCTCCCCTTCCCCACTTGAGCACCCATACATGTTTTACTAGTTTTCCTTCAATTTTTCTGATAATGGTCTTATGCAGTATTTGTTCTGATGAGACTGTGTTAGTTCATGCAGCATAATGCTTTCCAGTTTCTCTTAAGTTACGTAGTATTTTTTGGAATTGTTGCTCCTGAGTGCTGGATAGTATTCCATTGTGTGAATTTATCACAATTTTTCAATCCATTCAGTTGTGGTTGAACATTTGGGTAATTTCTCTGTTCTTGTGATGGTGAATAATGCTGGTATGAACATTGGTGTACAAACTCCACTTTTGGTGGAATAGTAAAATGGTGCAACTACACTGGAAGACAGTTTGGTGTTTTCTCCAAAAGGTGAATGTAGAAACTCTGTATGACTCAGCTATTCCACTACTAGGAACTTACCCCAAGGAAAAATAGAGTGCTTTTTAAGCCTGTAGCACTTGGGTACTTCCTAGAATATTATTGTTTTTATCTTTTATTTTACTCTCTCCTTTCTCCACTTTACACCTTCTCAATCTATACCCAAACAATACAGGTGAAAATACTTAGGAGGTATACTATTTATATATCTGAGTGTATATACACACACATACATGCACTCAGAGATGCATTTGTATCATCTATCATCCATTTTTATATACCTTGCAAAAGTTTTATTTAAAAACTTTTTTTCTTCCCTCCCTTCCTTCACATCTCAAACTGCCAAGATTGATCCAGTCTGTGTGTAACCTGTTCCTTTACTTTTTTATATGAGTAGTCATATACCATAATTATTTTTTTGTGACTGATTTATGTCACTCAGCATTCTAGTTTCATTTGTGTTGCACTGTGTTTCACAAGTTCTTGATTGTTCTTTAGTGATACATAATACTCCATTGTGTGACTATACCATCATTTCTATATCCATTCATCTGTTGAAGGACACTTGGATTGTTTCCAACTCTGCTGTTATAAATAGTGCTACTTTAAACATGGATGTGAGTATATCACTTTGTTTTGCATCTCTTATTTATTTAATATATGTACCTACTAGTGGGATTACTAGATCAAGCGATATTTCTCTTGCCAAGTTTCTAAGGAGTTGCCAAACGTGTTTCCATAGTGGTTTCACCATTTTACTCTCCCACCATCAGTGTGGGAGAGGTCCAGTTGATATTATTTAATGTTTTATTAAACACACCTATTTTCACTGGGGTGAGGTAATTAATACTTCATTGTTGCTTAGATTTGTACCTTTCTGATTGCTATTGTTCTTGAACATCCTTTCATATGTTTGTTGGACATCTGAATGTCTTTGGTGAAGTATTTATTCCTGTCCTCTGTCTATTTTGTAATTGGGTGGTTTGTCTTTCTTTTTTAGAGATGAGACCCTTGTCAGATATGCCCTTACCAAATAAGTTTTTTCCAGTCTGTAAGTTCTTTTTTTTTATTCTTTTATTTTAAATTAGTAGAGATCTTAATGCAAGTTTATAGAGAACTTGGGTTTCCATTCATTCACTGTTCCACATTTTCCTTCCTGCCCCCCCCCTTTTACTCTTCTGATGAAATCTTTTGATGCACATTAAGATTTAAATTTTAGAAAGTCCCAATCATCTAGTTTATCTTCTGTTGATTGTGCATCAGTTATATTTGATTATCTATTTAAACTGTAAGACTCCCAAGTTTGCACCAATTTTTTCTTTGGTGACTTTTATAATTTTGGGTTTTACTGTTAGATCCTTGGTCCATTTTGAGTTAGTGTTTGTGTATAATGTGAAGTATAGGTCTTATTTCAATTTTCTGCAGATGGACATTGTGTTTTGCCAGTGCCATTTGTTAACTGTTTTCTTCACTTAATGAATTTCATCTGTCACTGTTAAGTGCTATCAAGTTGACTTCAACTCACAGTGACCCTATGAATAACAAATATGAACCTTGTCCTGTCCTTCACCGTTCTCGTGATCTGTCCCATGTGCAAGCATATTGTTGTAGTCACTCTGTCAGTCCATCTGGTTGAAGGTCTTCCACCTTTCCCAGCATGATGTTCTTTTCCAAGAACTGGCACTGTCTAACATGCACAATATATATGAGATGAAGTTTCACCATCTCTGTCTCTAAGCACTGTGATTGCACTTCCTTCAATGAAGACTGTTTGTATTTTTGGTGATCCATGGTATATTGATACTCTTTTCCAACACTACAGTTCAAGGACATTCATTCTTCTTTGGTTTTTCCTTATTCACTGGCTAATTTTCAGATGCATAGGAAGTAGATGAAAATACCGTAACTTAGGTCAGGCACATGTTAGTCTTTAAAATGATGTCCTTATTCTTCAGTAATTAAAGGGAGCCTTGACTGAAGATTTTTCCATTGCAGCACATCTTTTGATTTCTTGACTTCTGTTTCTGTGGGTGTTGATTTAGATCTTAGTAAAACAAAGTTATTCACAACTTGAACCTTTTCACCATCTATCATGATGTTGCCTACTGGTTAGGTTGTGAGGATTTTTGTTTTCTTGATGTTTAGATGTAACCCATATTCTTAATCTTAAATAAATTCTTCAAGTCTTCTTCCCTTTCTGTAAGCTGGGTTTGTCAGCTGCATATTGTAAGTTGTTGATGAATCTTCCTCCAATCTTGATATCACATTCTTCTTTTTATAGTCCAGCTTCTCACTTTATTTGCAGAATACAGATTGAATAGCTGTGAAGAAAGGATACAACCTTGACACACACTTCTTCTGGTTTTAAACCAGGCAGTGTCCTCTTCTTCTGTTTGGATAATAGCTTCTTGGTCTGGGTATAGATTTCACATGAGCACAATGAAGAATTCTGGGATTCTTAGTCTTCTCAATGATTTTCGTAATTTGTTAGGGTTTATTTACACAGTCAAATAGCTTTGCATAGTGATACAGAGATCATCTAAAAGATTCATCTGGCATCAGCAATGGTATCTCTCGTGCCATAGGCTTCTTCTGAATCAAGGTTGAATTTCTGCCACCTCTCTGTTGACAGACTTTATTAGCCAATTTTAAATAATCTTAAGCAAGATTTTGCTTGCATGTGATATTAATGATATTGTTTAATAATTTCCACATTTTGCTGGATGTCTCCTTTTCTTTTTCTAAATGTGAACAAATATGGATCTATTCCAGTCACTTGTCCAGATAGCTCCCTTTCATCTTTCTCTCTCTTTTTTCAATCTGCAAAGGGAAATTTTATTTTCTATATCAAGCCATAAACTTTTGTTATTATACAAACATTACAGAGTACCATTACCTGAATATGGACCATTTTATGCCAGTTTGCATCTGTAATCACAAATTTTGTTGTTGTGTACTATAGAGTTGGAAACTACCCATAGCTGACCCTCCGGCGGGTTTTCAGAGGTAGTTAATCACACGGGAGATTACCCATCCTTCTCCCATGGAGCTGCTGGTGACTTGGAACTGCATGCCTTCAGCACAGCTTCTTACCACTAGGCCATGATGGTGGGGCCAATTGGCAGCATCAGTGTGGATGGTGAAGAGATTGAGATAGCTAACAGTTTTAGTTTACTTGGCTCCACAGTCAACACTCTTGGTAACAGTAGCCAGGAAATCAAGAGATGAATTGCATTGGGAAAGTCAGCTGTCAGGGACCTCTCAAGAGTACTGAAGAACAGTGACATCAAGCTGTAGACTAAGGTGCACCTGATCCAGGCTATAGTCATCGCAATTACACGCTATGCATTGGAGAGTTTAACAGTGATTAGGGATGATAGAAAGAGAATTGATGTCTTTGAGCTGTGGTGCTGGAGAAGAGTGTTGAATATACTATGGACTGCTAGAAGAACAAACAGGTTTGTCCTGGAGAGGCTGAAGCTGGAGTGCTCCTGGATTCTGAAGCTTCATCTGACATACTTTGGGCACGTTACAAGGAGGGACTGGTCCTTGGAGAAGGACATCATGTTTGGGAGAGTGGAGGGATGGCGCAAGAGAGGAAGACCTTTGATGAAATGGATTGATTCTGTGATTGGGGTGGTGGGAATAAGTGTGGTTGAGATGGCGAGCACAGGATAGAACAGCGTTTAGAGCTCTTGTACATAGAGTCACTATGAGTTGCAAGCGACTCGATGGCACATAACAACAACAGACAACAACAATCACAAATTAATTTTCATGATTTATGTAACTACAACACTTATCAGGGAGATTTAACAATGAGAAACAGCCATAATATCTTATATTTCAGATAGCAATGAAGATGTTGTTTTTAATCACTTTTCATAAGTAACCTTAAGTAAATAATAAACCAATCATTTATAAGTTCCAACTCTCCAAAGCTTTTTTTAAAAAAAAAATTATAGAGATTTTAACAAAAGTTTACAGAAAACTTGGATTTCTAGTCATTCATTGTTGCATATGTCCTCCTTATCTCACCCCAGTCCGCTTTTCTCTTTTAGACAATTTGTGATTGTTGCACAATTTCCTCTCCCCTTCCCTAGTCTGCTTTGCTATGCACCTCTTATTCTGGACTGTTGTCATGCAAATAATACCTAATCATATATTCCTTTGAAACAGTTCTTTCCCTTATCTGTTTCAGTGCAGAGTACATTATTTATCCCCTCTTTTCTTAGTTTCTCCCCAACCCCCATGTCAGTTCTGTTTTATGACAGTGCCATTATGCAGTATTTGTCCTTTTATGACTGAGATATTTCACTCAGAATAATGTCCTCCAGGGTCACCTCTTCTGTATAATATTTTGAGTTCCTTGTTTTTCAGTGCTGCGTAGTATCCCGTTGTGTGACTATACCACAGCTTCTCTGTTCGTTTGTTGATGGGCACTTGGGTTGTTTCCATCTCTTTGCTATTGTGAACAATGCAGCAATAAACATAGGTGTACATATATATCTGTTTGGTTGCCAGTTCTGGTTTTTTAGGGTATATTCCCAGCAGTGCAATTGCTAGATAAAATGGATTTCTATTTCCAACTTTCTGAGAAAGCACCCTAGTGCCTTTCATAGTAGTTGCACCATTTTACACGCCCACCAACAGTGAATAAGGGTTCCAATTTCTCCACAACCTCACCAGCATTTGTTGTTTGCTGCTCTGTTGATCTTTGTTATTGTTATTGCTGATGGAGTGAGATGATATGTCATAGTTGTTTTGATTTGCATCTCTCTTAGAGCTAGGGATTTTGAACATTTCTTCATGTATTTATTCGCTATCTGAATGTCTTCTTTGGTGAAGTGTCTGGTCATATTCTGTGCCCATTTTGTGATTGGGTTGTTTATCTTGTTGAGGTGTTGGAGTATTCTATAAATTCTAGATATAAGTCCCTTATCAGACATGTTATTGCCAAATATTTTTTCCAAGTCTGTGGCTTTCCTTTTATAGAGTTTTTTGATGTGCATAGGGATTTGATTCTTAGAAGGTCCCATTTAGCTATTTTATTCTTTCCTGATTGTTGGTCAAAGGCGTTTTTAAGTACACATATACAGATGATTACAGACAATGAAATTTTTATGGATTGAAGCTCAACATCAAGAAAACAAAGATTCTCACCACTGGGCCAATTGGTAGTACCATTTAGATTAAAAGATATTGAGGTTGTGCACTAGCAGTCAGGAAATCAAAAGACGAATTGCATTGGGAAAACCTGATGTCATGGACCTCTCTAGAGTGCTGAAGAGTAACGATGTCAGTCTAGATACAAAGGTGTGCCTAATCCAGGCCATGGTCTTCTCAATTACTTGTTGTGTTTCAGAGAGTTGGACAATGGTTAAGGATGACAGAAGAATAGATGCCTTCAAGTTGTGGTGCTGGAGAAGATTTTGAACATACCATGGACTGCTAAGAAAACAAATAGATTTATCTTGGAGAGGGTGAAACCAAGTCACTCCTTGGAGGCTAGGATTTTGAAGCTCCGCCTCACTTACGTTGGGCACGTGACCAGGAGAGATCAGTCCTTGGAGAAGGACATCTTGCTTGGAAGGGTGGAGGGACAGCACAGGAGAGGAAGACCCCGGATGAGATGGATTGATACAGTGACTGAGACAATGGGGGTTGATATTTCAGAATTAGTGAGACTGGCTCAGATCAGGTCAGGGTTCAGAGCGGTTACTATACAGTGCAGGCAACTCAATGGCACATAACAACAACATACTCTGACAGGTGTGGAAACAGGCGTGGCATCCACTTCCTAAATAACATGTCTCTGGAAACTCTGTGAACTTTGATAAATGTTGATAGTTGTAGAGGGGCTTCAGGTCTTGTTTATAGAGTCACTATGAGTCGTGCTTGACTTGAAGGTAATTAACAACAACAACAGTGAAATTTTTAAAAATTATT
>NW_006399993.1:3018494-3037882 GCF_000299155.1 Elephantulus edwardii
TGCTTCCACCTCTTTGCTATTGTAAACAAAGCTGCAGTAAACATGGGTGTGCATATATCTACTTGGATGGCAGACATGGTCTCTCTGGGGTATATTCCCAATAATGGGATTGCTGGGTCAAGTGGTATCTCTATTTGCAATTTTTTTTAAGTCCTATAAATCATTTTAATATAGACACTCAATATGGCATTTTCCCCATTGCTCCCAAGATTTCTTCTCTTTCTGCCGCTGTGGGCATAGGTGGCTTCACTCCATTCTGTCTTCGCTGGATCATGACAGAATTCCAGAATTTCCAGCAGTTTTTGTACTTCAAGAACTGAATGGAACACCTTTCCTTGTCATAGTTATTTTCATTCATACATCTGGTAGAAGCATCAGATTCTAGAATAGGCAAATTGCTTTAGAGTCTCGACTTCCCCATCCAACTCTTCCCCATCCAGCTGGTTCACATCTCCACTCTCCAAGGAGCTTAGAGACAGTACCACGAGAGCCGAAGCAGTCTTCAGCTCCAAACATCTATTTGCAATTTTTTGAGAAAGCGCCACCCACCTTCCACAATGGTTGCACCATCTTACATTCCCACCAACAGTGAATAAGAGTTCCAGTTTTTCCACATCCTCGCCTGCATATGTTGCTTGCTGTTCTGTTATATTTTGCTATTCTTACTGGGGTGAGATGATATCTCATAGTTGTTTTGAACAGTGAAATTTTTAAGGTGCATCTTCCATAGCCACATCCTTTTGTAATTTCTGTCCCATTTTTTTCTTCCAGCTGCTTTCCTTTTCTTCCAAGAGATGTCTGGATAAGGTGGATGTTTTGCTTGACTTCTTTGAGATGCTGAAGTTTCTGAAATTCTTTATTTATCTTTAATCTGTTGATTATAAATGTAGGTTGGCATTTCTCTTTGATCTCTTCTACTCTTTTCATTGCATCAATAATTTTTTTTCATAGCTCTTGTTAGTATATGGCAGGTTCATTTCAATTGTTCAAATTAAAATGAACTATGCATTGTAAGTTCTTTACGCAAAGCTTTCTGAAATGCTTTAGTCCACTTTACTTTGCGAGGATTGCGCTGCTTTTTTAAGTTTTTATTACATTTGGATTTACAAAATCTGAACTCCTTGCAATCATTGCAGACAAACATTATGCCGTGCCCAGGGTAGCCTGGCCTTGAACAGAAATAAAACTTCTCTATATGCATGTTGACCATGTGGGTCAATTTCTGTATTTCTTGACTAGGCTCGTAAGTATGCCCAGGACTTCAGTTGTTGCCTGAAACACTTAGCTGATACTCCATCTGTTCCTGGAACCTTATTTTTTGCCAGTACTTCCTGAAATGGTTCACTGTTGATCAGTTACTTTTTTTTTTTTTTTTTACAGTAAATGAACATTTCATTGAGACAATGTATAAGACCAAAAGAATTCTCACTGAACACCTAATAACGTTGCCATCACTTCAGAACTGACTCATAGCTGACCCTCCAGTAGGTTTTCCAAGGCTGTAAATGCACAGGAGAGAATTGACCATCTCTTCCTCTTGGAGCAGCTGGTAGATCTGAACCATGAACCTTTCCTTGGGTTGACAGCACAATTCCCTACCTACTAGGTTGCCAGAGCTTCCCATTGAGTAAGATATGTACATATAATTAACATTGCTGAGTACAGAATTACTAATTACATTTGTATATAAAGCACATAAAGGGTGTATATTGTCTTTATTTAGTGTAGCACTTTTATTGTTTTGTTTCTAGAAACATATATAGATATAAATGATAGAGAAAGACTTCCATTCATTCATCTTCATTTCTTTTTCATGAAATTGATCAGTTACTTTTAGTAAAATGACTATCTCTTCCTTCCATCTTCTTTTGATGCTTTCTGCATAATTCAAGATTATGTCCAAAGAGTCCTCAGTATTGCAACTTAAGGATTGAATTTATTCTTCAATTCTTTCAACTTGAGAAATGCTGAGCATATTATTATTCCTTTTTGGATTTCTAAGTTGAGTTCTTTGCACATTTCTTCATAATAGTTTGCTTTGTCTTCTCGAGCTGCCCTTTGAAATCTTCCATCAAGTCTTTCAGCTCTTCTTCCCTTTGTTTTTGATCTTTCTCTACTTTTCAATGCAAGTTTCAAAGTCATTTCTGACATCCACGTTAGTATTTTTTTGTCTTTGTTATAAATAACCTTTTGATTTCTTCATAGATAAAATCTTTAATGTCATCCCATAACTCATCTGGTCTTAGGTCATTAATGTTCATTGCCTCATATATCTTTTTTTTTAAATAAAAACAATTTCAAAGCATTTATTGTGATCTGCCAATAACATAAGAGCCATCAAAACAGTATGAACACATGTTCTAGAACAATTTATGTTAAAAAAGACACCTAAAACAGAAGGAAAAAAGAATCTAAAAGCTAATGCCCTCAACAACCTTTCACTTCATTGATAATTTCTAGTTGGATACATTTTGTAGAACAGTAATATTATCATCTTTTAGTATGATCTGACCCAGTTATTTTCTTGACTTTGTTTTAGAAAAAAATCTCTTCTGCATCATCTAATACAATGTTCATATACTCATCAAAACCTATGATACAACCCTCTATCCACATATTCACTTGCTCATAGAATCACACCTGAATCTGAGATTTCTGTGGTATTTCTAGTACGATATGGTGGGCTGCACCATCACCTTCTGCACTTTCTTGCCCTGGCCGTCATACATCATGGTGGGAGCCCACAAAGACCAGACTAAGCCTCATGCTACCTCTAAAACCTCTCAGCTCTGTTCTTGAGGTAGTTTTTTTAAGTTCAGTTGAGATAGACTCAAGGTCATATTTTTTGTTTCTTTTGAATTAAAAATAAATATGTAGCTGTTCTTAATTTTCATTATTTTTGGAAACTTTTAAAGCAGCAAGTCTTCAACCATCTCTTCTCTGCTTTTTTGGTTGCTTCCTGTTCTGGAATTGCCCTACGTGCTTCTTAGAATTTCTTCGTATTATTTTCTTTTTTCTGATTGCACCTCTAATAAATTAGTATTGAAGAGTTTGTCCCCCACTTAACCAATTCCATACTCCATTCCTTTATTTCCTTTTGCCCATTTAGTGTATCATCTATAGCTTCAATTTTAGTCTTAATAGTCTGACTTTCACCTTGCTGTTTTTGTATTGCATCTAATTTTCTACTTATTTCATTGTTTTTGAAGAATTTTTGGTCTTGCTAGTTTTTTGGTTTTTTTAAAATTCTTCTTAGGTTTTCTCTGTTTTTTTTCCAATATGTAGAAGACACTTAAGTAAAATTTTTTTTGCATGCTTATCAGGAATCTCTAATAACTTTTCTTCCTCTTAAATATTTTCTTGTTCCATATTTTGGTTAATTTTTGGCTCATCATATCTTGTGGGCTTTTTTGCTGATTTGAGGTTATCTGTTGCCACCTGGGCATTGTTTTAGTGTTGTCTTTGTGGTTGGAGACAAGATATCCGACCTGGAAATGTCTGTCAAGGGTTCAGGCACCCAAGCCTTAGAGGATCCTGAAATAGTCCACCTGGCTAGAGATCATGCCATAGTCTAGAGGGTGAATGTTGACAGGTGACCAATGAATTTTGGTTGCTTAGTGGTAAGGAGTTGTACTACCAAACCAAAGGCAGGTGGTTCAAATCTGAGCTTTTCTCTGGGAGAAAGATGGGCTGTCTTGCCGCAGGCCAGCCAAGGGAAGGGGAGAGCCGAGGATGAAGAATACAGAGAGGCTAAGACTGATAGTCAGTAGCAGTGGTTTATTCCAGAAATTCTAAGTTATATTCTTTTGCAGAGTACAGAAAAACAGCTCAGTCTCAGGGCTAACAATACACTTGTTTTGAGATCCCCGCCACCTGCAAGATTGCTTCCAATTAGCAAGCAAGGCCATCAGAACAGAGTCTTTAGGGAGGGTCATACCATTCTGCACATCCCTGCTTGGCCTTGGGGTTCAAGGAATGGTTAAACTTGTTTTTGCTCCCTTTAAACACCTGCACATTTGAACCTAGCATAAAATGGCTACTTGCATAAAATGGCTGCAGTATGGCTCACTTTTTGACATCCTGCTTCCTTGAGTTGTTTTCTATCAAGCAGATACTATAAGCCAAAATGGAGTTAGTCTTGCTGGTCTTTTGGTACAGGGCTAATCTTGCTTTACAAGTTAGCCAGGTCCCAACACTGTCTCATGGTGATTTACAGCCTCTGACAACTTGTGGGAGGAGTTGATTCTGACTTGAAAGCACATAACAAATCAGATAGGGTTAGTGTGAAGTCACCATGGACAGTGCATTTAGCAAAGGGATGTTCTAGTCCAAAGTGGTGCCTCTGCTCAGCTGGGGGCTGACTGCAGGCCAGGCATGTCATAATACCCCAGTTTCCAGAGGGAGACTGAATTTAGAGCCATGCAAGCTCTTACTGCCAAATACAGAATGCCCTGAGGAATCAGGCAGAGCTAAGATGGGGAATGCTCTGTCATACACTTGGTGTATGTTTGTGAGGGAAAGCCACTACCTCAATCTCCAGATAGGCATTGGGAACAACAAAGACTATTGCACCTTTCTTGTCAGATTGGTGCTCACGTTGGCATTGCAGTTGACTCAGTTTCCCACGTTAAATAAGCATACAGCTGTTAAAAATGGCTGTGCTGTACTTTGTGTGGTACTGTGTTCAATCTGTCTTCTCATTCATTATCTTTCTTCAGTTCTTCCTTCTTATTCTGTGTGCTCTAGGATTATATTTTATTGAAGAGATCCTGACTAGCGTCTGTCTACTCTGCCACTGGCACATTGAAATTCAGAATATTAAGACAGAAATTGCTGAACTAAATAGCACATTAGAACTACAAAAGAGCAGAAATGAAGAACTAGAATACAGAATTAGTAGACTATTTCTAGAGATATACATCTTATGTTATTTTATTTTGTCACGTCAATTCAAATTCATATGACAGACTTTCCTAGTCTGTAATCTTTACAGATGGATCCAGGCTCAAAGTAAGGAATATCAGAAAAATGTCTATTTGTGCTTTATTGACTTTATTAAAGGCATTTGACTGTATGGATCATAATAAGTTGTGGCTGATATTGAGAGGAATGGGAGTCCCAGAGAACTTAATTGTGCTCATGCAAAACCTATACCTGGACCAGGAGCCTATTGTGCAAACAGAGCAGGGGAACACTGCACGGTTTAAAATTGAGAAGGGAATGCATTAGAGTTGTAGTCTCCCTGTACACCTATTCCTCAGCATGCTGAGCAAATTATCTGAGGAGCTGGACTCCATCAAGAGGAGTGTGGCATCAGGATTTGAGGGAGACTGATCAGTAACCTGTGTAATGCACATATCACAACCTTGTTTGTGGAAAGTGAGGAGGACTTAAAGCACTTGTAGAGGATCAAGGAATTCAGCCTTCTTTAGCAATGGATTGAACCTCATTGTCAATGAAAACAAAGATTCTTATGAGTGGACCAATAGCAACGTCATGATGAATGGAGAAGAGATTGAAACGTCAACAGCTTCATCTTATTGAGGAGTAATGATGTCAGTCTGAGGGCAGTCACTTGCTATGCATCTGTAAGCTGGACAATGAATAAGGATGACAGAAAAAAAAAAATGACGCCCTTGAGCTGTGATGTTGGAGAAGAGCACTGAACATTCCATGGACAGCCAAAAAAACAGATATGTCTTGGAGAGGGTGCAGCCAGATTGCTCTGTAGAGGCAAGAATGATGACCCTTTATACATGATGCTGGGAAGGATGGAGGGTGGGTCAAGGAGAGGAAGACCCTCAACCAGGTGGAGTGACATGGATTGCTACAGTGGGCTCTTGTGTATCAGGAAGAGTGAGGATGGCACAGGATAGAACAGGGTTTCAGATCTTTGTTCATAGGGTCAAAATGAGTTGTACTTGACTCGACGGAACCTGACAACAACAACGTTTATAAGAAGAGATCATTAATTTCTTTCTTTCACAGAGCAGATGACTTTGAACTACCAACTTTTTGATTACTAGGTAAGCACTCAACTACTGTGCTACCTGGGGTAGATGGCTAAATTGTGAAGAGTCTTCCTAAGTCATTTTATATTTTTTTAGCCTATCAGAAGCTCAGCATGTTTGTGTCTGCTATTAATTAAAATCTGAAGTTTTGTTTTTCATTTTCAGGCAATAAAAACTCATATCAGACCTGTGCTTGATAAATTCTTGGTTTGGGGGGTTTGTTTTTTTTAAACTTCTTACTCTTGTTCAAGGATCATTGACTCATTGTAAAACCTTCCCTGTCCTTTCTGAGAAGACTTAGTTGCTCACGTCTCTGTATAATCTTTGTATCATAAATGTGTCTCCAACATGGCACTAATGATAATCTATCATAATATGTTTTAATTTACTATATTTGTCTTCTCTTCTTACTTGTGAGCAGCTCAAGGGCAAGAACTAGAGTTTTGTATTCATTCGTCTTCTATGCCCCCCCTCCAGACTCTATCTAAGTGTTTATATCAGCCATGAAATATAAAGGAGATATTTATACTGCAGCTAAGAGCATTTCATACTCTAGTTACTAGATTTCATACTCTAGTTACTAGAATAACAAGTAATACATTTGACACAGATATCAGTACCTAAATCAAAAAGAATTAGTACTATATGTTCTTTGATTGTTGGTACATGTTTCTTTTTTTCCAGTTAATTATTTTTCTCTGTGCTTACAGTTTGTAAAAATGGAATTTCAAGCGGTAATCATGGCAGTTGGAGGAGGATCTCGGATGACAGATCTGACTTCCAGCATTCCCAAACCTCTGCTGCCAGTTGGGAACAAACCTTTAATTTGGTACCCATTGAACCTGCTTGAGCGTGTTGGATTTGAAGGTGAGTTGTGGCAATAAGATGCTGTTATAAAGCTTTTGAAGTGTTGATACCTATAATTTGTTAATATTATGAGGGTCAAAGAAGATGAATGAGAATAGACTAGGACTCAAATCTGTTTGACAATTAGCCTCTTTACATTATGAAGATAAGTGTACACTATTTCTGTGTGAGAGAAGTTGAGAAAATAGCATTCATTGCTACTGTTACAGAGCTAATTATCACAGTGATCCAAGAGAAACTTAGTAAGGGTATTAGAAGAACAAATTGATAATCCAGATGCTTCATAGTTGGTATTTCTTATTAATCTATTATTGCTTGGTAATATTTTAAACTCTATTGAAGCTCAACATCAAGAAAACAAAAGATTCTCACCACTGGACCAATTGGCAGCATCAGTATGGATGGTGAAGAGATTAAGATAGCAGTTTTAGTTTACTTGGCTCCATAGTCAACACTCTTTGTACCAGCAGCAAGAGACAAATTGCATTGGGGAAGTCAGTTGTCAGGGACTTCTCCAGAGTACTGAAGAGCAACGATGTCAGGCTGGAGACTAAGGTGCGCCCAATCCACTCTACAGTCTTTGCAGTTGCGTGCTATGAATCAGAGAGTTTGACAGTGACTAGGGATGATAGAAAGAGAATTGATGCCTTTGAACTGTGGTGCTGGAGAAGAGTGTTGAATATACTATGGACTGCTAGGAGAACAAACAGGTTTGTCCTGGAGAGGGTGAAGCCATGCTGCTCCTTGGAGTCAATTATTCTGAAACTTTGTCTGACATACTTTGGGCATGTTGCAGGGAGGGACTGGTTCTTGGAGAGGGACATCCTGCTTGGGAGAGTGGAAGGGCGGCGTAGGAAAGGAAGACCCTTGATGAAATGTATCGATTCTGTGATTGAGGTGGTGAGAGTGAGTGTGTTGGAGACGATGAGGTTGATACAGGATAGAGCAGGGTTTAGGGCTCTTGTACATAGGATTGCTGTGAGTTGCAGTGACTCAACAGCACATAACAACAAGAGGGTACAAAATTTAAAAAAAAACAATTTTAGATCTTATTTCTAGAATCTTAAAATCTAGGGAAGAGATAAACATGTAAGTGTAGTGCTGTCAAGTCAATTTCAATTCATAGCAGCCCTGTGGGATAAGGAAGACTATCTCAGAGTTTACTAGGTTGAAATCGTTAAGGGACCATATCACTAAGTCTTTTCTCCCATGGAGAAATTGCCAGCCTTTCATTTAGCAACCACTTGCTTAACCATTGTGCCACCAGGAACCCTTACATATGTAAATAAATATCTGCTATTTAATGTGATAAATGTAATACATACATTGTAACTACTTGGGAGAAGTATAGAAAAGTTACTGTTTTATCTGAGGGAATCAGGAAGTTTCACAGGATAGTGACCCTTGAAGTGAGTCTTGAAAAGTAAATTACCAAATTGACCAGTGTGGAGAAAATACTCCTTGCAGAAGCAGTAACATATAGCGGAGATCCAGAGGAATGATCAGCGTAGCATGTTCTGGCAATTGCTCTTTATTCCATGGGAATGTAATAGAAAGTGTCGAGGAGTGGACAAAGCAAGAGAGATAAGCAAGGGTTATATTTTGAACAGCCTTGGATTTCCTGCTGAGGAATTTAAAATTTTTCCCCCCTTGAAAAACTCAAAGACCGATTGCCATACCATCAGTTCTAACTCATGGAAACCCTCCATCATGGTTTTTGAGGTAGTAAATATTTATGGGAGGAGTTGGTACATCTTTCTTTCACAGTGCACCTGGTGGATTTGAACTATTGACTTTTTAATTAGCCTTCTACATGTGCACTATACCACCAAGGCTACTTTTTTTCTGAAATCAGTGATAAACCAGTGAAAGGTTTACACAAATGTATGATAAGGTTAGATTTATTAAACCTTAGAATTTTCACATAAATTTCATAGTTCTTTCAACAAAAAATGCTGCTGGAATTTTGAATATTATTACATTGAATGTAGATTAGTGTGGTAAATTTCACACCTTGAATTTGAATTTGCTAATCCATGAGCATGATATACATATCTCCACTTATTTCAGTCTTTAATTTTAAAATTTTTTCTAATTTTATATTTTTTAATGGATAAGTCTTGTGTGTATTTTCTCATTTTACCTCTACTTAGTTTATGTTACTATAATTTGTATTTTTTAAAAACTATATTTTAGTGTTTTGTTGGTACTACGTAAAAAATGCAAATTTTTTTTTTTTAACATTGATCTTATATTCTACAGCAGAGCTCTGGTGACTTAGTGGTTAAGGAATTGTGCTGTCAACTCAAAGACACGTAGTTTGAATCCACCAGCTGCCCTGAGATTGAAAGATGGGCAGCCTCCTGCCATGAAGTTTAAAATTTCTGAAACCTGGCTAGAGAGTCAGCTATGAAATGATTCTGATTTGATGGCAATGAATTTTTTTGTATCTTATAACTTTTAAAATTTCACTATTGTTAATTCTAGTAGCCTTGTGTAGATTTATACAATGTGATCTAATTGAAGTGTTTAGAATATTTCACTTAGTAAATTAGAATATGCCTTTTTTTTAAGTGCTTTGTACTTGTATCAAGATAAACCATATTTTTGGAAATACCTCAAAAGCATACTTCAGCAGACTTCTTATGGTTAAAATTATATGAAGTATAGTCCCTGACCACAACAAAATTAAATTAGAAATCATTACTAGAAAAATATCAAGAGAATTCCAAAGTATTTGGGACTTTAGGATAAGATGACAGACTCGACTAATGGCAGTCCAGACAGACTCTATTCAGTGAAGACATCAGAAAACAAAGATAACTGATACAGATAATACTATTTTTTGCTCATTTAAAAAACTCCGTTTAATTAACTCATAAGCACATGTGGTGTTTTTTTAATGGGTTCCTTGAATAGCCGTCTTCTTTGGCAGCTGCAACTGCTTCTTGCAATTGCTCATGGAAAGGGCAGGGATGAGTTACCTATCTGAAGGAAATGAAGTTGCAGATTACCATCTCCTGAAGAGTCAAAAGGAGAACTGGCATTCCAGGTCCCATAAACCCTACTCCAACCCACAAGAAAGTAACCGCGTCAGGAGCCACTGCTCCATTTTGTTGTCAATCTCTTGTTTCTGTCTTCAGCGATGCTAATTCAAATGCCCTTACCCCTGGGCAGGGTTACCTTTGCTAATGACAACAATGTTGGAGAGCCTAGTGGCAAAGCTGTGACTTTTGAAGTCCTTCACATATTACTATTGTTATGTGCAGTCAAGTCACTTGCAGCTTGAGGACGGTAATCTTCAATATGTATTGAAGACTAAAAAGAGTAGACAAAAAAGTAGATCACCAGTGGGCCAATTGGCAACACCATAATGGATAAAGAAGAGATTGAAGTTGTCAATGATTTAAACTTGCTTGGTTCCACAATCAACATCGTTGGCACCAGCAGTCAAGAAAAAGATATATTGTACTGGGAAAGTCTCCTGTTAGGGACCTTTCCAGACTATGGTCTTCACAGTTACTTGCTTTGTATCAAAGAGCTGGACAATGAATAAGGATGACAGAAGAATTGATGCCTTTGAGTTGTGGTTCTGGGGATGAGTCTTGAACATACCATGGACTTCCAAGAGAACAGGTCTGTCCTACAGAGGGTCAAACCAAGTTGCTCTCTGGAGACAAAGATTTTGAATCTATTGTGGCCAACTGACTGGAAGAGATCTATATTTGTTCCCATCCCAAAGAAAGGTGACCCAATTGAGTGTGGAAACTACAGAACAATATTATTGATTTCACATGCAAGTAAGATTCTACTGAAGATTATCCAAAAACGACTGGAACAGTACATCAACAGAGAACTGCCGGAAGTCCAGGCTGGGTTTAGAAGGGGTCGTGGTACTAGGGATATTGTTGCTGATGTTAGATGGATCTTGGCTGAAAGCAGAGAATACCAGAAGAATGTCTATCTGTGTTTCATTGATTATGCAAAGGCATTTGACTGTGTGGATCATAACAAACTGTAGCTGACTCTGAGAAGAATGGGAATCCCAGAACATTTAATTGTGCTAATGTGAAACCTATACTTGGACCAAGAGGCAGTCGTCAGAAGAGAGCAGGGCAACACCGCATGGTTCAAAATTGAGAAGGGTGTACGCCAGGGATGTGTCCTATCTCCATACCTTTTCAACCTGTATGCAGAGCAGATTATCCGAGAGGCTAGGCTCTATGAGGAGACGCGTGGCATTAGGATTGGTGGACGATCTATCAACAATCTGCGTTATGCAGATGACACAACCCTGCTCGCTGAAACTGAGGAGGACCTCATGCACTTACTGCAGATGGTCAAGGACTGCAGCCTTCAGTATGGACTGAGGCTCAATGTCAAGAAGACAAAGATTCTCACCACTGGACCAATCAGTAGCATCAGGATGGATGGCGAAGAGATTGAGATTGTTCACAGCTTCAGTTTGCTTGGCTCCATGGTCAACACTCTTGGCACCAGCTGCCAGGAAATCAAAAAACGTACTGCGATGACAAAGTCTGCTGTTAGGGACCTCTCTAAAGTACTCAAGAGCAACGGTGTCTCTTTGGAGACTAAGGTGCGCCTGATACAGGCCATGGTTTTTGCAATCACTTGTTATGCATCAGAGAGTTGGACAGTGACTAGGGAGGATAGAAGGAGAATTGACGCCTTTGAGCTGTGGTGCTGGAGAAGAGTATTGAATGTTCCATGGACTGCTAAGAAAACAAACAGATCCATCCTGGAGAGGGTTAAACCAGGCTACTCCTTGGAGGCAAGGATTCTGGGGCTTCGTCTGACATACTTTGGACAGGAGAGACAGGTCCTTGGAGAGGGACATCATGCTTGGTAGGGTAGAGGGACAGCACAGGAGGGGAAGACCCCCTATGAGGCGGATTGATTCAGTGACTGGGGTAATCAGGATGGGTGTGTCAGAGGCAATGCGATTAGCACAGGATAGAGCAGGGTTTAGGGCTGTTGTACGTAGGGTCGCTATGAGTCGCAAACGACTCAATGGCACATAACAACAACAACAACAACAACAACAACAACAACAACAACAACAACATTGGAGGCAAGGATTCTGAGGCTTTGTCTGACATACTTTTGTCATGTTGTAAGGAGACACCAGTCCTTGGAGAAGGACATCATTCTTGGGAGGATGGAGGGCAGGTGCAGGAGGGGAAGGCCCTCAGGGTGGTGGATTGATTCAGTGACTGGAGCAATCGTGATGAGTGTGTCGGAGACAATGAGATTGGCACAGGACAGAGCAGAGTTTAGAGCTGTTGTACATAGGGTTGCTATGAGTTGCAAGCAACTCGGCGGCACATAACAACAACAACAACAACAACATCTCACATACTTTGGGACTGGTCCTTGGAGAAGGACATCATGGGAAGGGTGGAAGGACAACCCAGGAGAGAAAGACCCTGAATGAGATGGATTAACACAGTGATTGGGGTAATAGGGGCAGGTGTGTCGGAGACAGTGAGATTGGCTCAGGATAGGACAGGGTTCAGAGCTATTGTACATAAGTCACTGAGTCACAGATGACTTCACGGTTCATAACAACAACATATTGGATGGGAGGGAGGGAAATTCTAAAATTTAATTGTGTAAATTTTAGATGTAAATTTTTCGTAAGTATTTGGAAATTAGACCACATACTTCTACATTAAAAAAATTCCAAGAGATTTAAAAATACTTTAAAATTATTGAAAAATTAATGAAATTTGAAAGATATAGCAAAAGTAGTATTTTGAAGAAATTTTATAGCATTAAATGCATATATGGGAAAAAAGAAATGTCTCAGATAATGATTTAATCTTCTACTTTGAGAAACTAGAGAAAGAAAAGCAAATAACTCTCCTAAAAAAAAAATGAGTAGAAATAAATAAAAACCAATACCTTGGAAGAAAATTGTTAATACCATGAAAAGCACATTCTTTAAGAAAAATCAGTAAAATTGTTAAATCTCTTGTGAGACCGCTCAGGAAGAAAGTATAGACAAATAACTAATAGTAGGAATGAGGAGACCACACTATCGATCCAATAGATATTAAAAGTACGTTATTGTTGTTAGGTACTGTCAAGTTGAGAACCACTCATAGTGACCCTATGAAAAACAGACCTGAACCCTGTCCTATCCTTGCTGTCTTCAACATCTCTGATACCCTTGAGCCCATTGCTGCAGTCAACCATGCCAGTCTATTCTGTTGGGTCTCTTCCTTTTTTTCACTGACCTTCCATCTTTCCAAGCATGATTTCTCTTTCCAAGGAACAGCATCTCTTAGCAGCATCCAAAATATGAGTGGTGAAACTTCATCATCCTTGCCTCCAAAGAGCACTCTGGCTGCGCTTTTCCGAAGACATACTTGTTTGTTCTTTTGGCAGTTCTTGGGATATTCAGTAATCTTCTCCAGTACCACAATTCAAAGGCTTGGATTCTTCTTTTGTCATCCTTAGTTATTGTCTAGCTCTCAGATGTATAGCAAGCAATTGAGAAGACTATGGCCTGGATTAGGTTGACCTTAGTCTCTAAACTGACTTAGCAATACTCTGGAGAGATCCTTAACAACAGATTTCTCCAGTGCTACTGGTCATTTGCTCTCTTTACTACTGGTACTAAGAGTGTTGTTTGTGGATCAAATCACTGACAACCTCAATCCTTCTCCATCTATCATGATACTCTCTGCTGGCCCTTGTAGTGGTAAGAACCTTTGTTTTCTTGATGTTAAGATACAATCAATATTGAAAGCTTCAGTCTTTGACCATCTGCTGCAGACACTTCAAATCTTCCTCAATTTTAGCAAGTAAGGTCATGACATTTGCATAATTTAGCTTGTTCATGAGTCTTCCTCCAATCCTGATGTCATAGTCTTCTTCATAAAGTCCAACCTCAAGAATGATCTGCTCTGAATATAGATTGAAAAAGTATGCAGAAATGTTACATCCCTGACACACTCCTTTCTTGCTTTTGAACCATGCACTGTTCCCTTGCTCTGTTCAGAAAACAGCTTCCTGATATGATAAAGGTTTTTCATGAGCACAATTAGATGTTCCAGGATTCCCATTCTTCTCAATGCTAGCCACAATTTGTTGTGATCCATACAGTTAGATACATGCCTTTTGTACAGTCAATTTAACACAAATAGACATTCTTTTGGTACTCTGTCCTTTCAGCCATGATCCACCTGACATCAGCATTGATATCCCTAGTGTCATGGTCTCTTCTAAATCCAGCTTGTATTTCTGGCAGTTCTCCATCTATATACGATTCTAGTTGTTTTTAGATGATCTTCGCCAAGATTTTGCTTGTGTGTGATATTAGTAATATTTGATAATTTTTACATACTGTTGGACCCTGTCTTTTGAGAATGGGAATAAATATGTATCTCTTTCAGTCAGTTGGCAGTATTTTTAGAATTCGTCCTACTAAGATTGTTAGCACACTATTTATAAGAAGTCTCAAGTCAATGCAGTCCCAAATGCTTAACTGCCTTTTATAAGTCCATAGTTTCTAACATTAACAGGTCCATCCATGGCTTAGTTCTCCAATTCCTCTATGCTTCTTGAGTTCAGTAATTTGCTAGAAGGTCTCCCAAAGATGCAGTCCCATCAGGAGAATGACTCATATGACCATGGGTTTGCAGGCTGTTTTTGGAGAAACTAGGGAGTGAGAGGCTAGGATCCTGTTGGTGATGCAGGCCGGGATGCTGTGTCCTAAGTAAGCAGTCCACAAGAGAAAGCATGTAGCACTGAGGTCCTGTGAGCTTATTTAAGTCTATAAGAGGATGGGGTTTGTAGTTCATCCTAATTCTCTCTCCTTAATAAAATAATTACTTCAACATAAAATAAGCAATTAATGATAGGCTAGAAAAGACATCTGAATGATAAACCTTAGACAACCGGAGCCAGTTACCTGTCCTCTAAATTTTCTGGTACAATCTGGTGAGCACATCCAGGGCTGTTGATTGGAATATTTCAATTGGTATCCCATCAATTTCTGGGCCTTATTTTTTGCCAATTCCTTCAGAGCAGCTTGAATTTCCTCCTTTATTGTCATTGGTTCTTGATCATATGCTACTTCCTGGAAATGTTCTCTGTCAGCCAACTCTTTTTGTTTATTGACTCTGTATGTGTTCCTTTCCATCTTTTGTTTATACTTCCTAGATCATTCAGTATATTGCAACTCGCGGCTTGGATTTGATCTTCAGTTCCTTAAGCTTAAGAAATGCTGAGCAAAATCTTCTCTTTTGATTTTCTGACCGTTAGATGGATCTTAGCTGAAAGCAGAGAATACCAGAAGAATGTCTATCTGTGTTTCATTGATTATGCAAAGGCATTTGACTGCGTGGAAAACAAACTGTGGCTGATTCTGAGAAGAATGGGAATCCCAGAACATTTAATTGTGCTAATGCGAAACCTATACTTGGACCAAGAGGCAGTCGTCAGAACAGAGCAGGGCAACACCGCATGGTTCAAAATTGGGAAGAGGTTCTAGTAGTGGCACAAATCAAGTTACAGAGGGAAGGTGGTTCTTACTCACTCACTCAGCATAATGTTCTCCAGAGTCAACCACTTTGAATAATATTGCATGAGTTCCTTGTTTTTCAATGCAGCATAGTATTCCATTGTGCGAATATACCACAGCTTCTCTATCGAGATTGTTTTAAAAGTTAAGTGAGAGAGTGTGTGTGAAACACATTGAAAGGCTTGATAGTATTAACTACTATCACACTCAGAAACCAGCCTAATCTAATAGAAACACTGAAACTTCTATCCAGTTAAAAGAGAAGTGCTTTTTTATTAAATTAAATGTTTTTTTATTAATGATTTTTAATGCAGCATATATAATCTTTCACAGCATATTTTTTCCATTTATTCCCCCCTTCATTCATTGTTGCACATTTTCCTCCCTACCACCTCTCCCTCCCCCAGTTCATTTTTCTCCTTGAAGAAAAAAAAATTGTTTCATTGTTATACAATCTCCCCCCAGTCCACAGTCCACTTTAATATGCTTTTCTTTTTCTGTATCTTGTCATGAAAATAATACCTAATCCTATATTCCTTTTTAAACCGTTTTCTCCCTCATCTGTTTCAATGCAATATACATTATTTATCCCCTTTTCTTAGATCCTCCCTAACTCTGATGTCAGTCCCATTTTATAACAGTGACACTCTGCAGTACTTGTCCTTTTGTGACTGAGATATTTCACTCAGCATAATATTCTCCATGGTCATCCATTTTGTATAATATTTCATGAGTGGTGCTTTTTTAAAAACAAAATTTTATGTTTTGCTTTTACACTATAGAAGTCATTGTGGTTACAACCAAGGATGTCCAAAAGGCTTTGTGTGCAGAATTCAAGATGAAAATGAAGACAGATATTGTGTGTATTCCTGATGAGACTGACAAGGGAACTGCAGATTCTCTGCGCCACATATATCCAAAACTTAAGGTAAAAAAAAATAATTAGGTTTTATTGAAGATGAAACCTTAATATCTTATTTTTTCATAGTGCATTATAATTTACAAAATTATTTTTTTAAAAAATTAAATTTTTGTATGATCTTTTATTGGTAATAGCTTCAACTGCTATTTGGTTTGATTACTACTAAAGATTTAGACATTCAGTCAAATACTAGTTTCCAGTATTTATTAGTAATAGTGCATCTTAATAAAAAAGATCTATTTCAAGAGAGTACATTTATAAGAGGTTCATGAACCAGCAATTAATTAAATAATTTAGAAAAATTAATATATGTTGATTAAAGTTAGAATAGCAGGTGGCTCTGCAGGTGGAAGATTAACTGAAAAGAAGCACAAGGACCTCATTATGTTTTTTAAATAATTGTTTCTGTGCATCTTTGCTTTTCTTCTATTTTCTTTCTTTTTTCTGTTTACTTTCTTCTTGTTGAGTACCATGGAGTCAGAACCAATCCATAGCTGACCCTCCAGCAGGTTTTTAGAGGCAATTAATCGCATGGGAGGAGATTGCCCATCCTCTTCCCACTGAGCAGCTGGTAGATTTTAACTATGGGACTTCAGAATTGCAGGACAGCTTCGTACTACTAGGCCACCAGTGCTCCCTTTCTATATAAGAATCTTATTCTAATATCATTGTGATCTTTTCTTTCTTTCCTGTCTTGTTAATGATCTTTTGCTTTCTTCATGTATGATGCCCCTTTTTAAATGTGATTTGAGTGAAAGTTTACAAAGCAAATAATTTTCACCCAACCATTCATGTATGTTTTATTTTATAACATTAATTAGAATTGCGTTGTTGTTAGGTGCAGTTGAGTCGAATACAACTCATAGCAACCCTATGAACAAAAGATCTGAACCTTGTTCTATACTATGCCATCCTCACTTCCTGACACACAAGAGCCCATTGCAGCAATCTTGCAACAATTGGGTCAGTCCACCTGATGGAGGATTTTCCTCTCCTTTGCTGACCCTCCACCCTTCCTACCATTAAGTCCCTCTTCAAGGAATAGCCCCTCTTAACAACATGCCGAAAGTATGTGAGGTGAAGCCTCATCATTCTTGCCTTCAAGGAGCATTCTGGCTGCATCCTTTCCAAGCAATATCTGTTTGTTCTCTTGGCCGTCCATGGGATGATCAGTGCTCTTCTCCAACACCACAGCTCAAAGGCATCAATTCTTTTTCTGTCATCCTTATTCATTGTCCAGTTCTTAGATGCAAGTGATTGGAAAGACTATGGCCTGAATCAAATATACCTTAGTCTTCAAACTGACATCATTACACCTCAGTAATTTGGAGAGATCTCTAACTGCAGATTTTCCCAGTGCAATATATATATCCTTATTTCCTGACTGCTGGCATCACGGGTGTTAATTGTTGATCCAAGAAAGTGGTACAGCACTTGTCTGTAAATTTGCTATACTAAGATAACTTGGGGTTGCTGTGCTACTGGTGTATCAAATGCCATAAGGGTTACCCATGGTGGACAGATTTTGGGGGAGCTCCCTGATCAAGACAGACTAGGAAGATAGGTTATCTACGTCTTAAATAACAGGCCCCTATGAACACTAAAGGAATGAGGGTAGTTAGTGTAGTGTAGTGGTAGAGCCCAGATTGGAAGTCAGTTGAAATGAAGAAAAACAATAAAAAAACAACATTTAATATACTTGGAATATGGAATGTGTATAGCTTGAATGTGAGAAAACTGGAAATTATTAGAAATTAAGTGGAATTCAGGAACATTGACATACTAGGAATTAGTGAGATGAGATAAAATGAATCCGCTTTCGCCACTTTGAATCACGTAATCATACGGTATGCTATATTGGAAATGAAAAACAGAAGAAGAATGGTATTTTATTCATAGTAAAAAACTCAATTTCAAGTTCTATCCTGAAATGCAATGTTGTGAGTAATAAGGTAATATCTATAAACATACAAGGAAGACTTGTTAACATGACTATTACTCAATTCCTACATATGGATCCAAAGAGAATGAAATTGAGAATTTTTACCAAATCTTACAGTCTGGAATTGACTGAACATGCAATCAAGATGCATTAATAATAATTGGTGACTGGAATGCAAAAGTGGGAAACAGAGAGGAAGGAATAGTAGTTGGAAAATACGGGCTTGTGATAGAAATGAGGCTGAAAATAGAATGATCAAATTTTGTGTTTTCAATAATTATTGCAAATACCTTTTTTAAAGACACAAATGATATCTTTACACATTAATTAGAATGCCTACAATATAATCACACTTTTTTTACTTCTTCTGTAAATATGATTTCCATTACTCTTTTTATATCTCTCTAAGAAATGAACAGGAGATTTCAAAGGACAACTCAAGAAGACAGAGCAAAGTGTTTTGAAAGAATGTGCAGAGAGCTGGAGCTAGAAAACAAAAGGGGAAGAAGTCACTTCTCATTTCATGAACTGAAAGAACTGAAAAACAAACTCAGGTCTCAAGTTACAGTACTGAAGGATGCCAGAGGCAAGATACTGAATGATCCAGGAAGCATCAAAAGAAGGTGAAAGGAATACATTCAGTCACTGTACCAAAAAGAATTGGCTAGCACAGAACAATTCAGGAAATAGCATATATTAAGAACCATTAATGATTAAAGAAGAATTTGAAGCTGCATTAAAAACATTAGTAAAAGATAATGCCTCAGTGGATGAATCAGTGGAATACCAATTTTTGTGTTTCAGTAAACAGATGTGCTCACCAAACTATGCCAGGAAATTTGGAGTAGAGCTACCTGACCAATCAACTGGAAGGGAGCCATATTTATTCCCATTCACAAAAATAAAGATCATCCAACAGAATGTGGAAATTACATAACGATATCATTAATACCACATTCAAGTAAAATTTTGCTGAAGATTTTTTTTTTGTTATTAAATTTTATTAGTTTTAATGAATATTTACAGGGATTTGGGGTTTTCATTCCTTCATTGCTGCACCATTCTCTCTACCCTCCTCCCCAGTTTGTTCTTCTT
>NW_006399993.1:3043654-3048009 GCF_000299155.1 Elephantulus edwardii
TCCTCTGAGGTCTCACAGTCTTCCCTCCTCTGGAGTTCCGCGGTAGGTGGCTGGCTGTTGTTCTTCCCGGGTCTCTTCCAGGCCCCTCTCGCGGTGGAACCCTGTCTGGCGGCGACATTCTGGCGGCAGCGTTCTCCCATCTTGCTGAAGATTATGTTTAAAAGCCAGAACAATACATTGACAGAACTTCCAGAAATTCAGCCTTGCTTTAGAGGAAGCCGTGGTATGAAGAATATCATTGCTAGTGTCAGATGAGCCTTGGCTGAAAGCAGAGAATACCAGAATGATGTGTATTTGTGTTACTGATTTTGCAAAGGCTTTTAACTATGTGTATCATAACAAATTGTGACTGACATAGAAAAGAATGGGAGTTCCAGAACACTTAATTGTGCTTATATGAAAACTATACCTAAACCAAGAAACTGTTGTCTGAACAGAGCAAGGGAACACTGCATATTTTAAAGTCAAGAAAAGTGTGTGTGTGGTCTGTATCCTTTCTCCATACTTATTCAATCTGTATAAAAAATAAATCATTCAAGAAAATGGACTATATGAAGAATGATGTGGCATCAGGATCAGAGGAAAATTCACCAATAACCTGCATTATGCAGATGAAACAGTCTTGCTTGCTGAAAGTGAAGAGGACTTGAAATGCTTGCTGTAGAGGCTCAAAGATCATAGCTTTCAATATAAGTTACATTTCAATATCAGGAAAACAAATCCTCACCACTGGACCGGCCAATAGTCAAAATTGTGATAGATGGAGAAGAGACGGGAATTGTCATTTGTTTTCCTTTGCTTGGAGCTACAGTCATCACCCTTGGCACCAGCAGCCAAGAAATCACAAGACTTGCATTGGGAAAGTGCTGAAGAGCAATGTTGTTATTTGAAGACTTAGATACATAATTTTTTTTTTTTGCTTACTTGCTGTGGGAGCTGAAAGTTGGACAAGATATAAAGATGACAGTAGGATAATTGATGCCTTTGAGTTGTGGTGTTGGAGAAGAATGCTGAATAGACTTCCAAAAAGAGGAATAAATTTGTCTTGGAAAAGGTGCAACCAGGATGCTTCTTGGAGGTAAAGATAGTGTAACTTTTTCTCACATGTTTTGGGCATATAGTTAGGTGGAGCCAATCCTTGGAATATGGCATTAGTTTTAGAAAGGTGGCGGGTTGATAAATGATGAGAAGACCACTAATGAGATGGATTGACACAGTGACTGTAACAGTGGGCTCCAGTATATCAGAGATGGTGAGGATGGCACAGGATAGAGCAGGGTTCAGATCCATTATTCATAGGGTTGTAATGAGTCATAGTAAATTTAACAGCACTTAACAATAACATGTCTTCTTTCCTTTAGTGATACTGTTCATATCATCACTTTATTGTATATTGCCTTTCCCCTCTCCCATCTTACTGTTTCTTTTATCTATTTTCTGTTTTTCATACCCCTCTCGTAGGGTTTAAAAGAGGCCATGGCACTAGGGATAACATTGCCAGTGTCAGATGGATCTTGGCCAAGAGCAGAGAATTTTTATCTTTGTTTCGTTGACCATGCATAGACATTTGACTGTGGATCACAATAAATTGTAGCTAATCCTGAGAAGAATGGGAATCCCAGAACACACCTGGCTGTATTAATGTGAAACCTATACTTGAACCAGGAGGCAGTAATCAGAACAGAGTAAGGAAACACTACATGGTTCAAAATCAGAAAAGGAGTGTATCAGGTATACATCTTGTCTCCATATCTTTTCAATCTGTATGCAGAACAAATTATTTGAGAGGTTGGACTTTTATGAGGACGAATGTGGCATCAAGATTGGAGGAAGATTCATCAACAACATGCATTAAGTAGATGATGTCACCGTGCTTGCTGAAACTGAGGAGGACCTGAAGCATTTGTTGCAGAAGGTCAAGGAATGTAGTCTGCAATATGGATTAAAGTCAACATCAAGAAAACAAAGATTCTCATCACTGGACCGGTTGACAGTATCATAATAGATAGAGAAGAGATTGAGATTGTTAATAGTTACAGCTTGCTTAGTTCCATAGGCAACACTCTTGGCACTAACAGTTAGGAAATCAAAAGATGAATTGTATTAGGAAAATCTGCTGCCGGGGACCTCTTCAGAGTGCTGAAGTGCAAGGATGTTAGTCTAGAAATCAAGCTGTGCCTGATCCAGACCGTGGTCTTTGCAGTTATTTGCTATGCATCAGAATCCTGAACAATGACCAAGGATGACAGAGAGAGAATTGATGCCTTTGAGTTGTGGTTCTGGAGAAGAGTATTGAACATACCATGATCTGCTAAGAGAACTGAACATGTCTGTCCTCCAGAAGGTGAAATCAGACTGCTCCTTGGAGGCAAGAATTATTATTTTATTATTTTTTTAATATTTTAATGAAAGTTTATAAAGAACTTGGGTTTCCATTCATTCATTGTTGCACATTTTCCTCCCTGCCCCCCCCCCCCCAAGTTCGCTTTTCTCTTTGGAAAAAAGTTCTTTCCTTGTTATCTCCCACCCTACACCCAGACCACTTCACTATGTGACTCTTATTCTAGACTCTTGTCATGCCCATAATACCTAATCATTTATTCCTTTTATACAGTTCTGTCCCTCATCTGTTTTAATCCCATGTACATTATATATCCCCTCTTTTCTTATTTCCCCCAACCCCTATATCAATCCTGTTCTATAACAGTGGCATTATGCAGTATTTGTCTTTTTTTGTGATTGAGATATTTCACTCAGCATAATGTCCTCCATTCTTCTCAGAGTCAACCACAGTTTGTTGTGATCCACACAGTCAAAAACTTTTGCATAGTCAATAAAACAGACATTCCTCTAGTACTCTCTATTTTCTGCCAAGATCCATCTAACATTAGCTATACTATCCCTAGTACCACAGCCTCTTCTAAACCCAGCATACACATCTGGCAGTTCTCTGTTGATGTGTTGCTCCAGTCGTTTTGGGATAACTTTCAGCAGAAACTTGCTTGCATGTGATAGTAAAGATATTGTTCTATAATTTCCCAAATCTATCAGGTCACCCTTCTTTGGAATGGGAACAAATATCGATCTCTTTCAGTCAGTTGGCCAGGGGGTTGTCCTCCAGATTTCATGTCACAACTTAGTGAGCACACCAGGGCAGTGTCTATATGTTAAATTATGTCAGTTCTTATGCCATCAACTTGTGGAGCCTTGTTTTTTGCCAATTCTTTCAGAGCAGCTTGAACTTCTTCCTTCATCAGCACAGGATCTTGCTCATACGTTGTTTCATGAAATTCTTGTACATCGTGTCACTATGAGTCGCAAGCAACTCTATGGCATATAACAACAACAATATCCTCTATAGTCAACCATTTTGTATATTTCATGAGTTCTTTGTTTTTCAGTGCTGCATAATATTCCATTGTGTGAATATACCATAGCTTCTCTGTCCATTCGATTGTTGATGGACACGGGTTGTTTCCAACTCTTCGCTGTTGTGAACAAAGCAGCAATAAACATGGGTGTGAAGGCAAGAACTTTGAAGTTCCATCTCACATACTTTGGGCACGTAGCAAGGAGAGACCAGTCTTTAGAGAAGGATGTCGTGTTTGGAAGGGTCGAGGAACAGCAGGACATGAAGACCCCAAATGAGATGGATTGACACTATAACTGGGTTAGTGAGGGTAAGAGTGTCTGTGACAAAGAGATTAACTCAAGATAGAGCAGCATTCAGAGCTATTGTGCATAACAACAACAACAACTCATCCCTGGTAATTATCCAAGAATGATTCTATCCATGAGTAAACTTTTCTTTGACTTTTTATAGTAGTGACCTTTTTTTATCTGTTTTGTGACTGACTGATTTCACCCAGCAGAATGTCTTTTAGATTCATCTATGTTATGCAATGTTTTACAAGTTCTTTATTAGGTTTTTAGTGTTGTGTAGTACTTCAGTGTGTGGATGTACTATAGTTTCTTTAACCATTCATCTATTATTTTTTTAATACTAGCTTATTTTCAAAATTCAAATACATTATTTTTCACACCAGATCCTTCCCATTTCCCTTACCCACTCCAAGCCATAAAATTGTATGACCCCATGATTAATCCCCCTCACATATCCTCATCTATCTATTGATGAACAGTTGGTCTGTTTCTATGCTTTTGCTATTTTAAATAATGGTACAGTGAACATGGATTTGCATTTATCAGTTTGTATCACAACTTTTGGTGGAAGGTCTATTAACAATCTCCGTTATGCAGATGACACAACCCTGCTTGCTGAAACTGAGGAGGACCTCGTGCACTTGCTCCGAAGGGTCAAGGACTGCAGCCTTCAGTATGGACTAAGGCTCAAT
>NW_006399993.1:3048784-3051357 GCF_000299155.1 Elephantulus edwardii
TATTATTTTTGTGTGCGTGTACCGTCAAATCAGATCTGACTGGTACAGGAGGAGATTGTCCCTCCTTCCCCGGCAGAGCATCTGGTGGATTCGAACCGTTCGCCTCTGGGATTGTAGTTGCAGCTCTTTGCCACTAGGCCACCAGAGCTCCCCAGAAGTTGCACCATTTTACATTCACACCATTAGTGTCTTAATCTGAGAGTTCCAGTCTTTCCCCTTCCTCCCTAGCATTTGTTGTTTTCTGTCTTAATGAAATTTGTTATTGTTCCTGAGGTGAGATGCCATCTCATCATTGTTTTGACTTGCCGCTCTCCAGTAGCTAATGATCTTGAGCATTTCTTCATGTGTTTGTTGGCCATCTGTATGTCTTTATTGAGGTATGCATGATGCCACAGTATAGCTCATTTGATCTTACGTCATCGGTAGTGAGTGTCCTAGCTAGGTTTTTGAGATAGTTTCTAAATTAAGGTAGGCCATGCTCCAGGCCATGTTTTGGCTCTCATGGATTTGTTTCATTTTCTTCAGCTTTAGTTTGAAGTTACATAAAAATGGTTGATGGTCTGTTCTACTTATTGGTTCCTGGCTTTGTTCTACCTGTATTTCTTAATTGTCTCTTTGCAGAGATACCATTAATTTGGTCCCTGGGTATTCTGTTGGCAAAGTTCACGTACTTAGTTTGTATTTATGTTTGTGGTTTTTTTTAGAATATAATAATAAGTTATTAAAATGTTCTAAGGCCGTTAGCCTTAGAAAATTCTATTATGTGATCGTTGGTATCATTTGTCTATCACCAGGGACATATTTTCAACTACTGCCCGTCTTTGTGTCTGACTTCTGCATTTCAAGCACCAATAATTACCCAGTCTTTATTGCATGTTTGATTGGTTTCAAACTGCAGAAATTGGTAAAAATCCTCAGTTTCTTCATCTTTAGCATTAGTATTTGGTATGTAGGACCTGAAGCTCTTGTTGCAGAAGGTCAAAGACTGCAGCCTTCAATATGGGTTGAGACTCAATATCAAGAAGACAAAGATTCTCACCACTGGGCCAATTGGCAGCATCAAGATGAATGGTGAAGAGATTGAGATTGTTAATAGCTTTAGTTTGCTTGGCTCCACAAGTCAACACTCTTGGCACAAACAGCCAGGAAATGAAAAGATGTACTGCAATGGGAAAGTCGGCTGTTAAGTACCTCTCCAAAGTACTGAACAGCAATAGTGTCACTCTGGAGACTAAGGTGTACCTGATATAGGCCATGATTTTTGTAGTCACTTGCTATGCATCAGAGAGTTGGACAATGACTAGGGAGGATGGAAGGAGAATTGATGTCTTTGAGCTGTGGTGCTGGAGTAGAGTATTGAGTATACTATGGACTGCTTAGAAAACTAATAGATTCATCCAGGAGAGGGTTAAACCAGGCTTCTCCTTGGAGGCAAGGATTCTGAAGCTTCATCTGACATACTTTGGACATGTTGCAAGGAGGAACCAGTCCTTGGAGAAGGATGTTATGCTTGAGAGGGTGGAGGGACGGCGCAGGAGAGGAAAACCCTCTATGAGGTGGATTGATTCAGTTACTGGGGTAGTGGTGATAGGTGTGTTGGAGACAGTGATATTGGCTCAGGACAGCAGGGTTTAGGGCTGTTGTACATAGGGTTGCTATGAGTTGCAGGCGACTCGATGGCACATAACAACAACAGTTGGTATGTAAATGGAATACTAGTCATATTAACTGATTTTCCTTATATGCTTATTGTTATTCTGACATTGTAGACTGTATAATTATCCATCTGAGACATTGTAGACTGTATAATTATCCATCTGAGAAAGACAAATACCAATCCATTTTAGTTCACTGATGCCTAAGAATTTATTTTTATGTGTTCCATTTAATTTTGTACAATTTTTTTAGAGTCGTACGTTGTACACTCCACATTATTAGTATTAATGGATGTTTCCCAGCAGTTTCTTTTAATTTTTTTAGTTGTCCCATATTAGCAAATAAAGGATTTTCATTGGGTAAAAATTTTACTCCATCAACATCATTAATGCAGACACTACTTGGAGAAAGCAGTTCTTCTCCAGTCTTACTTTTAATATCTTCCAACTTGAAGGGCTCATCATCTAGCCCTATTTCAGACAGTGTTTGACTTCTATTCATAAGATGTTCACTGGCGAGTTGTTTCAGAAAGAGACCACTAATCCCACTTCCTAATCTTTGTCTTGAAGTTCTACTGAAGCCTGTCCACAGGATGGCCCTGGTGGTATTTGAAATACCAGTTACATCCCTTCAAGCATTACGGTAACATGCAGGCCACCACAGTTTGACATTTTGACAGGTGAATGGTGAAGTATAATTTCTATGTGCTCAGTGTACTTTGTATACTAATCTTTTGTCAAGAAGCCTGTTAGCATAGTGACTATATTTTGAGCTACTATCTAGAAGATTATAAGCTCAAATCTACCAGCTGCTTTGCAGGAGAAAAATACCATAGTGATATACAGCCTTGGAAATATGATGGAGGGTGACTATAAGAATTTCACTTCTTTTTTTCTTTTCTATAATTATATATTATT
>NW_006399993.1:3053345-3057279 GCF_000299155.1 Elephantulus edwardii
AATTGCTTTTGGTAGTATTGCCATTTTCACAACATTGAGTCTTCCTATCCATGAGCAAGGGATATTCTTCCACTTTTCAAGATCTCTTTTTGTATGTCATATGTCATGATAGATGGAGAAAAAATTGAAATAGTTAAAGATTTTATTCCATTGTTAAAGATTTGTATCTATAGTCAACACTTATGGTGGTAGTTGTTGTTATGTTTCGTTAAATCGTCAGCAACTCATGGCGACACTATGTACATTAGCTATGAACCCTAGCCTATTCTGAGCCAATCTCATCATCTGTGACACACCTACATCCATTACCTCAGTCACTGATTCAGTCCATCTTATGTTTCCTGTCCCTCCACCCTTCCAAGTATGATTCCTTCTCCTATGACTGGTGCCTCCTGGTTACATGCCCAAAGTATGTGAGACAGAGTTTCAGAATCCTTGCCCCCAGGGAGCAGGTTGGTTTCTTCCACCCTTTCCAGGACAGACCTGTTGGTTCTCTTGGAAGTTTACAGTATGTTCAACACTCTTCTCCGGCACAACTAAAAGGCATCGCTTTTTCTTCTATCGTTCTTAGTCATTGTCCAGCTCTCTGATGCATAGCAAGTAATTGTGGAGACCATCTCCTGGCTCAGGTGCACCTTAGTTTCCAGACTGACATTGTTGCTCTTCATCACTCTGGGGAGGTCCCTGACAGCAGATTTTCCCAATGCAATTAGTCTTTTCATTTCCTGACTTCTGGTGCCAAGATTGTTGATTGTGGACAAGCTCAGTATCAGCTGTTAAAACTAGGCCAGGTGCCGATTTGTGGAACAGACCACCAGCTACTCATATACAAGTTCAAACTGAAGCTAAAGAAAATAAAATCCACAAGAACCAAAACTTGGCCTTGAGTTTTTCCCACCTGAATTTGAAGACCATCTCAGGAACAGATTTACAGCCTTCAACTCTAATGAGTGAAGAAGAGATAAGCTGTGGGAGAATATCATTCAGGAAGAATGCAAAAGACAGAGGAGGAAGAAAAGACCAACATCAATCTCAGGAGAGTGAATAGAAGTTAAGGAGCTGGACAGATTATTTCAAAGGGCAGCTCTGGAAGACAAAGCAAAGTATAATGAAATGTGCAGAGACCTGGAGTTGGAAAATAAAAAGGGACTAAGTTGCTCAGCATTTCTTAAACTGAAGGAACTGAAGAACAAATTCAAGCCTCAAGTTGCAATACTTAAGGATGCTAAAGGCAGAATGTTGAATGATCCTTGAAGCATCAAAAGAAGGTGAAAGGAATACACAAAAGCACTATAACAAAAAGAATTGATTGACACAGACGAATTTAATGAAACAGCATACAATGAGGGAGGAAGTTCAAGCTGCTCTGTAGTAATTGGCAAAAAACAAGGCTCCAGGAATTGATAGAATATCAGTTGACGTATTTCAGCAGAGAGATGTTGCCCTGGACACACTCACCAGGTTATGCCAAGAAATCTGGAAGACGACTACCTGGCCAACTGACTGGAAGAGATCTGTATTTATCCCCAAGAGGTGACCCAACAGAGTATGGAAATTATCAAATGATTTCACTAATATCACACATAAATAAGATCCTGCTGAACATTATCCAGAAACGATTGGAATTGGTACATCAGCAGAGAACTGCCAGATGTGCAGTCTGGGTTTAGAAGAGGCCATGGTACTAGAGACTTCATAACCAACATTAGATGGATCTTGGCTGAAAGCTATGCAAAGGCATTTGACTCTGTGGGTCACAATAACTTGGGGCTAACCTTGAGAAGAATGGGAATCCCAGAATACTTAATTGTGCTTATGTCAAACATATACTTGCATCAGGAAGCAGTAGTCAGAACAGAGCAGGGAAACACTGCATGGTTTAGGATGAGGAAAGGTGTACATCCTGAATGCATCCAATCTCCATACATTTTCAATCTCTATGCAGACAAGATCATTTGGGAGGCTGGACTTTATGAGGAGGAATGTGGCATCAGGATTAGAGGAAGACTCCTCAACAACCTGCATTATGCAATGACACAGCCTTTTTTGCTGAAACTGAAGAGGACAAGGAATTTGCTGCAGAAGGTCTAGGACTGTAGTCTTCAATATGGATTACAACTCAAAATCAAGAAAACAAAGATTCTCACTACTGGGCCAATTAGCAGCTTCATAGATGAAGGAGAAAGAGATTGAGATTGTTGAAAACTTCAGCTTGCTTGGTTCCACAATTAACACTCTTGGCACCAGCAGTCAGGAAATCAAAAGACAAATTGTGCCGGGAAATTCTGCTGTCATGGACCTCTCTAGAGTACTGAAGAGCAACGATGTCAGTCTGAAGACTAAGATGTTCTTGATCCAGGCCATGTTCTTCCTAAGTGCTTGCTGTGCATCAGAGAGCTGGACAATAACTAAGGATGATAGAAAAAGGATCAATGTCTTTGAATTGTGGTTCTGGAGAAGAGTGTTGAACACACCATGGACTGCCAGGAGAACAAACAAGTCTGTCCTGGAGTCTCTGTCTCACATAATTTGGACATGTGGCCAAGAAAGACCAGTCCTTGGAGAGGAACATCATGCTTGGAAGGGTGGAGGGACAGTGCAAGAGAGGAAGACCTAGGATGAGATGTATTGGCTCAGTGATTGGAGAAATGGAATTAGGTCTTTTGGAGACTGTGGGATTGGCTCAGGATAGGGCAAGTTTTGAGCAAATGTATATAGGGGTCTCTGTGAGTCACAGGTGACTTGATGGCACATCACGTAAATGACTCATTGCATACTTCTGACTGATATGCAGATGAGACAACTTTGCTTGCTGAAAGAGGACTTGAATTATTTGTATTATTCCTCAATATAAAACAAAAATCCTTACAACTGTACGTCATGACAAATGGAAAAAAGGATTTCTTTTTATGTAGATCTGTAGTTAGTACAAGGAAATAGCAGTCATGTCAGCATATTACATGGGACAGATCTGTTGCAAAAACCTCCTTAAAGTACTAAAGAGCAAAGATGTCATTTTGAGGATTAAGGTACTTCTGAATTTTCCTTATTACCCTATTATTTTAATTAGGACAGCTTTTTTTTTTTTTTTTTTTTTTGAAAGGACAGCTTTTTAAAACAATTTCTGTACTAAGATTACAATTTAACTCTTTTTTTTTTTAAACTATGAAAGCAGCCCCATTTTTCCTCACTTTTTCATCTCCGGAGTAATAGGTCATATTGATCGTCCAACTCAAAATGCCCCATGCCAGTCCATCTCATTTCCACAATTCCTAGTATGTCAGTATTTATTCATTCCATTTCTTCCTCAACAATACCTAATACTCCTACATTCATGGTTCTGAAATTCTGTGTTCCAATCACTAGTGTCTGCTTACAGCTGTTCCTCTTCTTTTGTATTTCCATACTTGAAAGCTCCACCTCAGTTGCCCTGTTAGTCTGTGTGTTTTCTGTTGTACATAGGGTTTTCAGAGGCAGTGGATGGCCAGTCCTTCGTCCTAGTCTATCTTAATCTGAATGCTCAGATTTAGAGACGTATCTGACAGACAACCATTTTACAGAAAAAAGCAGATGAAAGATATTTCCCCAAATGTGGAATTAGTTTCAGTGTTATCCTTGCCCTTGGCATAAGTGTCTTGACCCACTTACTTTTCTGCTCCATCATCCACCAGCATCCCCATCCACTCCTTTTTTTTTTTTTTTCATTTTCTTTTTTTTATTTTATTTCAAAAGTTTTGTAAGAAGGACACCACCAGTGTATTTCACAAAGACATAAATGTATACACCCCAGCAACACAAAAAGAATAAATCTTCAAAAATGTTCACCCCTGATTATTTACATTTTTCTAATATAAATTTAGGACTTCAGTATGTAAATAAATATACATTACTATGTATACCTTTCTAGTGCGGCTTACCAACAAATCAGCTGAAC
>NW_006399993.1:3059481-3060379 GCF_000299155.1 Elephantulus edwardii
TGCTCTGAGTGGTAAGAGGTGGCAGGCTCTCTGAATCGGCCACCGTGCCCAGATCGTCCGGTCCCTGAGGATTTACAGCTTCCCATCCACTCCTACCCACACCCTTCAACACTTATCTCCCGTTGTCCAGCCCTTGATCTGATATCTTATGTCTAAAGCTTACAGGGCTTCTGTGATTCCAAACATTTCAGCTGCTGACAATTTATTACGCTGTGGCCAGTGTCTCTTGAGATTAGTGGTTATGTTTCCCAACCGTGGATGATGTGTCCTCTAGATTTGGTGTATAGATTGTTTTCCTGGCCCGAGAGCCTCAACAGTTTCTGGCTCTGCCTGGACCTCTGGGTCCTATTTACCTGTGGGGGTGGGGGTTTCTGAAGAAATATTAGATGAATCTTGGCTGAAAGCAGGGAGTACTAGAGGAATGTCTATCTGTGTTTCATTGATTATGCAAAGAAGTTTGACTGTGTGGATCATAACAAACTGTGGATCATAACAAACTCTAAGAAGAATGAGAATCCCAGAACACTTGATCATGCTAATTTGAAAGCTATATTTGGGCCAGGAGGCAGTCATCAGAACAGAGCAAGGAAATACTACATGGCTCAAAACTGGGAAGGGGTATATGCCAGGGATGTGTCCTATCTCCTTACTTTTTCAACCTATATGCAGAACAGATTATGTGGGAGGCTGAGCTGTATGAAGAGAAGTGTGGCATCAGGTTTGGTGGAAGATCATCAACAATTTGTGTTATGCAGATGGCACAACCCTGTCTCCTGAATCTGAGAACCTGAAGTGCTTGCTGCAGAGGGTTAAGGACTGCAGCCTTTAATATGGATTGAGGCTCAATATCAAGAAGACAAAGATTCTCACCACTGGACCAATTGGCAGCATCAGGATG
>NW_006399993.1:3062014-3062537 GCF_000299155.1 Elephantulus edwardii
ATCGGATCTGATGGGTACAAGAGGAGATTGCCCCTCCTTCTCCAGCAGAGCATCTGGTGGATTTGAACCGCGTACCTCTGGGATTGCAGTGCAGCTTCTTGCCATTAGGCCACCAGAGCTCCCTAGCATCTATCTTCTTGCATGGCAGTTATGGTTTCTTTAGGGTGTATTCCCAGTAGTGTAATTGCTGGGTCAAATGGTATTTCTATTTGCAACTTTTTGAGAAAGTTCCCTACTGCCTTCCATAGTGGTTGCACCATTTTACACTCCCACCAACAGTGAATAAGGGTTTCGGTTTCTCCACAACCTCACCAGCATTTGTTGTTTGCTGTCTGTTATATTTCACTATTCTTACTGGGTTGAGATGCTATCTCATAGATAGTTTAAAAATGGTCTTGACTATTCTTTTATAATGATTTTTAGTATCAGGCATGAAATAGAATGATTGAATTTTACACAGTCAATGACTTATTCATTGCAAATACGTTGTTTTTTTTTCCACAAATAATAATTTTTATTTGTA
>NW_006399993.1:3066638-3069114 GCF_000299155.1 Elephantulus edwardii
ATGAGATTGGCACAGGATAGAGCACAGTTTAGGGCTGTTTTACATAGGGTCGCTATGAGTCGCAAACGACTCGACGGAACATAACAAGAACAACAACATTTTATTGGATTAACAGTTTAAATCTAAACTTGGTATAATTAGTATGACTTATCTATGACTTGGTATAATTAGTATTTTAAACATACTAAACTTTCCATTCCATAAACGTAATTATTTCTGTTAGATCTGTCTTTTATGTTTTAAAGTAAAATGTAATCATTTTCCTAAAAAATTTGTGGTATATGTTATGTTGTTATATTACTAGGTATTTGTAGTTTTGTTATTACAGATAGTGTTTTTTAAAAGATCCACACATTATTAACTCACTGAACAAAATAGGTTATCCTATGTAATCTCCCATATTTCTACATGTTTCTGATTGCTTTCTGCTGGTATAATTAATCTTATTTCTGTATTCTAGTATTCTTCTGTGAATTGGAATTTATATCTAAACATTAATTAGATTAAGCTTCAGCTTTTTTGGCAAGAATATTTCATGAATGGTAATAACAAAATTGCATTGCACCCAGATTTGAAATCAGACATATTTCTCTAAAAAGCTTTGGTTGGAGAATTTTCTTGAGAATGGTGTTTATAGACTTAATAGTCTATAGTCTTAATAGCCCTGAGCTTTTGAAGAAATGGAAACTTCTACATTTGATATAGTTGACTTTTATTCTGTTTCTTTATATTTTATTTGTATGTCATACTTCAGGAATTCTTCTCTACTTGGGATCTTAAAAATATCTTCTTATAATCTCTTAAAAAGTTTTAAAATTTGGCTTTTCATATTTGAAGTTCTCATTCACTTGGAATTTAAAAGATGTATTATGATGGGGGGAAAGTCTCCTTTTAGAGGCCTCTCCAAAATACTGAAGAACAGTGGTGTTGCTCTGGAGACTAAGGTGTGCCTGATACAGGCCGTGGTCTTTGCAGTCACTTGCTATGCATCAGAGAACTGGACAATGTCTAGGGATGATAGAAGGAGAATTGATGTCTTTGAGCTGTGGTGTTGGAGAAGAGTATAGAATATCCATGGACTGCTAAGGAAATGAACATGTTCATTCTGGAGAGGTGAAACCAGGCTGCTCCTTGGAGGCAAGGATTCTGAAGCTTCATCTGACATACTTTGGACATGTTACAAGGAGGGAGAGGTCCTTGGAGAGGGACATCATGCTTGGGAGGGTGGAGGGACTGTGCAGGAGAGGAAGACCCTTATTGAGATAGACTAATTTAGTCACTGGGGTAATGGGAATATTTTACAACTGAGAAACCTGGTACTAATCAGAAGGCTTAAATAACCTGCCCAAGGTCCCATAACTTAAGGTGCTGATCCAATACTAGAACTTAGGCCTGGATTTTGGCATGCTTCAGTGCATCTCAAATGCCCTTGCTTTTTTCACTCTATTATGTTGCCTCCAGCATCAAGTTTATAATGTACTGTAGCTCTATTGTTGTTAGGTGCCACCAAGTTGCCAACAATGTGTAGTGACCCTTTAATCAATAGATCTGAACCTTTCCCTGCCTTGTGCCAGCTTCATAATCTCTGATATTCTTGAGCCCATTATTACAATCACTGTGTCAATCCATCTTGTTGAGTCTTCCTCTTGTTTTGCTGATTTTCTACTTTTCAGCACGATATATTTTCTTTTTTAAAAGAGTACTTTGGTTGTACTTCCTCTATGACAAATTTGTTTGTTCTTTTGGCTGTCTATGGAATATTTGATGCTCTTCATCAACATCACAATTAAAAGGCATCATCAGTTCTTCTGCTGTCTTCCTTAGTTACTGTCCAACTTCCAGATTCCTAGCAAGCAATTGAAAATTGCAACAGACACACTTTAGTCATTGCTCTTTAACATTTTGGAGAGATCTTTTAAAGTATATTTCCCTAGTCCAGCACATCTTTTGATTTCTTGACTGCTGCTGCCATGGATGCTGATTGTGGATCCAAGTAAAAGGAAATCGTTGACAACTTCAACTTTTCTCCATCTATTATGATGTTGCCTATTGGTTCAATGCTGTATTTTTGTTCTCTTGATGTTAAGGTGTAATCTGTATTGAAAAATACACTCCCTTGCCTTCTTCAATAAGTGCTTTAAGCAATTTTCACTTTCTATAAGTAAGGTTCTGTCATCTGAATAACAAGTTTGTCTTGGAGGAAGTGCAGCGAGGATGCTCCTTAAAAGCAAGGATACTGAAACTTTATCTCATGTACTTTGGACATGTTGTCAAGATGGACCAGTCCTTGGAAAAATATATGATGCTGGGAAACGTGGAGGGTCAGAGAAAGAGCGTAAGACCTTTTTTTTTAAAAAAAAAATTAAATTTTATTAGTTTTAATGAACATTTACAGGGATTTTGGGTTTTCATTCCTTCATTGCTGCACCATTCTCTCTACCCTCCTCCCCAGTTTGTTCTTCTTCCCCGCCATCCG
>NW_006399993.1:3077329-3095772 GCF_000299155.1 Elephantulus edwardii
GCCAAATTCCCCACCTGTGGGCTCGCCCTTAGGTGCTCTCCCAGGTAATCAGCAATGCCCCAGTAAACACAGATAAGATCCTACCGGCCTTTCTCCTGCCAGGTTAGTTCCTCAACAGCTCGCCTGATAACTCTGGGTGATGGCTGGATCCAAGGTGGTGCCCTGAGGTCACAGGGCTGTGGTGGGGGTTGAGATGTGTGGATGTGGAGCTGCAAGGGGGGTGGGGGAAGGGGAGGAAAGCAAGGGACTAGGGGGTAAGGAGCGCAGGGCTTGGACACTATCACCAAGTGGTGGGGGCGGCGCTTGGGCGCTGCTGGGGGTTTATGCAGCAGCACCCTGTGTGTTAAGGGTCACACCGGTGTGGGTTGCAGGGGAGTCACAGAGTGTCGGGTAGTCTTTGTTCCTCTGAGGTCTCACAGTCTTCGCTCCTCTGGAGTTCCGTCGTAGGTGGCTGGCTTTTGTTCTTCCCGGGTCTCTTCCAGGTCCTTCTCCCAGTGGAACCCTGTCTGGCGGCGGCGTTTTCCCTTCTGGCGGCAGCGTTCTCCCGTCTGGGGGCCTCGCTCTCTGGCGGTGGCGCTCTTGCATGGCATCCTCGCTCTCGCGCGGCGTCCTCGCTCTCGCTGCGTAAGACCTTTTTAACCAGGTGAACTGACACAGTAACTATAACAGTGGGCTCAAGCCTATCAGAGATCATGAGGATGGCGTTGTATAGGGTAAGATTCAGATCCGTTGTTCATAGAGTCATTACAAGCCTGAGGCGACTAAATGGTCCCTAACATCAACAACATTCCAGTGCACATTTTAGAGTCTCTTCAGATATCCATTTTGTTCTTTTCTTTTTTTTATCATGCTCTTTGTAGAACATGTTTTCTTCATAGATGATGTCTCTACAACTTGTCTTGTCTTCAGTCATTAGTGTTTTTAATCCATCAACTCTATTTTGAGATGGTTTTTTAAATTAATATGGGTAGACTAAAGATAATATTTTGTTTCTTATGAACTTATTCCATTTTCTTAAACTTTAATTTGAACTTGTATATAAGTAATTTATGGTCCATTCAGCCATTGATTTAACTCCTGATACTAAACTTCTCCATTGACTCCACAGATGTAGTCAGTCTCATTCCTGTGTAGTCCATCAAGTGAGATCTATGTATGTAGTCACCATTTTGTTCTTAAAAAATAATATATGCAATTAATACTTGTACAAAATTCCATCATGCAATTTCTAGTCTCATTTCTGTTACCAAGGCCTTCTTTTCCAACTTCCACTCCTTTTACTTTTTTTCTAACTTTTGCATTATAGTCATCATTTATTACTAATGTATCTTGATTCCATATTCAGTCATTTTAAAACTGCAAAGTTAGTAGAAATCCTCAATTTCTTCGTTTTGGCTTTAGTGGTTGGTATGCATATTTGAATAATACTTGTGTAACAAGTCTTCCTTATATACATCAGGATGATATCCTATCACTCATGTCCTTATATACATCAGGATGATATCCTGTCACTCATATCCTTGTACTTCAGAATAGATTTTGAAATATTCTTTTTTTTTTCTTGATTCTTTTCCCCTTTATTGTTTATCTGATTACCGAAATATTCTTTTTGACTGTGAGTGCAGCACCATTTCTCTTTATCATTCCTTGCATTTCATTTGACTTTACACTCTTAAAATTATAAAAGACTTAAGATACTCTGATATTTTCCACATTATGTTTTCTTTTATAGAATTTATATGGCACCTATGTGTATAATTTAGTATGTGGATTAGATAGTCATTTGTATGTATAAAAATTCCACTACCATCGAATCAATTTCAATCCTTAGCTATCCTGTAGGATAGAGTGAAATTACCCAGTAAGTTTTCCAAGACTGTAAAATCATTACAGAGACAGACTGCCACATCTTTCTTCCTTGGAGCAACTAGCGGCTTCAAACCACTTTTCTTTTGCTTAGCATTTATGTGCATTAAACTCTGTGCCACTAGCATTCAGCTATGTATTTCTGAAACTTTTTTAAAGTGTGTGATTTGGTAGTTCTTGGTGTGTGGAGCTCTAAAACATTTATGTAAAGCATATTTTAAAATTAGCAAATTTCCTAACAAGACTTAAGCGACTATATAATATTCTTATCTCAAATTGCTTGCCAGTATCTTACCTAAGTGGAGGAGAAATTCAGTCTTATGGGAAGACTTTTCATCCTGTGTCTAGAGCCACAGGAGCAAAAACCTGATAAAGTTAAAGTGTCATCCCAGATAAGCAAATGAAGCAGAAGCTGGATGATTTCTTGGGTCTAAGTGTGATCCACACTAGAGCTGTCTCTCACTATGAGATGATCAGCCACTTATGCTATTTTTATGCCTTAGAAACAAAATGCAGTTATTCTTTAAGAAGAAGTTACTGAGGTGTATTTAAGAAACTTTAGCAGACTAAATCTGCTAAACAGAATTCGTAGCTTGTGTGTAAAGCATTTATCTTATATTGCATGGCTCATTGCTTCTCTTAATTTAGAAAATGTAAAGTGGATAATTTTCTATTTAATCTAGACATGAATTTTTCTTTCGCCTCAGGTAAGCCTCATTTACTCTCTGCCTCAGTTTTACAACCAAGAAAATAGGGATAATGATACAAACACACTAGTTGTTAGAGGTTAGTTATTTAAGTGCTTTGATGTAGAAGAAGAACTATTGTTCTATGTCTTATGAAATAGCTAACATGCTACAACAAAGAACAAACTATGTCAGTGAAATCCCCATCCTGGAGACAGCTTATTAGAAAGATTTAGCATATATGCTATTTTTAGATGTTCAAAAAACTAACTGCAAGTTATTTTCAGTTGTGTGTTTGATATCTTTATCAAATTACAAATCTCTGTCTTTCTCTTTTGGAACCTTTCATTTTGCCCAGGGATTTGTTTTTGGCAGATTTCTATCTGCTTAAAAAGAATGAGTACAATTTGGCCAAGGGAATATTTGAGAACTTTGTTTCAACTTGCACAAAGACTTTTTTAAGTGGCAACTTTCTTATTACTGCTTTAGTGGGCTGTGTTTGCCAAGAAGAACCCCAGTGTATCCCTGATGATCCCTTCTTTGAACCTGTTGGTAGTAGAGTGAAATGCCCAGAAATAAGTTTTACAGCAGAAATAAGTTGGATGAAGGACTTTTGGATTTTTTTTTTCTCTCCCCCCTCAAGACATCCTAGTGTAACTTTTCTTCTGACTATACGTGAATACACAGCTTGAGATGTTCTTGTTTTGTCCTCTCACAGACTTGATTCGTTGAGCATCTGACCTGTGATTTGGAAATTCTGCAGCCATATACTTCATCTGGTAACCAGAAAACTTGTACACTCTGTGTTAGGATGTGATCCCTTTGAATAATTTTCTGACTTCTACAGGAATCTTTTCACGGGATGAAAACACTCTAGAGTATGGGGAAAAGGTGATAATTAAAATTGTAATAGACTATCCAGGCTATTATCTCTTTACAATTGAGTGACAAGCAGCCTTCATGTTTTATCTTTTTGGAAACTCTGGGCAAGACTAGTTGATGCTGCTGTGAATCTGACAAAATTTTGAACGATCCAGGAAACATCAATAAAAGATGAAGAGAATATACAGAGTCACTGTAGAGAAAACGATTGACAGTGAAAAAACTTGGAAGTAACATATAAACAAGGGCCAGTGATAATGAAGGAAGAAGTTTAAGCTTCTCTGAATACAGTGGAAAAAATAAGGTGCCCAAGACTCGATGTGATACCAATTGACATGTTTCAACTAACAGATGCAGTCCTTGACATGCTCATTAGTCTGTACCAGGAAATTTGGAGAACAGCTGTTTGGCAGAGTGACTGGAAGAGATCCATATTTCTTCTCATTCCCAAGAAAGGTGATCCAACATAATATAGAAATTATTGAACAATATCATTAATATCACATATAAGAAAAATATTGCTGAAGATCAACCAAAAATGGCTAAAACAATACATTGACAGAAAACTTATAGAAGGTCAAGCTGGGTTTAGGAGAGGCGGTGGCACTATATGTTAGTTGCTGATGTTAGATGGATCCTGGATAAAAGCAGATAATACTAGAAAAATGAAAAATGTCTATTTGTGTTTTATTGACCATGCAAAGGCATTTATTTGGCTGTGTGGATCATAACAAATTGTGACTAACGTTGAGAAGAATGGGAATCCCAGAACACTTAATTATGCTTATACTAAATCAAGACTTGTCCAAGAAGTTGTTATCCAAGCAGAGCACGGTAACACTAACTAGTTGGTTTCAAATCAGGAAAGATGTGTATAATGATTGTATCCTTTCTCCATGCTTATTCAGTCAGTATGCGGACCAAACAAATTATTTGAGAAGCTTGACTCTGTGAAGAAGAATGTGGCATCAGGATTGGAAGAACACTCCTTAGTAATCTTCATAAGCAGATGATACAGTTTGCTCACTGAAAGTAAGAAGGACTTGAAACATTTGATGCAGATCAAGGACTATAACCTTCAATACAACTCAACATCAAGAAGACAGAAATGCTCACCACTTGAGCCATTGATAGATGGAGAAAAGATTGAAATTGTCAATGATTTCATCTTACTTGAATCCATAGTCAATACCCTTAGTTGTTGTCAAGAGATTAGGAGACATGTTACACTGGGAAAGTCTGCAGTCAAGAACCTCTCCAAATTACTGAGGAACAATGATGTCAGTTTGAAGACCAAGGTGTGCCTGATTCAGGTCATGGTACTGTACATCTTTAGAGTTGGACAGGGAATAAAGATAGCAGAAGAATTGATGCCTTTTAGTTGTGGTGTTGGAGAAGAATATTCAATATCCAGTGGACTGCCGTAAGAACAAATATATCTTAGGAAAAGTATAGCCAACGTGCTCCTTGGAGGCAGGGATGGCAAAGCTTTATCTCACACACTTTGGGTGTTACTAGGAAAGGGTGTTGCTTGAAAAGGTAGAGGGTCAATGAAAAGGAGGAAACCCTCAAAGAAATGACTACAATAAAATGACCACAAAGAAATGCTACAATGACTCCAGCAAAGGAGTCAAGTGTGTACGAGATGATAAAGATGGCACAGGATAGGAAAGGATTTAGGTCAGTTGTTGATAGAGTCACTATGAGTCATCATACTTGATAGCAACTAACTAACATGAATCTCAGTTGACACTATAGTCTGACTAATGGCTTTGTCCATTTTTGGAAGTAGTCAGTCAGTAAGTAATTTTTGTCACCATTACCAAGAAGTTAATTTATAATAGTTGATAGTCACCCAACATTTTTTTTATATATTTTTTTACTTTTTATTGTGATTTAAGTATAAGTACGTAGAATAGTTCATGCACATTTTGTTTCAGGACATTGATTGCAGTCCCGACAATGCTCTTTTCCTATTTCTTCCTCCCGTTAACCTTTCTCATTTGACCATTCATAGTCATTCCAGCCTTCAGCTTTGTTCTTGTTGTTATGTGCCATCGAGTTGGAACTGACCCATAGTCGGCTCTCCAGCAGGTTTTCAGTGACAGTTAATCACACAAGGAGATTACCCATCCTTTTCCCATGGAGCATCCTTCCCCTGGTGGATTTGAACTGTGTGCTTTAGGGATTGCAGCATAGCTTCACACCACTAGGCCACCAGAGCTCCCTGGCTTCAGCTTTGTCCCTGGGTGTATCTTTTCATCTCACATGGCTGATTGTTCCAAGGAGTGTATATATCCTGATGATGGTGTTCACCTTATCACTCACTCACTCACTGCTTTTGACCCTCCATCAGATTTCTGGGACTGTAAATATTAAAAGGAGGAGAGTGCTCATTTTTCTTCCTTGAGAACCACTGTTGGATTCAAACCACAGGAGACTTGCAGCCTTTTTTTCCCCCCCAGAATGCGATAGATTACATCACCAGAGAGATCTTATTTTCTATTGTTTGACTTAAAGTTGAATAATGGGGGAGAGTGAGCTCATTCTTTTATAAGATCTTTTAACTGGGACAGCATCTGCCCCCATAAGCCCCCTGTGGCTTTCTAAAACTGGAGTAGGCATCTTTTTATTGATGTTGTTGTTGTTGTTACTTACACAAAGAATTGAAGTTATGTGATATATTGCTATCTCCCTGCACTAGACTATGAGACAAAGACTAGATCTGGGCTTGACACACAGAGAATACTCAGTATATTTAATGAATGATTACCAGATGGGGGCTAGTTGTAAACATTTAAATCAAGCTCTTTATTTCTTTAATGCACTCACAATCATTTATTTTAGTGTAGGGGTGGGTTTCAGTGATTATAGACTTTGGTATTATGGCTTTGGCTTTTTCACATTCACTCTTTTTGTATCTCTAAATTTCTAGCAGTCCCTAAATTTAAATGACTGATCCTTTACTCCATCTAAGCACATCCTTGTAGGGGGAAGAAATACATTTGGGGGAATCAGGTGGGGAGGCAGGAAGTAAAGAGGTAAGGGTAGCATGGTGAAAAGAACACAATCTTTTGGCTTTCATAAAGATGGATAGACCTGGATTCTAATTTTTGTTCTGCCGTTCGATAGTTCTGTGACCTTGGATGAGGTTATAAACTCCATTCAAGCGTCTATTTAATTCACCTTTAAAATATTCATTTTTATGAAATTGAATAATGAAATATTCAGTTTTATGAAATTTGTTCATTTACTCACTGAGTGAGAGGGAATGTTATCTTGTGAGCAAGTGGATAGCTCTTCCTTAAATAGGAACAAAAAAACTGACCCATTGCTATAGGCAGAATATGTAACATGGGATATATGTAACTGAATTACTTTGTATCAGTTTAATCCTTCTGCTTGCTTTGTGGCTTCAGTGAAATAAGAAGTGAAAATACCAGCGAAGAGTGAGGAAGAAAGAGGTATAACAATTTTAAGGAAAAGTGAAAAAACATGACATTATTTTAGGGAATGTGAAGAGTGATGAAAGTGTTGGTAGACAGAGGGTTAAGATTTGGGTTATCCATTTAGAATGACTTAGCTGATGTTATTTTGAGTTTTTGTTGTCTCTGTTCAGTTTCTTGGCTTTGGGTACACAATTATAAATAGGTGGAGAGTTGGAATTTAACAAATACTGAGATTTTTGCCAGGTCAATACAAAGGATAAAGAGAATGGCAAAGATGAATACAAGGGAGCAGCTGTACTGCCGGACCACCATAAAGTATACAAATAAGATCATAAGGACAGTTAAGATTCATAAAATCCAAATGGTGAATAGATTGAGGATCTTGTAAAATCAGAGACTTTGTCACAGCCCCAAAAATCAGAGAAGATAGTGGTCACAGAATGGGATCTAAATCCTTGAGGGCAGGGATACTTTTGTGTTTTTCTTGTTTTCGAGACTGTTGATTCCCTGAAGTTCATGGGTAGTTCAAATGGTTAATGAGCATGACTGCTAGCACAGAGTTTGGAGGTAGTTTGTACTCAGAGATACCTTGGAAGAAATGCCTGGCAACCTACTTTGTGAAAATTATCCACTGAAAACTATATCTGTAATAGCACAGTCCTACTTTCATACATGGAGTTGCCATGGGTTGGCGTCTGGTATTGATTCCTCATTATGAAGGATGAGGAGTTTGCTTTCTTCATCCTGTTCCTATATCTCCCATACATACTTCCTCTCCCTCATCCTCCCAGTGTGATTTTCTCATAATCTTTGAAGATTAATGTTCAGTGTTCGACTATGTGAACTTCTGAACCATGTGATCAATTACTTTAGCTATTATTTTCCACACAGTTTCCCCCCAGACTTTACTCATTGTTTTTTATCTTTTCTTTTGCTTTCTGTGAATTTATTAATTTAATCCTAACCTCTTCACAATTTGTCTAAATCTCCTCCCAATATGTTTAGATTCTTCAGCTCTTCTACCAATTTAATCTTTTTAAAGAATTCTGGAATTCTAGAATTTCTAACTCATATCAGTCTCCTTCCATGCCTGTGCACAGCTGTCATCCTGCAATCTCTTTACCGTCATCCTGAGGATTCTCTTTGCTTCTTCCTTGAGTTTAATGCCTTCTTTCCCGGAACCCATATTTTCTTTTTCCTTAGTTTACTCCGCTTATTTTGGTCGGATACATGATAGAGCCTTCTCATAGAAGGATAACTTGTTTGAGAACTTCAGTGTCTGCTTGCTTGTCAGCCCTAGGTTGAATAATGACGATACAAAGATTAAAAAAGCTTTTTATAATAACTTTTTAAATGTATAAAGAGCAGTGATGTCAGTCTGGAGACTAAGGTGCACCTGACCCAGGCCATAGTCAGAGAATTGGACAATGACTAGGGAATGATAGAATTGATGCTTTTGAGCTGTGGTGCTGGAGAAGAGTGTTGAATATACTGTGACTGCCAGGAGGACAAACAGGTTCATCCAAAAGAGGATTATGCCAATCTACTCCTTGGAGGCAAGTATTTCTGAGGCTTCGTCTGACATACTTTGGGCATGTTGCAAGAAGTGACCGGTCCTTGAAGAGTGATGTCATGCTTGGAAGGGCGGAGGAATGGAGAAAGGGAAGGAGACCATCGAAGAGATGGATTGATACAGTGACTAGGGTAATGAGGATAGGTGTTTCAGAGACAATAAAATAGGCACAGGATAGAGCAGGTATCAGGGCTGTTGTATAGGGTCAACCTGACGGCACATAACCACAACAACAACAAACATAACAGTGATTTAGGGTATTTAAAGCAGCAAAATGCACAAGTAGTAGAAATTGTAATATGAACTAAGGTAAAAGTCACTGCTGTTGAATTAGAACCTGTTCATTTCTGACCCTTCAGCAGGTTTCCAGGCTGTATATCATGTGAGAGATTGCCCATCTTTCTCCTGAGGAACAACTGGTGGATTTTAACTGCCAGAGAAGCTTGGAATTTCGCTTAGAAGCACAGGTCCCTACAGACTAGAAAAGAGGACTTGGGGGCCAATGAGATACTAGAATGGAAGAGCTGGGCAGAAAAGGGAAGACTCCAGAGCTATGGCCAGATTTCTGACTTAAGAACCCAGATCATGGTAACTCTGTGTCCCTTCCTGTATAAACTGCCCTAACCTCAGTAAAAACAAAGTGGCAGTTGGCCTTAGACTGTGCTCTGCATTTTGGAGGCTATAGACTGGGAATCTTTCCTAAACACTTCTAACTGAATTTGAGCCCAGTGAGGTCTGCATTTGCAGGTGGCCATTGGTGTTTATTAAAGTGCAAAAACTACTTTTGGGGAATGGATTGGGATTGGACCAGATAGGAAAATGTAAATTGTGACCATTCTTAGTTACACCAAGTAGTTGAATTCATTAGTTCCATATGTGCCGGGGCGGAGGGCAGGGTAGTGATTTGGAACATGGCCAGTGTTTGAAGAAGTGCTGGGTGGGTAAAAGCATGGTAGTTACCTTGTCCTGACAGCTTTTTTCCAGGGACCAAGTGTGTTTTTCTTTCTCCTTGCCTTAGGAAATTGTTTGCCAGATTGTGTTATTTATAACAATCTGTCATGGAACAGCTGCCAGAAAAAGAAAAGAGTCTATTCCCAGTAGCTCCTAGTTTCCCACCCCATCATCACCACCACACACACATACATCCGGTTTTCTGTCTTAACTTTTTTTCCCCCCTCTAGTTTTACTCAGTGGTTTTGGCTCGATTAAAAATGCTGTTATAATGAGAGATTTCTGGGCTTTGCCATGGCTCGGTAATTGAGTTTTCTGAACTTAATTTGCTTGCTTTAGCCACGACTGACTAGCAGCAGTTTGGATTTTGAATTCCTGATGTTTTGATTTCTCCCCAAGCATCAGTGTGCTACATTCCCTTGAGACTTTGTGTGTTTACACTTTATCAACACTACACACATTTGCGGTCCTTCAGAGATGTGCTTTTTTGGAATAGTGAATAGGGAAGTCTTTGGGAGGTCTTTGGAGATTCCATTTGGTCTCTGTAAAAGAAAAGACATACTGTTGCTTTTAGAACAGAAAGGGTCCCATGTAATACAAGGCGGCTGAGGGTTGGTGAGATCAAGGAACTTTCAAGTTGACTGCATTTCAGATAAACAGCTGCTTCGCAGTCCAAACAGTCCATGTTTATTCATGGCTTGTGGTCATGTGATTAAAAATACCTCACTGACTCTTTATCAGTTTTTCCACTTTCTCCCTCTAGGTTCCAGTTAATAGAAGAACATTTATATGCCTAGACGAGATTTTACATTTTTAGAATAAAAAGTCAAAGCCATAGGTCACTTGGTGAAGCTGAGTTGCAAAGAAGTATCTCCTGGCTAGGTCAAATGGGTCTCCTCTGCATACAACTTGGAAAATTAGTCTTCTGAGACTTTTTAATACTCAACAGTGTGAATTAATTGTAAAATACATATACATGCACACATAAAAACAGTGGTTGTTTTCCTATTTTATTGCAACTCATAAGAAAAGTAGTATTTGAAGGTATAATTATGGGTGATTTTCCTTTCAGATTTTTCTTCCTTTTAGAATTTTTAGTTTTGGAAATAAGAGTACACTGATTAGACAGCAAAGACTCCTTTGGATCTGGTGAAGCACCAAAGAGGATAGGAATTTATTTAGTTTATGAATCTTATGTGGTGCATTTTCTGAGAACCTAGGCAGGAGTGCAAACTCATAAAACAGCACCTCCATCTGCATCCTGGGCCCTGCCCTCTCAGACCTTAGCTATTCTTTTCATACTGAGAACAGATGGCAAACAGACATTGGGGGAGGGGTCTATTCCTTGTGCTCCTTGGGGATTTTGCATTCAGTTTAGCAAAAAGTTATCTGAAAGCAAAGAGAAAAATTAGCCTGCAGCCTGTTCACAATTATACAGGACTTGTTAGGCTTTCACTCTGCTGACAGATTTAAACACTTTTGCAGGCATTAAGTGATAACAGCATTTATTTTCCAAGACAACATTGTCACTGTTTCAGAAGCATTGAGGTCATTGCATATATTTTGGTGTACACTTAATAATTAATTTTTTTTTTAGAATGTTCAACTTGCAATACCAATCATAGAGAAACTTAGAAAAATAGAAAGGAGATTTTTCTTTAGCAAACTGTCTCTTCCATTGTAATGAAACAGAGCAACTTCTATCTGTCGTGACATTTTTGTGAATGTCTTTAGTAATGTCCACATGTTCACTTCCTTTCTTTGCACTGTTTCTTCCTTAGCTGTATGTGGGCTGATTTGCAATTTCCTGATTAGTGAGTTGTAGGCTTGGGAACTTTTTCCTAAAAAGATGATGATGTCTTAAAGAACTGTTTCAAATCTCAGAATTAAGATCCAAAAAGTATCATGTAGACATTAAACAGAGAAGTAGTGAAAAATCCAAATTTTAACTGCTTAACCTTAAGTGGCCTTGAAAAGGAATTATTTACACTATGGATAATAAAGCATACAGAGGAAAAGAAATGACAGTCAAATTCTGTTTTGAGAATAAGAAATTTTAGGCATAAAAAAGGGCATTGTAGTGATTTAGTTTTATTTCCTAAGTGAGCATGAGTCTTTTATTCAGTAGAATGTGAGTTGAAATCATTGATTTCCCCCCAAAATAGGAATCTTTATTTTACATTAAAATTGTAGGAAAGAGCCACTTACAAAAATTCCAGTGTAATTATTAACTTTATTTCTGAAGTTGGAATAATTTCTTAAATGTAATAGGACCTTTTTCTCAAGCCAAAGTTGTTATAGAAACCTAGAATATAAAATGAATGAAAAGAGAAGCTTTCCTAGTTGAATCAGAAAGAACAATAAGGTACCAGACTTTTCTTTAGGCACCTCTGGAAATTTTGAGAAATACTATAGGGAAACTGGCGTGTTATTGTTTTTGTGGTTTTTGTTGTTTGGAGACATCAAGTCAAGTATGACCCATAGTGACTCTATAAACAACAGATCTGAATGCTGTCCTACCCTGTGCTATCTTTCCAGTCTCTAAACTGTTCAGTCCACTTGGTTGAGGGTCTTCTCACTGTATCTCTACCTTCTCAAGCATATTGTCACTTTCCAGTGCTTCTTCTAGCTACGTGCCCAAAGTATGTGAGGCGAAGTTTAACAATCTTTGCCTCCAAGGAACACTTTGGGTGCACCTTCTCCAAGACATAACTTTTTGTTTTTTGGCAGTCCATGGAATATTCAGTACTTTTTTCCAACACTAGTTCAAAAGGTTAGTTCTTCTGTTGTCTTTATTCACTGTCCAGCTCTCAGTAGCACAGCAGTGATTGAAAAGACCATGGCCTGAATAAGGCGCACCTTAGTCCTCAAACTAGCATCATTGCTCCTCAATAATTTGGAGAGGTTTCTAAGTGTATACTTTCCCTGTGTAATATGTCTACTGATCTCCTGACTGCTGGTGCCAAGAATAGTGATTATGGACCTGAGTAAGATTAATAGGTCGTTGACAATTTCTATCTCTTCTCTATCTATGATGATATTGCCTGTAGGCCCACTCGTGAGAATTTTTGTTTTCTTGACATTGAGATGCAATCCATATTGAAGGCTATAAACTTTTCTCTTCAAAACATTGATATAGTTGATTTAAAATTATGTTTAAGGAATTTGTTAATTGTGCATTAAGTGAAAGTTTACAAAGCAAATTGGTTTTCCATTCAGTCATTCATACGAATTTTCTTTTATGATATAAATTACAAAACCCACGTGATGTAATTTTCCCCACTTCATCCTTGTGGTTCTTATTTTCATTTATCCTTCTGTCCTCTCCCTTCTTGCCTTCTGAGCTTTCCCCTTGGCAGAGATACCCTTTTGATCTTGTTGATTAATCTAAGGAATAAATACCTCCCTAGTGCCTTATTCACCTTTTAGGCGTATCTATTATTTGGCTGAACATCGAGCCACAAGGATGAGTTTAGTTCCAGGCTTAAAGAGTTACTAAATGCCACCTTCTCAGGGTATTTGATTAAGTTTAAGAAGTGTATATAATTTTGCTGACTGTTGGCTGTACTATATACCCTTGGTCTTGTTGATTGATGTTTGCTATTACTAATAGAGCAATATTGCACATGCAAATAATGCTTTGTTTTGATGTCTGTATCTCTTTTTGTAAGTCTGTATCTCTTGTGCACCTCTCTCTGCCTTCGCTTTCTCTGGTGATATTATGCCAACTACTCTTTTCTAGTATATTACTTTTGTTTTCACCCATCCACCACCATCTTGATAACTTTTATTGATATATTTAAATTTATCAAGGTTATTCTTAAAAAATGATATCCCAGGTGGACATACACTCTAAATTTGGGTCTGTTTAGCTATTAAACTTTAGGTAAACTGCATAACTACTATAAATCTGTTTCTTTTAATGTCCAGTGTAATAATAGTGCTTACTATGTAACGTTATTGTGAAGATCAAATGAGATAATATATATAAAGTTATAATTTCTGGAAAAAATAAGCAATCAATAAATGTTAATTAACAGTCATTATTATAATAGACCTGAATTCATAGAATTATAATAAAAAAACCTGCCACACAAGTTTTTCTTCATTTCATCCATTTGTCACGGTCTGCAGTTAGTTGTGCTGCTCACTCAAAGGCCATACATCTCTAATAATTCTAATTCACTGGTGGCTCCTCAGGAGAAATGTGAACAGTATCCTCCCATTTCAATTTACAGCCGTGGAAGCCCAATGAAGGGCTGCTATGAGTTAGGCTGACTTGATAGCAACTAAAAATCTCATTGCCATGAAGTTGGAACCTACTCATAGCTGACCCTTAAGCTTGTCTTCCAGGACTGTAAATTACATGGAAGAGATGCCAACCTTTCTTCCTAGGAACTGCAGGTAGATTTGAAACACCAGAGAGGCATTGCCTTTGAGTTAGAGCACAGCTCCTTATGGGCTAGGCCAGCAGAACCACCTGATCTGGCAGGAGTGAGTTTTATAATGCAGGCTCTGTAGTAGGTAGACCTGATTTTTCCAATCCACAAAAGTGGGAACCATGCTTACCTGGCAAGGGAGATACCATGATCATGAAGGTGGTTTTCCCAGGGCGAGGCTTATCCATTGCACTCCGGATGTGCTGACTCCTGCACTTTCCCCAAATGTGGGAAACTCAGCTGCCTGATTTGTGGTAGTGGGGGACTACATTCACGCTTTCCCCTGGTTCCTTAAAAAAAAAAAGTGGAAACCATTAATATTAGTAATCCTGTCTCTGTAGGATGTTTATAAAAACTAAGAGTGCTTTGTACATATCTCAGGAGCCCTAGTGGTATAGTGTATTACATATTGGACTGCTCACTGAGGGCATCTGCTCCGTGTGAAAAAGATTAAGTGATCTGCTCCCATTAAGATTTTCTGTCTCAGCAATCTGAAAGGTATGATAATTAGAATTTATGTATATGACAATTAACAGCCTGGAACAGGATGATTACAAAGGGAATTGGGAAAGGGAGAAGGAAGAAAATGTGCATACATAAATGAATAAAAATCAATCTCATGAACCTTAACTAAAAAAAAAATTCTCTCTCTTACAATCTCATTGCCGGCTAATTGGAACTAATGCATAGCTGACCTTCTACAGGATTGTTAATTTTTCTCCTGAGGAGCTACTGGAGGATTTGAATCCACAGTGAGGCTTCACACAACTCCCTGTGGACTATGCATGCCACCAGAGCTTCCTCCTTGGCTTAACATTACAGCATTGGATACCTGCTGAACGGGTGTCATGAGTTGTAATAGAGTTTATGGCAATGAGTTTAGTTTTTCGTTTTGTGCACATAAAGTTAGATTGGAGCCCTGGTGGCATGGTACATCCCATATTGGGCTGCTAACTGACAGGGTGGCACGTTCAAATCCATTAAGCCACTTTGCAGGAGAAATAAGAGCAAGTCTGCTGTCATTAAAATTTATAGCCTCAGAAACCTAATGGGTGATTAAGACTCCACAGCAGTGTGTGTGTTTCTTTGTTTTTGGAAGGTTATATTAAGGAATCCTAGTGATGCAGTGTAGAAGAAAGATGGGCAGCCTCCTTGCATGTAATTTATACCCTCAAAAACCTAGTGGAGAGGTGGTCAGCTATGAGTTGGTTCTGAGTGGACCAGTAGTAATTTTGTTTGTGTTTTGTTTTTTTTAATGGTATAGTAAATTAAACATTGGCCTGCTAACTGAAAGGTTTTGATTTGACTGATATTAACCACCATCCACTGTGGCAGAAGGCAGAGACAATCTGCTCCCTCAGAAATTTATAGTGTTGGAAATGAATTGGAATCAACTCCAAAGCAGTTGGCGTTTGAGATTGGATTATAAGTTGGCTAGATGTTAACTGGCTAGACTGAATTCTAAAGGGTGGAAATTGTGTATTTTGTTAGGTTGTTTATTCAGCTCTGGTGTCATAGTGTGTTGCTTGCTGAATTGCTAACGAAAAGGTTGCTAGAAAGTTTGAATCCATCGGTTGCCTCTCCAGAGAAAAGTGAGATAGCTTCCTCCTGTACATTTACAGCCTTAGTAACCCTATGTACTCACATGAGTCGGAATAGACTAGAGGACAGTGGGTGGATGGATTGCATCCTAGCCCCTTAACAGAATAACTACACTGTAATGTTTCATAACAGCATCAAAGTATGTGAAAATGCTTTTTAGATTGTAAAATTCAAATTCATTGCCATTGAGTCAGAACTGACATATACCTGACCTTCTGCTGGGTTTCTGGGACTTTAAGTGACAAGAGAGGATGTTGCCCATTTTTCTCTCTAAGAGTAGTTGGTAGATTCAAACCTTGGCCTTTGAGGTAGCAGCACAACTCCCAATGAGCTTGACTATTAGGTTATCCCATTTAAATTGCAAAGAGATATATAAATATATTGTTGTTAGGTGCTATTAAGTTGAATACAACTCATGGTGACTCTGTGAATAATAGATCTGAACCTTATTCTATCCCACACCATTATCACTATCTGTCTTGCCCGTTGGGTACTTACTTTGTCAGTTCATCTCCTTGGGCAGCTTCCTCTCTTTTACTAGCATGCTATCTTTTCCAAAGGGCAGCCTCCTCCTGACAGTATACCCAAGGATATGAGATAGTTTCACTATCCTTGTCTCTAAAGAGAACTCTGGCAACACTTCCTCCGAGACAAATTTGTTAGTTCTTTTGACAGTCTATGAAATATTCAGTATTCTTTTCCAATTCTGTGGTTTAAAGACATGAATTCTTTTCTAGTCTTTCTAGTCATTGTCTTAACTTTCAGATGCATATGAGGCAATTGAAAATACCATAGCATCTTACTTTTTAAACTGACAACCTTGCTCTTTAGCACTTTAATGAGGTCCTTGATAGCAGATTTTCCCACCGATCACATCTTTTTTTAAGGGGGAGCTTTGTTATTGTTGTTGCTAAGTGCCGTGGAGTCACAGGTGACTGATAGCAACCCTATGAAGGAGAGTCCTTGACGCTTGGGTGCCTTTCATCCTCTCTCCAGGTTCATAGGGTTTCTGGAGGCAAGGTATTATGGAAGTGGATGCCACTCCTCCTTCCAAACTTGTTTTAATCAGGGAGCTCCACCCCACTCTCTGTCCGCATTGGGTAGCCATCCATTGACGCATTTGACACATCAGTGTCACAGTGTTCAGCCTCACAGCAACAGTGACGGCAGTACGGCAACTTGTACACCAGGGCTATACTACCTAGAGGAGAGAGCTGAGTATGGTATTTTATTAATGATACATGACAAGATGAAGTAGGGGCTAAATGGAAACTGTCAAGAATGTGAGATTCTCAGTGTGTGTGTGTGTGTGTGTGTGTATTGAGTTGGGGCAAGGACTCCCCAGCAGCTGAGGATCAGTCTCTCTCTCTCTCTGTGTGTGTCTGTCTCTCTCTTTCTCTTTTGGGACTGGTGGTCCAAAGGGCTCTTATTCTTTGGAGGCCATGTGGTTGACCCCTGGCTGCTGTTGCCAAATACATTGTCATACCAGGAAATGAGTTTGACAAAGTGGTTGTTCAGGACAGTACCAGCCCCAGCATCAGAGTTGGAATAGTGGGTGTCACTGTTAAAGTCACAGGAGGCAACCTGGTCTTAAGTGTATCCCCACGATGCCCCTGAGGAGTCCTTCTGATGCCGGCTTTACTGCTTTCTGGATGTCATCGTACTTGGGAGCTTTCTTCAGATAACAGGCCAGATCCACAACTGACACCTTGGGGGTGGGGACATGGAAAGCCATGCCAGTAAGTTTCCCATTCAGTTCAGGGACAACCTTGCACACAGCCTTGGCAGCACCAATAGATGGAGAGATGATATTCTGGGCAGCTCCACATCCATCACATCACAGCTTTCCAGAGGGGCCATCTACAGTCTTCTTTGTGGCAGTGAAGGGATGAACTGTGGTCATGAGTCCCTCTACAATGCCAAAGTTGTCATGGATGACCTTGGCTGGGGGTGCCAAGCAGTTGGTAGTACAGGAGGCATTGCTGACAATCCTTAGAGAATGGTTATACATCTCCTGGTTCACACCCATCCCACACATGGGGACATCGACAGAAGGAGCAGAGATGATTTGGCACCACCCTTCAAGTGAGCCCCAGCCTTCTCCAAGCTTGTGAAGACACCAGTGGGCTCCACAACATACTCAGCACCAGCATCACCTCACTTGATATTGGTGGGATCTTGCTTCCTGAAAGATGATGATGACTTTCCAATTGATGATGAGCTTTCTATTTGCAATCTTGACAGTGCCTTTGAACTTGCCATGGGTGGAATCATACTGGAACATTTACACCATGTAGTTGAGGTCAATGAAGGGGTCAATTATGGCAAAAACATCCACTTTAACAGATTTAAAAGCAGCCCTGGTGTCCATTGCGGCCAAATCAATCCATGTACTCCAACCTTCACACTATCGTGTCTCAGGGATGTGGTTGAGGTTGCATGAGAAGAGAAGGCAATCTGTTGATCAACAAGGAGCAGAGAGCCAATGATCACATCCTTTGATATCTTGATTGCTGTTACCATGAGTGTTGATTGTAGATTCTATTAACCAACTGCATTTTTTGGTACCTTCCAACTCAAGAGGGTCATCTTAAATCACTATACCTAATATTGTACTTCCATTATTCATAAGGTCTCCAAGGCCTACTATTTCAGAAGTGGAAAGCCAGTCCTGCTTCTTTGTCTTAGTCCAGAAGCACTGCTGAAACCTGTCCACTATGTGTGACTCAGATGGTATTTGAAATACTGTTAGTTTAGCTTCTGGTGTCACAGCAACACATAAGCCACCACAGTACTGCAAATTGACAGATGAGTGTTGGTTTAAATGTATAGATATTTACATATATAAAATTATTAATGCCAAAGTCTCTGTTCCTTAGAACAGAAGTTTCCAGAGCTGTCTCAGCAACTATCCAGCAAAGCCTATGAAGAAGCAGAGATTTCAGCTCCTCCTCCAGTCTAATTAGAATAAACCCACTTTTCTTTTTTTTTTTTT
>NW_006399993.1:3103156-3117502 GCF_000299155.1 Elephantulus edwardii
TGCGTCGCCCTCGCGCTGCGTCGCCCTCGCGCTGCGTCGCCCTCGCGCTGCGTCGCCAAACCCACTTTTCTTAATAATAGTTTTTACTTGTTCTGGTACTTAATAAAAAGGAGGTTTAAAAGCGATAGTCTAATTTATGTTTACATTTAAGTCCTTTTAGGTTTATCCTATGATAATTTATATAATCAGATGTTCTCTGTGATGCTGACTTTCCCTCTTTTCCATTTGACAGACAGATGTCCTAGTCCTCAGTTGTGATCTCATAACAGATGTTGCCTTACATGAAGTTGTGGACCTATTCAGAGCTCATGATGCATCACTTGCTATGTTAATGAGAAAAGGCCAGAATGGCACAGAACCAGTTCCAGGTCAAAAAGGAAAGAAAAAAGCAGGTAAGGAAGACTGAAATTTGTTTACTTTTTGCTGCATTTTTATAATCCGTGCTTTTATCTAATGATTTTTTTTTAATTTAGCAAAATAAGTGTAAAAGATTTATTAAGGTAATGCAACAGAGGCATGGTTGGTGAAAGATAGAGATAGGCCGTGTGGAAGCATTAAAGAGAAAAGGGAAGAAGAAGAAGAAGGGAGAGGGGACCACCCCTCAAAAGTCAAGGGTGAGCCCTAGCTTTTTGACCCATTGTTAGCAGAAAGAGAGAGAGTGACCCTCAGTTGGACACTGCTTTTATTGGCCCCTCTTCTCTCCTGAGACTGGTCATAGGCTAGCCCTGCCTAGGGACCTATGGGATTGGTCTAGTCTAGTCTTGCCCTATCCTACACCTTCCCCACAATCCAAGACGTGCTCTAGCCCATTGCTACAGACACCTTATCAATCCATAGTGTTGATGATCTTTTTCTCTGACGTGTCCAAGGAAATCTTCTTCACTGACAGTGAGATGTTTTCCAGTATCAAGTCCTTCAATTCACCTCCCGCAGCTCTTGTTGCCAACCCCTGCTTCCTGCCCTGGGGGCCTGTGGCTCCTGGCATCTGCAGCCGCTGGCCATGTGGGGGCTCCGTCACACAGGCTGTGGGGCCCAGCGCCCACCGCCCGTTCTAGGCTAGTGCCACGGTGGCCCCATGGGTTTGCAGCAGTTTGGGCTTGGCAGCAGGCAGTGGGCTGAAGTGGGACTCACCCATGTTCCTTTGAGAATCTCTGTCCTCTTGATGTTGCGCTTCAGTCCACATTATATATAAGTTGCATGGCCTGCTTCAGTGCGGCTTGCCAGGCCTCCTGCTCCTCACATTGTGTCTCTTCTACTCCTAACATTGCCGCCGCCATCTTGGTTCCGAGAATTTATTTTCAAATAAGTTTATTCTGCGGCAGTCTAGAGGCTCCGTTGTACCAGCTTTGGCCGTGTGCCCATCATCCTTCCATCCCAAATAAGGAAATCTCCAGGGTCCAGCCACTGAGGCCCCGTGGAGCTGTGGTGATGAGTGGGCTCGGTAGTGGGGAGCTGGGAGCCGTAGGACTCATCCATTCTTTTTTGGGAATCTTTGTTCTCTTGATGTTGTACCTCAATCCATATTGAAGACCAGTAATCAACTGTTTAATTGTTCAATTATAAAAAAGAAAACAAAACAGGACTTTGTGGGGCCATGGTGGCCCGTTTTTATGCAGCTTGCTACTTTTGCAGGTCCTTACATTGTTTCCACCACCACTGTCATCTTGGTTCTCCCTTAATGAACATTTTTTTTCAATCAATAATTTATTCATTGCTCATACCTTTTTACAGAAAACCAGAATAACATAAATGACAATTATATACATGGATCTTACCTAAAGGAATATACAAGTATCAAATTGGTTTTATCTATAGAAAGAGACAATACAGAACTCATTATCAGTTGTCTAAACAAGCATTGAGGCTGATTGTGAAACAGAACATTAATTACTCGTATGCAATTTAAATTGCAGCTATATATATATAGATAGATAGATAGATAGATAGATAGATATAGATACATCTATATATCTATATCTATATATATATAAATAAAATTAGGCAACTATTCTTTTTTTTCAATGTAGTAAACATAATTTATCCAGTTTTTCTCAGTCTTACCCCCACCCCAATGTCAGACTCATTCTGTAACAGTGGCACCATATAATATTTGTCTCTTTGTGACTGAGATTTTTTTACTCAGCATAATGTCTTCCAGGGTCACCCATTTTGAATAATATTGCAAAGAGTTCCTTGTTTTTCAAAGCAGCATAGTATTCCATTGTGTGAATATATCACAGCTTCTCTATCCATTCGTTTGTTGATGGGTACTTAGATTGTTTCCAACTCCTTGCTGTTGTGAATAAAGCCGCAGTAAACATGGGTGTGCATATATCTACTTGGATGTCATTTATGGTCTTTATAGGGTATATTCCCAGTAATGGAATTGCTGGGTCAAATGGTATCTCTATTTGCAACTTTTTGAGAAAGCGCCAAACTGCTTTCCACAGTGGTTGCACCATTTTACACCCCCACCAACAGTGAGTAAGGGTTCTAGTCTCTCCACAACTTTGCCAGCATTTGTTGTTAGCTGTTCTGTTAAACTTTGCTATTCTTATTGGGGTGAGATGATATCTTAATGAACATTTTTAAAGAACTTGCTGTGACCATCATCATCCACCCCCTTCCCTGTCCCCACCCCATTATGCTAGAACTTAATAACATAAAGACTTACAAGGCATAGTCTTATTTGAGGGTGCTTCTAGATACTCATCAGATTCTATAATGTCCCGAAGGTTTTTTTTCTAAATGGAGAGGTGCATTGAAAGCTGTTTGCATTGTGTTTTAGGGTAATCTTACCCTAATAATCTTATTAAATACATACATTTAAGAAATACAAAATTTAATTATAACATCTATTTTCTTGTTTATCTATTGCTCCATAAGGAGGCTCTGGTAGCATAGTCTGTAATGAGTTGCTCTGCTAACCCAAAGACCACACCTCTCTGGCAGTTCAAATCCACCAATGGCTCCAAGGGAAAAACAAAGGCTGTCTCCTTTCATGCAATTTATAGTCTTAGAAACCCAGTGGAGGGTCCACTATGAGTTGGTTCTGCCTCCAAGGGAATGAGAATGATTTGAGTTGATTACTTCACAACAAATTACCACAAATAAAGCAGCCTAAAATAACACCTTGTGTCAGGAACACAGGTACATCTTAACTGTGCCTTTTGCTACCCAGCTTCTTGCATGTGACAAATCAATATTATCCAGGGCTGAGATCTCATCCCATGACTCAAATGGGGAAGAATTTTTATCCAAACTCACTTGCTTGTTGGCAGAATTTCAGTTTCCTGTTAGATTGAGAGCCTTCATTATCCAATGACTGCTGGCCATTTGTTGTTGTTAGGTGTCAAGTCGACTTTGACTCAGAGTGGCCCTATGAATAGAGCTGAACCTTGGCCTGTCCTGCAGTACAATTCATTTATTGTCATTACAATCTTCATGATGTTCAAGGCCATTGGGATCGTCACTATGACAGTCCCCCTCATTGAGGATTTTCCTGACCTTTCCCAACAAAATATCTCTCTCCAAGGACTGGTTAAGACGGAGTATATGTCCAAAGTAAGTGAGATGGAGTTTCACCATCCTTGCCTCTAAAGAGCGCATTGATGGCACTTATTTCAAGATGTTGTTGTTTTGGTTAGTGCCATCGAGTCGTAGACAACTCATAGCGACTCTATGAACGAACGGCCTGAGCACTTTTCATACATAGAGTTTCCGGAGGCAAGCCATTTCGGAAGTGGATGCTGCTCCTGCTTCCAGGCTTGTTTTAGTCAGGAAGCTCCACCAAACACTGTCCACCATGGGTACCCATTACCACGATTGGCACAACACTGTCACAGTCTTCAGCATCACAGCAACCACGAGTTACCTCTGTACAGCAACGCACAGACCAGTGCTATACCACCTAGAAGAATGTTTGACAGGAAAACAATTTGAACCTGGCCGAGGGCCACAGATAAAAATCACCCACCTTTGGCTTGGTAGCATAACTTCCTTTCCACTAGGCCAACATAGCTCTCTCGTTGTTGTTGTTGTTATTGTTGTTTGGTGCCGTCAAGTCATAGACGACTCATAGTGACTCTATGAACGAACGGCCTGAGCACTGTTCGTACATAGAGTTTCAAGAGGCAAGCCATTTCTGAAGTGGATGCCGCTCCTGCTTCCATGTTTCAAGATAGATTTATTTATTTTATTAGCAGTTCACAGGATAGTCAATAATCCTCATCAACATCACAGTTCAAAGGCATCAAGTCTTCTTCTGCCATCCTTATTCACTGTCCAACTTTCAGAACAAGTGAAAATACAGTGGCAGGGATCAGGCACACTTTTAATCTTTAAACTGACATCCTTGCTCTTTAGAACTTTAGAGAGCTCCTTGACAGCAGATTTCCTCAATGCAATGTATCTTGGTTTCTTGACTTTTACTGCCGTGGGTATTAATGGTGTATCTAAGTAAAATGAAATCATTGACAATTTCAATCTTTTCTCCGTCTATCATGATGTTGCCTATTGGTACAATAGTGAAGATTTTTGTTTTCTTAATGTTGAAATGATCTTCTGTAGTAAGTGCTGACCAGAGACTGACATAGTTTATCATTTGAACTTCTTCAGTTTGGCAGTTTGCTTTATCAGAGTCAACATGGAAGGGAGTCTTCTAGCTAGACAGAAGTCACAATCTTATAAAACCTAATCATAGGTTTATACCACTTTAATTTTATTATATTCTAAGCTGTTCTGTTGACTGTATGCCAATCCATACTCAAAGAGAAGAGATAAACAAGAATGTGCAAGAAGTGGTTACTATTGGGGGCCAGTTTAGAGTCTGTAAGTCACAGTTGGGCTCACTAATATGTCTAGGGTCCCAGCTGTAACAGCTGAATTTCTCTTCCCATGTAGTTTCTTATCATCTGGGAGATTAAACATCATATGATAGCAGTAGCAGGTTCTATAAGACCTTGTAAGGTTTAATTCCAGAAACTGCACATTATGACATTTATCTCATCTGGTTAGTCAGAACTAGTCACAAGACCATCCCAGATTCAAAAGGTAAAGTGAAGCTGCAAAGAATTTGTGACCCAAAATCTACTACTTGCACTATTGATCTTCAGCTAATATTTTGTACTGCCAACTCAAAAGCAGGTGGTTCAACTCTACCAACTACTTCAGGAGAAAGATAAGCAGTCTCATCCCATGCTATTTACAGCTTCTGAAAGCCCACTGGAAAGTCAGCTATAAATTGGTTCTGATTCAAAAGCAATAAGAAAGAGAAAATATTTTGCTTGAAATCTTTTTACTTAAATGATGAGTGACTGTGCCTATAATTTTCATTTCTTGTTATATTAATGTTGAGTTTGGGCACCAAGATCATAATGACCTCATTTAATGAGTTGGTGGAGATCTTCAACTCCAAGCCTGTCATAGGACAGGTGCACAAATACACTTGAATAGTTAAGTAAATTAATAGAAAGGAGACAAAGGATCAGTCAAAATAGTAAAAACAACTAGCAAATAAAAGTATGCATAGTGTAATAATACAGAGTAAAAAAATTGGAAGTTCATAGTCCCCTCCTTGGGATGGATATTCTGTAGTTTACCTTCTTAGGATGGATGTTCTGTAGTTAACTGTTCCACTTCCAAAGAGGAATTCACTTTGATAAAGCAAAGTAGAACAGAAACTTTTCCAAATTTTTGTAATTTGTATCATATTCTAAAGTCTTGGTTATTATGGTAGTTGCAGAGAAGCAAATACAAGATAAGCAATAGGACTGAACTGTAACATAGCTGAAAAATAGACTTTCTGGAAATTATTGCTCCCAGGACATTTAGCAGTTCAAGGTTTTTGTAAGTCTGAGGACTTGGGTAGGATAAGCCTACAAACTGCATCCAAAAATAATAACTCCTTGTGTTTCTTTTTAAAATGGTTGACTCATAATCAGATCTTTGCAGACTCTATTATATTCTCAAGTTTCTTTGTAGTGGATGAGTTTATAAATGTCAGAACTATGTGACATGTAAATTTCTTTGAAAAATTTAAAATAATAGTCCTTCTTTGGAGTTCATGGATTTTTATTATTGACAAAAACAAATCATAACTCTTCATAAATATTTTCTCTTTATTCATATTCAAACACTATACATAATAAGATGACCAGAGACCATTTGAAGGAATGAATGCTTTTAAGTGCCTCAGCTGAACATATTGCATAGTTGAGTAATACATTTGGCTATAGATATACTGGCAGCTACAGCCAAAAGTGGAGCATATTTAATTGCATAGTTGACATTTTCTGGTTTTTTAGGGTTATTTTTCCTACAGCTTGGTGATCCTTTGTTAAAATACAAGCAAACAGGCCTCGTGTTCTCTCCTTCGCTACCCTATTGGACAGAGTAGAACAGCCTTATAGAGTTTCTAAGCCCATAAGCTACCTCATTTTCCCTTTTGGAGTAGACTTCATTCTCTCCCATGAAGTGGCAGGTCAGTTAGAACCACCACCTTTTAATTAACAGCCCAATTCTTAACCCCACTGTGCTAGTAGGGCTTCTGTTCTTTTGTAAAGACATATTAAAATACTATGTGTAATTGTTGTAAAGATCTTGATCTTGTGAGGCACAAATAGGAACATTTTGTTTCATTTTTTATCAAATATTGTTAAAAAGAGCTTTACAAATATTAACTCATTTAATCTTCATAATAAGTCTATAAGATAGGCACTATTATTATCCCATGTATAGGTGAAACTGAGCAATAAAAAGATTAATTATTCAGAGGCTGACAAATTGTAAGTTACTGAGCTAGATTCAGAACCAGATGTTCTAAGTTTTAGAGGTTCTGTTTTAAATCATTATGCTATTCTGCCTCTATGTGAAAATGCGTTGTAAGCTATAAAGCTTATACACATGTTAGTAGATTTTATTAGGTGTCTAACACTGTACTAGATGTTATGAGAGAGATAAAGAATGTAAGTCCTTTGAAGAGTTTATACTCTAGTTTGGGAAAAGAATTATGAAACACAGTAGCCAAGTCTGCAGGAAGTGCAACTGGGTTGCTCCTTAGAGGATGGTAAAACTTTGTCTTATATACTTCTGGGCATACTGTCAAGAAAGTCCCTGGAGAGAAACATGGAAGATCAGAGAAAAAAGAGGAAGACCCTCAATGAGATTTGACACCAGATTGACAACATTTGAGCATTAAAATCATGAACTGATGAGGGGGAAGGTAACAGAAGAAGTGAAGGCAGATATCTGTACACCAGTGTTCACTGAAGAACTTTTTCAATAGCCCCAAAGTGGGAACAAGAAAAATATTCATTAACAGAAGTATGGATAAACAAAATGTGGTACCTAGACACAACAGAATACTACTCAGCCATAAAGAGAAACAAAGACTTGATACACGCCATAGTGTGGATAGACCTGGAAAAGAAGTCAGTTGTAAAATGGCAAATATGGTATGATCTCATTCATATAAAATAAGCAGATATAAATAAACCAAAGATTATTAATGGTTAACAAGAGTGGAAGGGAAGTAAACAGGGGTTTTTGTTTAGGAGGAAATTTAGTTTTATGCTAATGAGGGGAAAACCCAGCCCTATTTATTTCTTTTTTCTAAAACTGTGTTTGTATTTCTGATCTCATCACTCTTGTTACAATTAAAAGGATTTGGAAGCTTAAAAAAAGAGATCCATCAACAAACTAATGGTTAAAGAAGTTGTGGTATATTCACACAATGGAATATTATGCAGCACTGAAAAACAGTGAACTCATGAAGTATTATACAAAATGGGTGACCATGGAGGACATTATCCTGAGTGAAATATCTCATTCACAAAAGGACAAATACTGCATAATGCCACTGTTATAAAACAGGACTGACATGGGGGTTGAGGTGAAACTAAGAAAAGAGGGGATAAATAATGTACACGGCATTGAAACAGACAAGGGAGAAAACTACATTAAAAGGAATATATGATTATTATTAGCATGACAAGAGTCCAGAGTAAGATCTGCTTAGTAATGTGAACTGGGGTGGGAACTGTATAACAATGAAAATTTTTTTTCCCCCAAAGAGAAAAGCAAACTAGGTGGGAAGGGGATAGGGAGGAAAATGTACAACACTGAATGAATGGAAATCCAACTTCTCTATAAACTTTCATTAAAATCTCAATTTAAAAAAGTAGAGGGGAAAAAGATAAAATTAAACAGCAATAAATATATCTAACAGTCTAGGGTCATTTTCAACCTGAGAACTCTCCACACTAAGGCACTTTGTTTTGAACGCTCTGTGCATATAGCATGGGGAGCTCTGGTGGCCCAATCTGTAGGAAGTTGCACTACTAACCCAAAGCCTGTGCTTCTCTGGTGATTCAAATCCACCAGGAGCTCCATGGGAGAAAGATGGGCAGTGCTCTTTTAGAAGACTTGCATCCTTGGAAACCCAGTGGAGGGTCAGCTATGAGTCAGTTCTGACTCAAGACAATGATAAGGAGAACATATATAGCATAAGACTTAGTGCATAGTAGATGTATAGTTAACTTTAGCTGAAGGTGGTTGTTGTAGTTGTTGTTATGTCCCGTCAAGTCGCCTGCAACTCAGAGACCTATGTACAATAGCTCTGAAGACTGCCCTGTCTCACTGACTCTGAACACACCTACCTCCATTGCCCTAGTCTCTGTATCAATCCATCTCATCTGGGGTTTTCCTTTCCTGTGCTGTCCCTCCACCCTTAGAAGCATGATGTCTTTACAAGCATGATGTCGATCCCTCCTAGGCACTTGCCTAAAGTATATAAAGTATATAAAATGGAACTTCAAACTCCTAGCCTCCAAGTAACAACTTGGTTTTACTCTCTCTTAGACCTGTTTGTTTTCTTGGTGGTTCATGGTATGTTCAAGACTCTTTTCCAGCACCACAACCCAAAGGCATCAAATTCTTCTGTCATGCAAAGTCGTGTTTTGATTTCCTGACTACTGGTGTCAAGAGTTTTGCTTGTGGAACCGAGCAAGCTGAAATTGTTAATAGCCTCAATTTCTTCTCCGTCCTTTATGGTGCTGCCAGTTGACCCAGTGGTGAGAATCTTTGTCTTCTTGCTGTTGAGCTTCAATCTATATTGAAGACTATAGTTCTTGACCTTCTGCAGCAAGTGCTTCAGGTCTGCCTGTTTCACCAAGCTAGGTTGTGTCATCTGCAGCTGAAGTTGATGACCTTAAAAAGTATCATTCTCTGAAAGGAAATCCAAAATCTCTGTAAATGTTCATTAAAACTAAGAAAATAAAATTTTAAAAAAGTATCATTCACATTTTTGTAATAAGTCAAACTAGGCTATTTCAGAGAAAGAATGCCTCATTGTACTTTCTGTGCTAGAGAGAGTTTATGGGTTTGGTTAACTAAGATGTGTCTTGACTGCCTACTTTTTTAAAGTAATTTCTGATTAGCATAATGGTTGCATGAATAGTACAAACTCAGATAGCTTTTACCTGTATCCTTCAAATGTAAGATTTACTTCATCATTTTCATCCCTTTAACATATGTATTTAATGTATATAATACACACACCTAAAATTTGTTGTTGTTAGGTGCCATTGAGTCGAGTTAACACTCAGTGACTCTATGAATAAAAGATCTGAACCCTGTTCTATTCTGTACCATCCTCTCACTTTCTGACACACTAGAGCCCATTCCAGCAGTCACCATGTCAGCCCACCTAGTTGAGGATCTTCCTCTCCTTTGCCAACCATCCACCCTTCCCAGTATCATGTCCCTCTCCAAGGAACAGCCCCTCCTAGTAACATGCCCAAAGTATGTGAGGTGAAGAAGCCTCATCATTCCTGCCTCCAAAGAGCACTCTGACTGTACCTTCTCCAAAACATATCCATTTGTTCTCTTGGCCATCCGTGGGATGTTCATTGTTCTTCTCCAACAACACAGCTCAAAGGCACCAATTCTTTTTCTGTCATCCTTATTCAACGTCCAGCTCTCAGATGCATAGCAAGTAATCGGAAAGACTATGGGCTAAATTAGAAGCAGCTTAGTCCTCAAACTGATATCATTATTTCTCAGTAATTTAAAGAGATCCCTAATTGTAAATTTTCCCAGTGCAGTGTGTCTCTTTATTTCCTGATTGCTTGTTACCAAGGGTCTTTAATATTACATGCAAGCAAAATACTGCTAAAGATCATCCAAAAATGTCTAGAATAGTACAGAAATAGGGAACTTCCAGAAATTCAAGCAAGATTCAGAAGAGGCCCTAGCATCAGGGATATCATTGCTGATGTCAGATGGATCCTGGCTGAAAGTAAAGAATATCAGAAGAATGTATATTTATGTTGTATTGACTATGCAAAGGCATTTGACTGTGTGAATCTTTTTTTTTTTACTGTGTGAATCTTAACAAGTTGTGTCTGACATTGAGAAGAATAGGAATCCCAAAGCACTTAATTGTAGTCATACAGAACCTATACCTGGACCAGGAGGCTGTTGTGTGAACAGAGCAGGGGAACACTGCATGGTTTAAAATTGAGAAGGGAGTACATCAGAGTTGTATTCTCTCTCCATGCCTATTTAGTCTGTATGTAGAGCAAATTATCTGAAAAGCTGGACTCTATGAAGAGGAGTATGGCACCAGGATTGGAGAGAGACTCATCAATAACCTGTGTTATGCAGATGACACAACCTTACTTGCTAAAAATGAGGATGACTTGAAGCATTGTTGCAGAAGATCAAGAAATGCTGCCTTCAGTATGGATTGCATCTAAATATCAAGAAAACAAAGGTTTTTTACCACTGGGACAATAGACAGCATCTTGATGAGTGGAGAAGGGATAGAAATTGTCAACAAGCTTCATTTTGCTTGGATCCACAATTAACACCCTTGGATACCTAAAAATGTGTGGTGTGTAATTTTCTCTGAGCTATTTGAGAATTGTTTGCACACGATTCCTGTTTGTCTCTTTATATCAGTGTATATCTTTAAAATGTATATCCAAGATATAAAAATTTTGAAGAGAGGTCATTTTTTGGTTTTTTTTTTTGGGGGGGGGGCTGAGTACAGTGTACTTTATTGATGGTACAGGACAAGATGGGCTCGCCAAGCTCCTCCCCTTTCTCAGGGGGATTTGATGGAAACTTGTGTCAAGGATGTGAGATTCGCAGTGTGTGGGAGGATCAGGTTGGGGCAAGGACTCCCCAGCAGCTGAGGGTCTTTCTCTCTCTCTTCTAGTGCTATTGCTGGGGCTGGCGGTCCAAGGGGATCTTACTCTTTGGAGGCCATGTGAACCATCAGGTCAACCACCCAGTTGCTGTAGCCAAATTCATTGTCATACCAGGAAATGAGTTTGACAAAGTGGTCGTTCAGAGCAGTGCCAGCCCCATCATCAAAGGTGGAAGAGTGGGTGTCACTATTAAAGTCACAGGAGACAACCTGGTCTTCAGTGTATCCCAGGATGCCCTTGAGGGGCCCTTCTGATGCCTACTTTACTACTTTCTTGATGTCAAAATATTTGGCAACTTTCTCCAGACAGCAGGTCAGGTCCACAACTGACATTGCTGGTGGGGACACGGAAAGCCATGCCGGTAAGTTTCCCATTCAGTTCAGGGATGACCTTGCCCACGGCCTTGGCAGCGCCAGTAGATGCAGGGATGATGTTCTGGGTAGCTCCACGGCCATCACACCACAGCTTTCCAGACCACAGTCTTCTGGGTGGCAGTGATGGCATGGACTGTGGTCATGAATCAGTCCCTCTACAATGCCGAAATTGTCATGGATGACCTTGGCCAGGGGAGCCAAGCAGTTGGTGGTGCAGAAGGCATTGCTGGCAATCTTGAGAGAGTTGACATACTTTTCATGGTTCATGCCCATCACAAACATGGGGGCATCGGCAGAAGGAGCAGAGATGATTACCCGTTTGGCACCAACCTTCAAGTGAGCCCCAGCCTTCTCCAAGGTTGTGAAGACACCAGTAGACTCCACAACATACTCAGCACCAGCATCACCCCACTTGTGGTTGGCGGGATCTCGCTACTGGAAGATAGTGATGGCTTTCCCATTGCTGATCAGCTTCCCATTCTCAGCCTTGACAGTGCTGTTGACCTTGTCATGGGTGGAATCATATTGGAACATATAGACCATGTAGTTGAGGTCAATGAAGGGATCATTGATGGCAATAGCTTCCACTTTGCCAGAGTTAAATGCAGCCCTGGTGACCAGGTGCCCAATGTGGCCAAATCCGTTTACTCCGACCTTCACCATCGTGTCTCAGGGATGTGGCTGAGGCTGCACAAGAAGAGAGGGCAGTCTGGATCGATGAGGAGCAGAGAGCCGAGAGGTCATTTTTTTATATAATCACAGAGTATCACTATAGGAAGTTGCTTGTTGTTTTGTGCTGTCAAGTTGACCATGACTCACCTATGAGCAATGGCTCTGAACCTTGTCCTATCCCAAGCCAATTACACCACAGGAAGCTACATGGGTACAATACCTTTTTCTAAGCTACATACTTTATTCAGACTTAATTAATGAACCTAATAGTGTCCTTTAAAACAATAGAAAAATCTTGGATGCCTGTCTTTCAAACATGTTATATGTGCTACAGAATACTCATGGCTTCTCAAATGATTTCCTATGTTTGGTTCCAAGAGCAATATGAGCAGGTGCCCTGTCCTCTGATTTATTTATGCAGGCGGGGCAAATGGCTTTGTCTGATTTTCCTTCTTTTGTGTGATTCAGTGGAGCAACGTGACTTCATTGGAGTGGACAGCACAGAAAAGAGGCTGCTCTTCATGGCTAATGAAGCAGACTTGGATGAAGAGCTGGTCATTAAGGGATCCATCCTGCAAAAGTAAGCCCTAGGGTTTTTCTTTTTGGCAGTTCTCCTTATTTTAAAACAAAATAAAACCACCCAGTGGATGGGAAAAAGGGAATGAAAACTAGATTATACTGTGTGAAATTGACAAAAGTATGTGAATGTTTTCCCATGAGCCAGGATGGAGGCTTTTCTTTGCTGCTTTTCTTGCCAAGGTAGAACCAAATCCTGCATAGGAGTGGTACAAAGTATTACTTTAACTTGACAGTGTTAAAGAGCCTCCTTTTAATACAAAGCTACACATATGTGATCTAGGCATATTTTCTCCAGTCAGAATTTATTGCTTGCCCAGCACAGACTTTTTAATCTAGAATCATCATACTCAGAACTTTACTGTCCACTGCCAGTACAAGCCAGTAGGAATATTCAGTACATACTTGAAAGTTGTATAAATGATAGCTGTGAACAAGAAGAGAAATATATTCCTTTTTGTGTTTACTGCTCAGCAAAAAGAGTAGGAAATATGTTTCCATATTTACATTTTAATGAAAGTCAAGCTAAACTCTGGTTTCAGCTGGGTCTAAATACACCTATAGATAAGTGTTCTTTATTAGACTCTTGGTTATTAATTAATGTGTGAAATGGGATTAATAATAATAAGACTCTTCTGAAGAATAGGGTTGCCTTAGACGTGCATTGATTAAGCAGTGGGCTAACCAAAAGGTTGAAATTTCATACTCATGTGCTGCTCTGTGGGAAAAAAGATGTGATAATCTGCTTCTGTGAAGATTTACATCTTAGAAATCCTATAGAACAGTTCTACTCTGTCCTATTGGGTTGCTGTGAGTTGGAATCCAACTTGATGGCAGTGGTTTTTGGGTTTTATTACCGTTTTGAGATTTTTTTCCCCCCCTTTTGCTTCTGGAAAAGTATTAAATAATGTGTACAAAGTAATGTGTACTAAAACACCATAATAATTCCCACTATATAGTAAATTATGAAGAGTGGTAAATAATATTGTTTTTATTAGAATAAATAATATTTTGCCTTTGACATCCAATGGGATGGCAAACTAGTTAGACTTAGAAATCTTTCCCTCTCTTGCAAGAACATCAGAAACTACTGAAAGACAATTATGGCCAATAATCCTACCACACTGATATTTAGGATAATCTATTGAGAGCAAAATCAGACACAGTTTGAGAGAGGAAATGGGAATAAGGATCAAGTGTAGAGATAGGTATAACAGTTCCATAAATTCAATCCAAAAGCCTCCAGGAAGCTGGGCTTTGGATCCAACTTCAGTGACTTGCCAGTATCTAACTTGCACCATGGAGAAGATAGGACCTCATCTCCCCCCATTCACTGAAGACCATCTAAATGGATAGGGCTTTCCTAGACCACCATCCCAACCCTCCTACAGTAAGCAGGCCAGCACCATTTTTATTTTTTTTCTATAATTATATTTTATTAATTTTCATAAACATTTACAGAGATTTTGGGCTTCCACTCATTCATTGTTGCACTATTCTCTCTACCCTCC
>NW_006399993.1:3119077-3130614 GCF_000299155.1 Elephantulus edwardii
GGCTGTCGTTCCCCCACTTCACTGATTTCATCTCCTTGTCAAAGATCAGTTGACCATAGATAGATGGGTTGATCTCTGGATTCTCCATTCGATTCCATTGATCTATGTGTCTGTCACTGTACCAGTACCATTAGCACCATTTTTAATATGATGCTGGGAAGGCCTGTGCAGGTGCAGTGTGTTGGAGCCTATGGACTCAGCTAACAGTATGTTCTTCACACAGAGATAGTATACAGAAATATGGATGAAATAAAGTCACCAGCAACACCATAAAAAATAATGCAGCAGAATGGCAGCAATATAACTTTACCTATCAGTAATCATACAGAATATGAGTGGATCGAATGTACCACTTAAGATAAAAAAAAATAACAAAATGGATAAGAAAACAAAACTCATCAATACACTGTCTAAAAGAGACACAAGGATAAATATAGAATAAAAATTAAAAAAAGTGGGGGAAAAAATTCCAAGCAAATGACAATTTAAAAAAAAAAGCAAGAGTGGCAATATAGACTTCAAGGTAAAAACCTTGAACATAAAGAGACAAGGAAGGACATTATATAATGATTAAAAGGTCAGTGGAACAAGAGGACATAACCTTAACTAACTTCTGCAAACAGAATAATAGAGCAGCAAAACCATAAAACTTTAAGAGACTTGAATAAAGAGACAATACTACAATAGTAATAGGAGACTTCAATACAGTGGTCTTGGTTAAAGACATAACAACTAGAAAGAAACACAGCAAAGCACCAGTAAAACTAAACCTTACCATTAACCAACTCTACATCATAGACATATATAGAACATTCCACCCAACATAAGCTCAATATAAGTTTTTCTCCAGTACACATGGAACATTCTCCAGAATAGACCATGTACTAGGTCACAAAGCAAGTCTTGATAAATTAAAAATCATTGAAATACCATAAAGCATATTCTTAGACCACAATGCTATAAAATTAGAAGTTAATAACAAGAGGATTAAAAAGGAGATGTAAAACATTTTCTTTGAAACTAAATAACATATACAGGGTAATAAAAGACGTTGTTGTTGTTGTGGTTAAGTGCCGTGGAGTTGCAGGCGACTCATAGCAACCCTATGCAGGAGAGTCCTCAATGCTTGTGTGTCTTTCATCCTCTCTCCAGATTCATAGGGTTTTGGAGGCAAGCCATTATGGAAGTGGATGCCACTCCTCCTTCCAAGCTTGTTTTAATCGGGGAGCTCCATCCCACACTGTCCGCATTGGGTAGCCAGCCATTAACATATTTGACACATCAGTGTCACAGTGTTCAGCCTCACAGTAACCTCAAGTTACCACTGTATGGCAAATGGACATACCAGGGCTATACAACCTAGTGGAATGTTTGAACAAAAACAATGAAAGACTGGACTGAGGGCTGCGCATTAAAAGGCACCCACCTTTGGCTTGGTAGCATCGCTTTCTCTCCACTGGGCCAAGGTATCTCTCTTTATCTTGATGTTATTGTTGTTAAGACCCATCAAAAAAAAATAAAAAAATTTAAAAAAAAAAAAAAAGACCCATCGAGTTGCAGGTGATTCATGGTGACCCTAGAAAGGAGAGTACTCAACGCTAATAGAAAACATAAAAATGAAAAAAAGTTTCTTGAAAAATGAGAATGAAAACACAACATATCTGCAGCTGTGTCAAATTCGGTACCCACCCCATTCATGGCTGGTGCTGGCCCAAAAGGCTGCCAAAGAGATACTGTAACTCATGGACCCTGTTTCTTTCTCTTGAGCTTCAGGGATAAATTTTGTTACAGACATTTAAAACAAAAACAAACAAAATTAACACACCACAACATACCAAAACCTCTGGGACACAGCAAAAGCAATACTCAGAAGTCAAATTATAGCCTAAACAAACATCAAAAAAGAAGACAGAATCAAAAACTACTCCTTGACCTAGCATCTCCAGAAAAAAGAAAAAGAATAATAAATCTCACAACCTCTAGAAGAAAATAATAAGGAACAGAAATAAATTAAACAGGAGAACAATACGGAAAAAAAATCGGTGAGATGAATAATAAAACCTAAAAAAGGAAAAGAAAACCACAAATAACTCAAATAAAACATTGAATTGGTGACATCAAAATGAAATTAAAAAGATAATGATGGGATACTCTAAAGTCCATCTGACATACTTTGGACATGTTGCAAGAAAGGACCAATCCTTAGAGAGGGACATCATGCTTGGGAGAGTGAGGGACAGCACAGAAGAGGAAGAACTTGGATGAGATGGATTGACTCAGTGACCAGGGTAATGGAGATGGATGTGCCAGAGACTATAACGTTGGCTAAAGTTAGAGCAGGTTTCAGAGCTGTTCTATATAAGGCTCTATGAGTTGCGAGTCACGAGTGACTCGACAGCATTTAACAAAAACAGATTTTAAAATCTAGAGAAACTGTTTCAATCAATTAGGGCCCAGTGGGAGGGCCTTTGTTTTTAAAAGTTCATTAGGACCTCTTGTTTGAAGCTTTTGGGATCCAATAGGTATTTCTTTTTTTTATTTAACAGTCATTTGTGGGCTAGAAGGTACTTTTTATTTAATTAACAATCAGTTGTGGGCTGGAGACTCTTGTTTAAACTCATTAGGACCTGGTAGGTGGACCTTTGCGATTAAAAATTGGTTGGGCCTTCCCCCCTACCCCCAGCCTTGTGTTTTGGTGTGAAGACTGATGAAAGCTTCACAGTAGATAAGGATGACAGAAGAAGAATCAATGCCTTTGAGTTGTGGTGTTGGAGAAGAGCACCGAACATCCCATGGACAGCCAAAAGAACAAATAAACATGTCTTGGAGAGGATCCAGCCAGAGTACTCTTTAGAGGCAAAGATGATGACGCTTCACCTCACTTACTTTGAGCATGATGCTAGGAGGGGCTTTTCCTTGGAGAGGTCATGATGCTGTGTCAGGAAGTGAGAAAATGGTACAGGATAGGTAGGACAGGGTTCTGATCTGTTGTTCATAGAATCGTACTCAACTTGATGACACCTAACAACAACAAAATCTAGAGCCAAAGAGGAAGAAATTGAAAATTTTAGCCAAATCCTGCAGTTAGAAATTGGCCGAACATACAGTCATGATCTATTAATGATAACTGGTGACTGGAAGACAAAAGTTGAAAATATTGAAGACGACGAGAGAGCTCAGTTGGCCTGAAAGTGGACAGAAAGTGATGCTACCAAGCCAAAGGTGGTAGATTTTAATCTGTGGCCCTCAAGCCTGGTTTTGGTTTTAGTCAAACATTCTCCTAAATGATACAGCACTGGTCTGTCCATTTTCTGTACAGAGTTAACTCGTGGTTGCTGTAATGCGGAACACTGTGACACTGATGTGTCAAATGAGATAATAGTTACCCAGAGTGAATAGTATTTGGGGGAGCTCTCCGAGTAAAACAAGCTTGGAAGCAGGAATGACATCCACTTCTGAAATAGCTTGCCTCCGGAAACCCTATGAACTTGGAGGTACGATGAAAGGTATACAAGTGTTTAGGTCTTTCATTCATAAGGTTGCTATGAGTCATCTATGACTCGACAGCACTTAACAACAACAACAACATGGTTTAATATTGATTGATGGTTATAAACTGTATTATGCAGATGACACAACCCTGCTTGCTGGTAGTAAGGAGGACTTGAAGCATTTGTTGCAGAATATCAAAGAATACAGCCTTTAATAAAGATTGTGTCTCAGTGTTAAGAAAACAAATATTCTTACCACTGGACCAAAAGGCAGTATTGTGATAGGTGGAGAAAAGATTGAAACTGTTAACAACTTCATCTCTCTTGGATCTACAGTTATACCCTTGGTAGCAGCAGTCAGGAAATCAGGAGACGTATTGCACTAGCAGTCTGCAGTTAGGAGCATCTAGAAATTATTGAGGAGTAATGATGTCAGTTTGAGGGCTGAGGTACATCTGATTGAGACCATGGCTTTTCCAGTCACTTGTTATGAATCTGAGAGCTGGACAGTGAATAAAGATGACAGAAGAAGAATTGATGCCATTGAGCTATATTGTTGGAAGAGTGCTGAACTGCCAAAAGAGCAAACAAACATGTCTTGGAGAGGGTGCAGCCAGAGTGCTCTTTGGAGGCAGAGAGAATGAGGCTTCACCTAACATGCTTTGAGCATGTTGCTAGGACTATTCCTTGGAAAGGGACATGATACTCAGAAGGTGAACAGGACCTTCAACCTGACATGGTAACTGCTTCATGGGCTCTAATGTACCAGGAAGTGTGGGGATGACACAGGATAAGACAGGGTTCAGATCCGTTATTTAAAGGGTCCCTACGGATTGTACTCAAGAGCACCTAATAACAACAATATAAGCAATATATCAAATGACCCAGGAAGCATCAAAAGAAGAGGGAGGTAATACACAGAGTCTCTGTACCAGAATAATCTGACTGACGTTGAAAAATTTCAGAAAGTACCATATGAGCAGGAGCCAATGGTAATGAATTCTGCCTTACATTGAGAAGAATGAGAATCCCAGAACACTTCATTGTGCTCATGTGAAACCTAGACCTAGATCAAGAGGCTGTTGTGCAAACAGAGCAAGGGAACACTACCTGGTTTAACTTTAAGAAAGGAGAGTGATAGGGTTGTATTCTCTCTCCATATCTGTTCAGTCTGTATGCTGAGCAAATTATACGAGAAGTTGGATTCTATGAAGAGGAGTGTGGCATCAAGGTCAGTGGGAGAGTCATCAATAACCTGAGGTATACAGATGACACAACCGTGCTAGCTGAAAGTGAGGACTTGAAGCACTTGTTGCAGATCAAACAAGAGAGCTTTCAATATGGATTGTGTGTCAATGTCAAGAAAACAGTTATGGTCTCTTTGGAGTATATTCCCAGTAGTGGAATTGCTGGGTCAAATGGTATCTCTATTTGCAACTTTTTGAGAAAGCGCCACACCACCTTCCACAGTGGTTGCACCATTTTTCACTTCCACCAACAGTGAATAAGGGTTCCAGTTTCTCCACAACCTTGCCAGCATTTGTTGCTTGCTGTTTTACTATTCTTACTGGGGTGAGATGATATCTCATAGTTGTTTTAAGTCTTCCTCTATTCTTGATGCCACATTCTTCTTCATACATTCCAGCTTTGAATAATTTGCTCAGCATCTAGATTGACTTAGGTATGGAGAAAGGATGCAAACCTGACACACACATTTCCTAATTTTAAACCATGCAATGTTCCTTTGCTGTTTTCTCAATGATAGCCTTTTGGTCTAGGTATAAGTTTTGCACAAACACAATTAAGTGTTTTGAGATTCCCATTCTTCTCGGTGTTAACCATAATTTGTTATGATCTACAGAGCCAAATGCCTTTGCATTGTCAATAAATCACAAATAGACATTCTTCTGGTATTCTTTACTTTCAGCCAGGAGCCATCTTACATCAGCAGTAGTATTCTTGGTGTCATGCCCTCTTATAAATTCATCTTGAACTTAAGGCAGTTCTCTGTCTACCTACTATTCTAGCCATTTTGTAATGATCTTTGGCAATATTTTGCTTGTATTTAATATTAATAATATTGTTTCATAATTTCCACATTCTTGGGAATGGGAACAAATAATGGTACTCTTCCAGTCAGTTGGCCAAACAGTTGTCCTCCAAATTTCCTAGCATAGACTAGTAAGCATATCTAAGGCTGCATCTGTTATTCGAAACACATCAGTTGGTATCCATTGATTTTTTTTTTGGAGGGGGGCCCTTATTGTTTGTCAGTAGTTTAGTGCCGCTTAAACTTACTTCTTCCTTTGTTACCATTGGCTCTTGATCACGTGATACTTCCTGAAGTATTTCAGTATCAGCCAGTTCTTTTTTTGTACATTGATTCTGTGTATTTCTTCCATCTTCTTTTTTTTGTTCCCTCTATCTTCTTTTGATGTTTTCTAGATCATTCAAGATTTTGCCCCTAGCATCTCCTAAGTATTGTGGCTTGAGGCTTAGATTTGTTTTTCATTTAGTTCATCTTGAGAAATACTGAGTGAGTTCCTCCCTTTTTATTCTACAGTTCTTGGTCTCTGCACATGCCATTATAATGGTTTGCTTTGTCTTCTCAAGCTGCCTTTTAAAATTTCCTGTTCGGCTTATTTATTTCATCATTATTTTCCTTTGTTTTGGGTTCTCAATACTCTAGTGCAAATTAAAAACAAACTCTAGTGCAATATTCGGAGTCTATTCAGAGTCTCTTCTGACATCCACTTTAGTTTTTTCTTTCTCCTTTGTCTTTGTAATGACCTTTTGCTCTTTTCATTGATATCCTTAAATGTTATCCCACAACTCATTTGGTCTTTGATCAAATATTCAGTGCTTCAAGCTTATTCTTAAAATGGTTTTTCTAACAATTTATTTTTTTAATTGAGATTTTAATGAAAATTTACAGAGAACTTGAATCTTTGTTCACTGTTGCACATTTTCTTCCCTATGTTCCTCAGTTCACTTTTCCCTTTGAAAAAAATTCTTTCTGCAGTTTGAATCCACCAGATGCTCTGCTGCAAAAGGAGGGACAATCTCCTCCTGTACCAGTCAGATCCAATTTGACGGTACACACAAAAAAATAATAAAATGAAATAAAAGAAATTTTTAAAAAAGAAATAAAAATTATTTCATTGTTGCATCATAAGATGATATTTAAATTCAGGTGAAATAGATTCAAGACCATATTTTGGTTCTTAAGGACTTATTTTCATTTTCTTCAGCTTCAAATTGAAATTGAATATGGTAGTCTCTTCCACAGTGAGCACCTGACCTAATTGTCACTGCTGATTTTGAGCTTCTCCAATGACTTCTATCATAGATATAGTCAATCTGGTGGATCCCATCTGGTGGATTCCATGTGTAAAGTCACCATTTTTGTTTTTTAAAAAAGAATCCATGGTGAATTAATCATTGAACATTCAAAATTCGATCATTCTATTTCCAGCCTCATTTCAAGTCCATACTTTCTGACTACCATTCTTTTTCCATTTTTGTTTTGTAAAAACGGGTCTGTGGTGAATTAACCATTGAACATTCAAAATTTGATCTTTCTGTTTGTTCCTAATTTTTGCATTCCAGTCACCGGTTATTATTAATTCATCTTGATTGCAGGTTTGATCACTTTTGGACTACAAAATTTTATAAAAATCTTCAGTTTCCTCCTCTTTGACTTTAACTATTGTTGCATATTTTTGAACAATAGTCGTATTTGCAGGTCTTCCTTATATGTGTCTGTGTAATATCCCATCACTCACAGCATTGTCCTTTTAGACAAGATAGAACTTATAATTGTATTTTTATGTTATTTTTTATAGTTATCTTTTTAGCTATGAATGCAGCACTATTCTTACTGTTTTTACTTTTTTTACAATTTTAATTGTAATTTTAATGAAAGTTTACAGACAACTTGGATTTCCATTCATACATTATTGCACATTTTTCTCCCTCCTCCTGCCCCAGTGTACCTTGCTATGCACCTTTTATTCTGGACTGTTGTCATGCAAATAATACCTAATCATGTACTCATTTTAAATAATTCTTTCCCTTATCTGTTCCAATGCAGTATTCTTTATTTCCCACCCCCCGTTTTGTTTTGGGTTTTTTGTTTTGTTTTGTTTTTTGTTTGTTGGTTTTTTGTGGTTTTGTTTTTTTGTTTTTTTGTTTTTCATTTCTCTCCAACCCCCAGTGTCAGTCCTGTTTTATAACAGTGGCATTATGCAGTATTTGTCCTTTTGTGGCTGGGATAGCTTTCCCTGTTTTTCATTCCAATCATTGTATGTCGTGTGATTGTTCGATTTAAAGTGGCCAAAGTCAGTCCATCTCATCCCTCTAATGGTACTCTCTTTCTGTTCCATGGCATTCTCTGTTTCTCTTCTGGATTCAATAATCTGTTGCAATGGCCACACAAAACTGGCAGACTATATTTATTAGGTTTATTAGGTAACAGGGTAAAACTCAGGATCAGGATTCATATACAGTCTGCCATCTTTAGTACAAATGGCTCTCTTACATCCTCTGGTCCTTGCTGGCCTTGTCTCTGCCCCCTAAGGATAAGACTTCCTATCTTCTCAGTTGCTGAGCCCCTTCTAGGCCTGTCACGATCCTCAGTGTTAAGACCCCTGACCTGTGCAACAGCTTCTTTAGGAATACCCTGCCACCTCCATCACTCATTTTCTGCTTCATTTCTCTTCTTTTTTTCTGCTTTTTCTCCTTGCTTCTGTCTCAGAAATATCAAATGCCAGCTACTTAAAACAAACTTCACTTTTAAGGCAGAGCACTCTCATCGACTCCATGAACTAGACCTGTCCCCTCAGTAGACCAGAACCATGTAATTTATATAATAGGCTATAACTCACCTCATTTGCATAGTGCATTTACTAATCCCTGCAAAGTATTCAACAATCATAGGGCAGCTTACATCCTAAGACTAGACAAAAAGATCAAAACTAAATTTATTACAACCAACTCAGGAGATGTTTAAGAATTTGGACAAAAGTAACAAACTTTCTTGGGTAGAAAACTAGGGCAAAGATTCCTAAACCTCAAAGTTTGGGGGGGAAATATCTCAATCTGGTTTTCTTCAAGCAAGGCAAGAGGCTACATAAAACAATTAATTTTTCCACAGGGAGGTAGTAATAAGTTACTGGAATAATTTGACTTTGTGTTGTATCTTAATGTTGCCACATAATTTGGGACTGTAAAAGAGAGCTAAAAATATTATTTCCTTTCTTTTTCATAAGGAGATCTAAGTTCTCAAATGAAGTATTCATAAATTTAAATAATATTTGAGTTCCTGATGAGCTCTGGAAAAGGTATCAAGGTCTTCTTATCGCTGATTTAATAGGACTATAGTAGTAAGTGCCAATTCATATCAGAAGACTATTCCTCCTGTTCCTTTTGTTGCGATCAGACTCATGAGTGCTGTCATAGAATAGCTCTTCCTCAACTATGAAGTACAGCCTCTGGATACTAGGATCCCCACTCTTTCTTTGGTGGTCTTGGCCACCAGAGGGAGCCAGCATTTCCTAAAATATGAGAAAAGATTGAGGAGAAGAAGGATAGCAACTTTTATTTTTTCAGATTCCAATTTTATGCCAAACACTGTTAAAATCTTTAAATAATCATTAAAATAACTGTGCGGCATATAGTAGTAGTATGCTTATTTTATAGATGAGTAAACGGAAAAGATGCCGTTAATATACAAAATCTCAGTAAATGTTTCTTAGAGAAATGAATGAGAAGTTACCTAGTGACTAATTATGATTCTTATGGCCATTTTTAGTCAGAACCAGCTTATAGCTTATCGTCTGTGGTTTTCCTAGGCTGTAAATTGCATGGGAGGTGGTGCCCAATCTTTCTCCCACAGAGCTGCTGGTGGATTCAAACTGCCTGGAGTGAGGACTGGAAGCCCACTGCCATTGAATCGATTCTAACTCCTAGGGACCCTCCATTAGGGTTCTGAGACTCCAAATCTTAATGGGAAGATACTGCCCATCTTTCTCCTGCTGAGCCACAGATGGATTCAAATGGCTGGACATATATGACGTTTTGGTTAGCACCCGAAACGAAAAGAAAATTTTATTTATAAGAAGCCAGCAAAAGGCAATGAAAAATGTTTAAAGGGTGGTGATTATCGCACAACATAGTAAATGATGCTAACATCACAATGATATATACAGGCCTACTTTTTAAAAACTATATTATGCAGTTACTGTGTTTTAAAAATTAATGTGTTGGAAACATGCTTTTAACAAATCATTGACACCATTTATCATGATGCAATATACTTCATATCTGTGTGCCACATTTTGGTAATTCTGATACAAGTTCAAATTTTAATTATGCTTTATGTTGTTGTTGTTATTGTTTAGTACCATTGAGTCACCTGAGAATAATAGCAACCCTATGTTCAACAGCTCTGAAGCCTGCCTTATTCTGAGCCAGTCTCACTCACTCCGACACACCTACCCCCATTGCCCTAGTTACATTATCAGTCGATCTCATCCGGGTGTTCTTCTCTTGTACTGTCCCTCAACCCTTCTGAGCATGATGTCCTTCTCTAATAATCAGTCCCTTCTGGACACATGCCCAAAGTATGTGAGACAGATCTTCAAAATCCTAGTTTCCAAAGAGAATCTTGGTTTCACTCTCTCCAAGACAGACCTTTTTTTTTTCTTGGCAGTTCATGGTATGTTCAAGACTCTTCTCCAGCACCACAACTCAAAGGCATCAATTCTTCTATCATCTTTAGTCATTGCTCTATGATGCATAGCAAGTAATTGTGAAGAACATGGCCTAGATCAGACTGTAGGTAGACTGACATCATTGCTTTTCAGTACTCTAGAAAGGTCTCTAACAACAGATTTACCTAATGCAATTCATCTTTTGATTTCCTGACTGCTGATGCAAAGATGTTGATTGCAGAGCTGAGCAAGTTGTAACTGTTAACAACCTCAATCTCCATCCATCGTGGTTCTGCCAGTTAGCCCAGTGGTTAGAATCTTTGTCTTCTTAATGTTGCGCTTCAATCCATATTGAGAACTACAAGTGCTTTCGATCCACCTCAGTTTCAACAAGTACGTTTGTGTCATCTGCATAATATAGGTTATTGATGAGTCTTCCTCCAATCCTCCCCATAAAGCTTGGCTTCCTGAATGATCTGTTCTGTATATAGATTGAAAAGGTATAGAGACAGGATGTATCCTGACACACTCCCTTCTTGATTTTGAACCATGTAGTATTTCCCTGCTCTGTTCTAAGGACTGACTCTTGGTCTAAATATTATAGGTTTTACATAAGCATAGTCAAGTGTTCTGGGATTCCCATTCTCCTCAAGGTTAACGACAAATTGTTGTCATCCACACAGTCAAATACCTTTGCATCGTCAATGAAACACAGATAAATATCCCTCTGGTACTCTTTGCTTTCTGCCAAGATCCATCTGACATTGGAGATAATGTCTCAAGTGCCAAGGTCTCTACTAAACCCAGCTTGTATTTCTGGTAGTTCTCTATCAAGAAACTGTTCCAGTTGTTTCTGTATAAGCTTTAGCAGGATTTTGCTTGCGTGTGATATGAGTGATACTGTACAATAATTTCCACACTCTCTTGCAACACTTTTTTTTTAATGGGAATAAATATGGATCTCTTTTAGTCTGTTGGTCAGGTAGTTGTCCTCCAGATTTCTTGGCACAACCTGGTCACCACATCCAGTGCAACATCTGTTTGTTAAAATATGTAAATTGGTATTCCAGCAATACCTGGGGCTTTATTTTTTGCCATTTCTTTCAGAGAAGTTTTAACTTCCTCCTTCATAACCATTGCCTCTTGATCATATATTGTTTCTTGAAATTCTTCCATGTCAGCCATTTATTTTTGGTACAGTGACTCTGTGTACACCGTCCATAGTCTTTTTTTTTTAATTTATTATTAATTTCAATGAAAATTTACAGAGACTTTGGATTTCCATTCATTCATTGTTGCACTTTTCTCCCCTCCCAACCCTCCTCCCTCGTGG
>NW_006399993.1:3135774-3152038 GCF_000299155.1 Elephantulus edwardii
TCATCTCCTTGTCAAAGATCAGTTGACCATAGATAGATGGGTTGATCTCTGGATTCTCAATTGGATTCCATTGATTTGACCATCTTTAGCTTTAATTTCAACTTGTATATGAGTAGTTGATGGTCTTTTCTGCAATAAACATACATACAATGGGAAACAAAAAACTAATAAGGTTTATTTTGTTGAAATAATTGCTTTATTTCATTGTTACAGAACCAAACAGTATCTTTGAGGTATGGCTGTACACAGAAACGGTTGAAATGGCAAAATTTTTTTATGTATATTTCATAATAACAGTTGTTGGTTTTTTCTTGTGATAAAGAAATACCTAATAATGACATTTTTATTTTATACTGATTTACTACAAAGTTCGTATACGTTATTTTTCACACTGGAATTTTCCCATTTCCTTACTCACCCATCCCTCCACTTATCAAATCATGCGACCCTATAATTAACCCCACCACTACCACCACCACCCCTTAGTCCCCAAGCCCATTCTCATCTTTCTGATCCCCTTTTTCCACCTTGGATCCTCATACATGTTCTACGATAATTATCTTATACAGTATTTGTGCTTATGGGACTGAGTTCACTTAGCATAATGCTCTCCGTTCCCTCCCAAGCAGGGTGCTGCGTAGTATTCCGTCGTGGCACCCAGCTTCTTAATAAGAAGAATAAGCACCCAGTGCACGTACCATGAAAAATCAAGTGCCCCAGAAAGCTCTGTGAACCTATCCCACGCTGGTGCTACTCCTTCTTTCCTGGCTGGGCAAGGGGTGCCATGAGAGTTGACATCCCCCACAAGGACCAAAAGGTCCGCGCAAGGAGCCCAAGAGCCAGGACATCTACTTCCGGCTGTTGTTCAAGCCCTACAGGTTCCTGGCCAGGCACACCAACTCCACCTTCAGCCAGAGGAAGCTGATGAGGCTGTTCAGGAGCCCCACCAACTGGCCTCCCCTGCCCATTTCTTGGATGATCCAGAAGATTAAGCTTCCTGACCGGGAAAACATGACAGCTGTGATGGTCAGGACCAAAACTGATGGTGTGTGTCAGTTCAGGAGGTGCACAAGCGGACAGTGTTTGCTCTGCGTGAACAGCCCGGCCCGTAGCCACATCCTTAAGGCTGGAATGAGATCCTCACCTTGGACCAGCTGATCCTGGACTCCCCCAAGAGCTGCTGCTGTTAGGGCCGCACAAGGACCAAGCGAGAGGTGTACAGGCATTTCGGTAAGGCACTAGGTAGGCACCCTGCACAGCTGCACCAAACCCTAGTCTGCTCCAAGGACCAGAAGTTCAAGCACACCAAACCCAAAGAGCCAGCCGGGGCTACAAGAACTAACTACCACCCCCTCAACAACAACAACAAAAAAAAACAAAACAGAAAAAAAAGGAACTAACCTCAGATCTTGCCCCGTTATTAAAATCATATTAGATGTTAAAAAAAAGAGAGAAGAAAGAAACCTGTGTGAATAAAGGAACAAGCCCAAGGGTTCATGGTGGTGGACTCTAGGGATGTGGCTAGGCAGCACTGTGCACTGGGCGCCATTGACCATCTCCACCCTGGAAAGGGATCCATGTCATTCCTGGGAGATCCTCTACCTTATGGTGTTATGGTCTATCTTAAAAATAATTCACAATTTTTATAGGGGAAAGTAGTAGGCAATTCAGAGGGTCATTGCCACTAACAAATGGATTGAGAAATTGTGGTACATTCACATGATGGAATACTACTCAGCACGCAGGACCAAGGATTTTGTAAATTATTACCTAACTTGCGACTGAAGAGCATTATGCTGAATGGACTCAGTCCCACAGGACAAATGCTGTATAAAACCATTATTATAGAATGAGTATGAGGATCCACGGGGTTCGGTGGGGGGGGGAGACGCAGAGGGGTGAAGATGGGGGGTGTTAATCATAAGGTTGCACAATTCAATGGGGTAGATGAAGGAAATGGGAAGGATCTTTTGTGAAAAACAATAAACTTTGTAAGTAAATCAGTATTACATTTTTTTACATAAATGTTTTTACCATGGATTGTTTGTTTTCTAAATGTATCTATCAAAACAAAACTTAAAAACAGGGGGAGAGAACTATGTAAAAGGAATATATGATTAGGTATTATTGGCATGACAGGAGTCCAGAATAAGAGCTGCATAGTAAAGTGGTCCTGGGGCCTGGCTGTATAACAGTGAAAGAACTTTTTTCCTTTGGAAAAAAGTTAACTGGGGCAGGGCGGGATGGGGGGGTGGGAGAAGGCAAGGAGGGGGAAATGTGCAGCAATGAATGAATAGAAATCCAAGTTCTTTATTTCATTAAAATCTTTAAAAAAAAACCAAACAAAAAAAACCTTAGGAAGCATATTTCATTTCAAAAGAATTTACCTATGATGAGATTATTTGTCGATACATTTAGAACATGTTGCTTTTGGGTGTGTTCAAGTTAACTTTAACTTACTGAGCCTGGGAATAAACGATCTGAACCTGGCCCTAACCTGGGCCATCCTCACCCTCCCTGATTATGTTCAAACCTCTTGTTATAGTCACTTTATCAGTCCATCTTATTGAGGGTCTTCCTCTCTTTCTTTGACTCTCCATCTTTCCCAGCATGATCATGTGTTTTTCAAACAGTCCTTTCTGCTCAAGTATGTCAGATGGCATTTCATAATCCTTGCTTAAAGGAACATCCCGGTTGCACTTACTCCAAGAGATTTGTTTGTTCTTTTGACAATTTGTGGTTGTATTCAGTGCTTTTCTTTTTTTATTATTATTATTAAATTTTATTAGTTTCCATGAACATTCACAGGGATTCTGGGCTTTCACTCCTTCATTGCCGATTCAGTGCTCTTCTTGGCCACCACAGCTCAAAGGCATTGATTCTTCTTCTGTCATCCTTACTCACTGTCCAACCTTGAGATGCATAGGAAGCAATTGAAAAGACTGTGGCTTAGATCAGACACACCTTAGTCTTAAAGCTAACGTCATTGTTCTTTAGAACTTTGGAGAAATCCTTGCGAGCAAATTTTCCCAGTGCAGCACATCTTTTAATTTCTTGGCTGCTGTTGCTATGGATATTGATGTGAAATTCTACAATTAGAAGGAATCCTAGAGTCCTTTTATTTCAGATAACAGTGCAAAAATCAGAGAAGGAAAGGAGTTTGCTTCATATTATTTTATTAATTAAGAACAGACCCAAGCTTTTTCTGTTCATGCTTTGTATTTTTCAAGAACATGTCATTCAATTTATTAAATTTCCTTTTATAGTCATGCTAATTAAATGTTTCTACTTTTTAGGAATGTGTCAGTCAGTTAATTAAATTTTCTCTTATGGTTTTTGGTTTCCCAGAAGATGGTTGAAGCATGATATTTTAACTTAAAGGGCTTAGGTGGGAAGTAAGAGGCATATAGAGGGCTAGCAGTGTCAAGCATTAAAACCAATAGTCAATTTTCTGAATATTCAGAGCAGTAACACTCCCTCAGAATTGAGGTGGTCAGAGAAACTAGAAGAAGACTTTGAACTTAAAAGAGGATTTAGATCAAATGTGGAAATTGGTAAACTAATCAATCCTATGTAGGAGCGTGTTATAAATAATAAAAATGTAGAGAATTTTGTACAAGGTTTATTTAAAAACTGAGTAGGACAGTGTGACCTAAGTGGAAGGTACATATAGGGAATACTAGGAGATAAGGCTGGGAAGTTAAGTTGGCATAAAAATAGGAAACTGTTGGCACAGGATAGAGCAGGTTTCAGAGCTGTTTACATAGAGTCGCTATGAGTCACAAGCAAATAACAGCAACAACAACAAGCTAATGAGAACACTTGATTTTGCTCATAGAAAACATTTACCTCCTTATGAATCAGGGTGAAGTCCCTCTCAGGGAGGAGTGATAGGGAATGGCAAAGGACACACTGACAAAGGAGATTAATCAGAACTGGCTTTGACAAGCACTGTGGCAATTGGACAATTAAAACAGACATTCAAGGGGAGGGGGAAGAAGAACAAACTGGGGAGGAGGGTAGAGAAAACAGTGAAACAATGAATGAATGAAAACCCAAAATCTCTGTCAATGTTCATTAAAACTAATAAATAAATAAATAAATATGCTAACAAAGCAAAAAAAAAAAAAAAGAAAAAGAAAGAAAACATTTACCTACAGAGTAAATGTACAAAACACTATGTATATTAATCTTTGTATGCAAACCAATAAAAAGTTTTAAAAAAGTAAAAACAAACCCTGTACTTAAATCAAGAAGCTGTTGTGCAAACAGAGCAGGGGAAGACTGCATGGTTCAAAATCAAGAAAGGAATATGCATCAGGTAAATATCCTCTCCTCATCTCTTTTCAAACTATATGCTGAACAGATCATTTGAGAAGCTGGACTTTAGGAATAAGAACAGTGTAGCATCAGGATCAGAGAAAGACTCATCAACCTGTTATGCAGATAACATAACTTTCCTTGCTAAAAGTAAGGAAGACTTAAGGATTTCCTGCAGAAGATCAAGGAATACAGCCTGCAGTATGGATTTTGTCTCAACATCAAGAAAACAAAAATCTTCACCACTGGACCAATAGTCAGCCTCATGATAGATGAAGAAATGGTTGAAATTGTTAATGATTTCATCTTACTTGAATCCACATGAACACACCTGGCACCAGCAGTCAGGAAATCAGAAGACCAGTTGCACTAGGAAAATCTTCTGTTAAGGACCTCTCCAAAGTTGTAAAGAGCAACAATACTAAGGTGCACTTGATCCAAGCCATGGTCTTTTCAGTTGCTTGCTTTGCATCCGAGAGTCAGACAGTGACTAAGGATGACTAAAGAAGAATCAATGCCTTTGACTTGTGATGCTGGAGAACAATATTTATTGTCCCATGAAATGCCAAGAGAAAATCAGGTCTGTCCTGGAGAAAGTAAAATCAAGTCGGCCCTTGGAAGCAAGGATGGTGAAACTTCATCTCACATACTTTGAGTATATTGTCAGGAGAGGCCAGTCTTTGGAGAAGAACTTCATAGTTGGAAAGGTCGAGGGTCAATGCAAAAGAGGAAGACCCGCAACAAGACAGATTGACACAGTGACTGTAGCAATGGGGTCAAGTGTGTTAAGAGATGGTGATTTTGGCTCAGGATAGAGCAGAGTTCAGAGTTGTTCATAGGGTCACTGTGAATCATAGCTGACCTCTATGGCACCTAACAACAATTTACTAGTGAGACCAGAGAGTATCTTCTCAAAACTAGCTTCTTCTTTTTTTTTTTTTTTACTTGAAGAGACTTCATGTGTAGTGGAAAGTGTATTGCTGGTAAAAAGAGCACTTTACCAGAGGTTTAAGCCCAAAGAATTTGGTTCCAAGCCCTGAGACTACTACAAATCAATCATTTGATTTTGAGAAAACTACTTTGCTTTTTTTTTTTTTTTTTTTTACTTTGCTTTTCTTAGCCTCAGTTTCTCAAACAAACAAAAATAAAAAGATTGGCTTAATTGTTCTCTAAAGATCCCTCTTCTATCTCTCTAAAACTCCTGTTTAATTTCTGTCAAACATGTGTTTCTCATAATTCATAAGCAATAAAAAGCCTTTTTGCCAAATATTTAATAAGAAAATCATGTTTTCTTCACTAGTGTCATATTGTTTTGAATACATGTCAAGATTTTTTACTGGAAGGGTAATGAAAAGAATTACACAAGCTTCTAAAGAAAATCTTTTAAAATGGAATAAAATTAAACAAGTGCATCTTGGGCAGTTTAGACATTCATATCTGGGCAACAAGAGCTTACATCAGCCTCAAAAATCAGGACCATATTTGTCTTTCTGACAGTGGTGCAAATGGGTTTACACTCTTGATTATTTCTCTGGTTGTATGAGAAGTCTTTTGCTGTCTTGTGGTGGCTTACATGCTGTCGTATTGTCTGGAAGCTGTGGCACTGATATTTCAGATACCACCAGTCACTCATAGAAAAGAGTTTTCAGCAGAGCTTCTAGAACTAAGACCAACTAGGAAGAAGGACCTGGCGATCTGCTTCTTTAAAAAGTATCAGTGAAAACCTTCTGGACTGACTGACACTGTTTCCATCCTAACCTGTGAACTCAGAGTCTCAGAGATGAAGCCTAGAAATCTACAATTGTTTTTTTTAAAAAAACCATATACAAATAAATAAATTTAAAAAAAAAACATATAAGCATAAAGCTGTTCATAGAACTTCCAGTACACAAGGACTGAGACTTTGCTGACTAACCCTTCTTTGCACTTCCTTTGATGCTTATGGTTTTGCCATCTTTATTCTACTTTGTATTTTCCCAATTTAGGTGGAAGACCATTCTCAATATAGTTTACATCTGCTCCAGAGTTTTAAATACTTGATTCCCATCTCCACGTCTCAGCCCCCAAAATGTGTTGCCATCAAGTCAATTCAAACTCATAAGACAGAGTGGAACTGCCCTGGGAGGCTTTTAAAGCTATATATCTTTAAGGAAACAGACCAAACAACAGCATACTAAACTGATGTTGTTAGGTGCCGTCAAGTTGAATACGACTCATAGTGGCCCTATGAAAAACCAGTTTGAACACTATCTGATGCCATGCCATCCTCACAGTCTTTGGCACACTCAAGCCTATTGCTGCAGTCACTGTATCAACCCACCTGATCTAGAATCTTCCCTTTCACCACCCTTCCACCTTCCCAAGTGTAATGTCCCTCTCTAAGGAATATCCTCTCTTAGCAACATGTCCAGAGTATACGAGATGAAGCTTCATTATCTTTGCCTCCAAGGGGCACTCTGGCAGCACCTTCTCCAAAATATATCATGTCAGTCCATGGGATATTCAGCACTCTTCTCTAATACGACTATTTAAAGACATTAATTCTTCTCTGTCATCCTTAGTCATTGTCCAGCTTTTGGACATATAGCAAGTGATTGAAAAGACCATGACCTGGATCAGGTGCATCTTAATCCTCAAATTGACATCATTACTCCCCAATAATTTGGAGAGGTCCCTGACTACAGACTTTCCCAATGTCTCCTGATCTCCAGACTGCTGAAACTAAGTGTACTGATTGTGGATCCAAGTAAGAGAAAATCCTTGATAGTCCCAATCTTTTCTCCATCCATTATCATGTTGCCTATCAGTCTGTGGTGATGGTTTTTGTTTTCCTGGTGTTGAGATATTGAAGGCAGTAGTGTTTAACCTTCTGCAGTAAGTACTCCTCAATTTCAGTAAGCAAGGTTATGCCATCCCCATAACAAAGGTTACTGATAGATCTTCCTCCAATCCTGACACCACTTTTTTCTTCAAAATCCAGCTTTTTGAGTTATTTCTTCAGCATATAGATTAAATAGGTATGAAGAAAAGATACAACCCTGATGCATACCTTTCCTGATTTTGACCCTTGCTCTTTTCACACAGCAGCCTCTTGGTCTAGGTATAGGTTTTGCATGAGCACAATCAAGTTGTTGTTGTTGTTATGTGCCATTGAGTCACCTGTAGCTTGTAGCAATCTTATGAACAATAGTTCTGAACTCCACCCTATCTTGAGCCAGTCTCACTGTCTCTGACACACCTGCCCCCATTACCACAGCCACTTTGTCAGTTCATCTCATTCAGAGTCTCTTTCTCCTAAACTGACCCTCAACCCTTCCAACTATGATGTCCTTCTCCATGGACTGGTTCCTCCTGGCAAAATGCCCAAAGTATGTGAGCAACCTGGTTTCACCCTCTCCAGTGCAGACTTGCTTGTTCTCTTAGAGGTCTACTATGTTATGTTCAATACTCGTCTCCAGCACCACAGCTCAAAGGTATTGATTTGTCTTCTGTCATCCTTAGTCATTGTCCAGCTCTCAGATGCATAGCAAGTAATTGTGAAGATCATGCCCTGGATCAGGCACATCTTAGTCTCTTGGACTGACATCATTGCTCTTTAGCACTCTGGAGAGGTCCCTGACAGGAGATTTTCCTAATGCAATTCATCTTTTGATTTCCTGAATGCTGATGCCACGAGTGTTGATTGTGGAGCTGAGCAAGCTGAAATTGTTAACAATGTCAATATCTTCTCCATCTATTATGATGCTACCAATTGGCCCAGTAGTAAGAATCTTTCTTTTTTTGATGTTGAGCTTCAATCCATATTGAAAACTACAGTCATTGACCTGCAGCAAATGCTTCAGGTCCTCCTCAGTTTCAGCAAGCAAGGTTGTGTCACAGGTTGTTGATGAGTCTTCCTCCACTTCTGACACCACATTCCTCCTTGTAAAGTCTGGCCTCCCAAGTGATCTGTTCCGTGTTCCTCCTTGTAAAGTCTGGCCTCCCAAGTGATCTGTTCCGCGTATTGAGTCTGTCTCTTTTGTTGTTGTTAGGTGCCATCAAGTTAAATATGACTCATAGCAACCCTCTGAACAACAAATCTGAACCTTGTCCTATCCTGCGCCACCCTCATCATCTTTGACACACTCTAGCCAGTTGCTGCAGTCACTATGTCAGTCTGTCTGGTTGAAGGTCATCTTCCTGTCTTTCACCAGCCCTCCAGCTTTCCAAGCATATTCCAAGCATGATGTCTGTTTTCCAGGAATGGACTCTCCCAACGATACACCCAAAGTATTTGAGCTTTGTCACCTTTGCCTCCAAGGAATACTCTGGCTGCACCTTCTCCAAGACATATCTGTTTGTTCTTTTTTACTTCCCTGGAATATTCAGTACTCTTCTTTACCACCACATCTCAAAGGCATCAGTTCTTCTGTCATCCTTATTTATTGTCCAGCTTTTAGATGCATAATAAGTGCTTGAAAATACCAAGGCCTGATTCAGGTACATCTTAGTCATCAACTGACAACATTGTTCCTCAATAATTTGCCCTAAGTGCAGACTTTCTCAGTGCAGTATGTCTGCCTGTTTTTCTGATGCTGGTACCAAGGGTGTTGATTGTGGTTCCAAATAAGTTGAATTTGTTGTCAATTTCCATCTTTTTTCATCTGTCATGATGTTACCTATCAGTCCAGTGGTGAGAATTCTTTTTTTTTTTTTAATTCTTGTTTTCGTGATGTTGAGATTTAATTCATATTGAAAACTATAGTCTTTGATCTTCTGAGACACTAAATAGTATAGTTGGCAGGAAGTCAGAACCGAGGGAGGTAGGGGACAATGGGTTTGAGTAAGTAATAGGAGACTAAGCATACTTAAGTGCTCTGGTGGCATAGTAGTAAGAAGCTATGCTGCAATCCCAAAGGCACGCGGTTCAAATCTATCAGCTACTCTGCAGCAGTTGTTATTGCTGTTAGGTCAAGGTGAATATGGCCCATAGTGACCCTACAAACAACAGATCTGACTGAGCTTTGTCTTATCTGGTGGCATCCTCAAACTTCCTGACACATTAGAGGCCATTTCAGTAGTCACTGTGTTAATCTACCTGGTCGAGGATCTTCCACTCCTTTGCTGAGCCTCTACGGTTTTCCCAGCATCATGTTTGTCGCCAAGGAATAGCCCTTTTGAGCAATAAGCTGGAAGTATTTGAGGCAAAGGCTCATCTCCTCTTGTGCAATTAACTGCCTCTGAAACCCTCTGCAAGTCAGTTATGGGTAGGTTCCAACTCAGCAGTACACAAGAACAAAGGCATACTTAAAGCAGGAAATTATTCTTACATATTTTGGCCATAATATTTTTACAAATAGTAAACAGTTGTTGAAACCTGTAGAACTATATAATGCAAAGAATGAACCATAAACTGTGAATTTCTGTTAATAATGGTTTTTCAGTTGTAACAAATGTATCTCTGGATGAAAGGTGCCAATAGGAACAATAATAAGGGAGAATAGGAGCTCTGAGCTTTCTGCAGAATTTTCTTGTAAGCCTAAAACTGCACCAAAAATAAAATCAGAGGAATAGTGAGCTCTCTGAGTAGCAACAATATTCATCTTATTGTTGTTAGGTGCTGCTGAGTCAGCTCTGACTTCTAGCAACCTTATGATAGAGCTCTCAGCTTTTAACCTCACGTAAGCTCCTTTTCCCTGATCACTGGGAGTAAGGAGTTTACTCTACAGTGGCACTCCCTCCTTACATGGGGTTAGATGGAGGTTATATCAGCAGGAAATTTTCTTTTTGAAAAGCTTTGAGAAGAAATTGCTTTCTTTGCTAGACTATAAGCTGTATTGTCTCAGAAACTAGGTCTTATTTTTTTCTAATCTAGCACAATGCAAAATAAATGCAAAGTACATGGTAGATCTCAAAGTACTTTCATAAAAACTTTTCAAAAGGATTGGCTTTTCCTCATTAAATTACATTTATGTACAGTTGAGAAACAAAACTCATTGCTAATGAGCCATACATAATCTCTTCCATATCTTTTCAAATCATGATCCAGGAGCCATCCATTTTAGTAAGATTTTAAAATGGATAAAGAAGGAAAGATTCTTGGAGCCATCACTTCTGCTGATCTTGAGAAAGATTACCCAGGATATCAGAAGGTCCTCTCTAGAAGCCAAAATGAAGATGGAAGAAAGTGAAAAATATAAGATAGTTGACTCTGCCATGGTCCCTAGTGAGTTGTGCTGCTAACCCAAAGGCCATGCTGCTGACAGTTTTAGTCTACCTGTAGTTCCTCGGAAGAAAGAGGGACAGTCTCCTCTCATGTGATTTACAGCCTCAGAAAACCCCATGGAGAGTCAGCTGTAAGTCAGAACTCAATCAATGGGGATGAGTTTTCTAGAGCAGAGTGTGGCCTAGTGAGATTGCTGCACCTTCCTCACTTCACCTGTTGTCATACTGCATGGGTATTAGAAGTTGAAGAATCCCACAAGATAAAGTTAAATAATCCAATAGAAAAATGGGCACAGGGTATGAACAGACACTTCACCACAAGACATTCAGATGGCCAACAAGCACATGAAGAAATGTTCAAAATCCCTATCTCTAAGAGAGATGCAAATCAAAACAACTAAATCATCTCACCCCAGTAAGAATAGCAAAATTTAACAGAACAGCAAGCAACAAATGCTGGCGAGGTTGTGGAGAAACTGGAACCCTTATTCATTGCTGGTGGGAGTGTAAAATGGTGCAACCGCTCTGGAAAATGGTGTGGCGCTTTCTCAAAAAGTTGCAAATAGAGATACCATTTGACCCAGCAATTCCACTACTGGGAATATACCCCTAAGAGACCATAGCTGACATCCAAGCAGATATATGCACACCCATGTTTATTGCGGCTTTGTTCACAATAGCAAGGAGTTGGAAACAACCTAAGTGCCCATCAGCAAATGAATGGATAGAGAAGCTGTGGTGTATTCACACAGTGGAATACTACACTGCGTTAAAAAAAGGAACTCATGCAGTATTATTCAAAATGGGTGAGCCTGGAGGACATTATGCTGAGTGAAGTATCTCAGCACAAAAGGACAAATACTGCATGGTGCCACTGTTGTAAAATAGGACTGACATTGGGGTTGGGGAGAGACTGAGAAAGATGGGTTCAGTAATGTATACTGCATTGAAACAGAGGAGGGAGAAAACTGTTTAAAAGGGATATGTTATTAGGTATTTTTGTTATGTTGGGAGTCCAGAGCAAAAGCTGCATAGTGTAGTGGACCTGGGGGGAGCGATTGTAAAACAATGAAAAAAATTTTTCTTTTACTTTTCTAGAGGGGAGGGTTGGGAGGGGAGAAAAGTGAAACAATGAATGAATGGAAATTAAAAAAAGAAGCTGAAGGATCATTGATAATCACAGGTTTTTCAGAGAGGACATGAATTAAAGGATTTTGGAGAATCTTGGATAAGATGAAATTGATGATAGGAATGATGCTATTTGAGCCTGAACGCATGGAGAAAAGTCAGACTGTGAGGCTAATGCCTGAAGGGAAGCATGCCACCAGCACTCAGAATGAAGCCTTCTTCCACTGCAGTTCTGGGAATGCATTATGCAGACCTGGACGCTCTCATGCAGTTGTTTGTAAGGACTGTCAAAGCCAAGGCTTTATCTGGCACATTGGGAACAGATGTAAGCATTTCATTATATAGACAGGCTAAGTACTTTCATGAAGATACTTTGAAAGCAAATTTTGACCTTTGTGGTTAAACAATAATCCTTCTTTTTGAATTTTTCTTCTTCTTTATTTCCTTTGGAAGTATTTTGCATGTGAACTCAGTGTGGTGCATTATAGTTTATTCAATTAATTAATTCTTGTCTTCTCGGGTATCTAGAACCCATAAGAATGATTTCTTAAAAGTATAGTCAGGACAAAGCAACACAGAGTGGAAGAAAGATGACAAGTATGATCAGAATCTTCTTTTTTCCACCCTACTCCTCCCCTTACTTCACTTGTTTATTTCAAGGCTTCTTCATAGTTCACTCATGGCTAATGCAGTGACACCAAGGCAGACTGGAATTTGCAAGATGTGGGTGTCTGAAATAATAACTGCATCTGGAAAATTACAGGTCAAGGCCCGACTAGAAACATAATTTCCCACTTGGAAAACAAGGGCCATGTGCATGTTGCATAACCAAATCTCTTGATCATCAGAGTCCACAGCAGCAGTGCCCTGCTCAAAGTTGGTTACGATCTACACACTTTGAATATATTTTACTCTCTACAGCCCTGGCAATAAACTAGTATCCCTTGTCAGTATCTGAAAGGCCTTACTGTACTACTTCTGAATCTCCCATTTCAGGCCATCAACTATAATTTTTTTTTATCTAATTATCATTCTAGGCACATGTTGTTGTTATGTGCCGTCGAGTCATTTGCGACTCATAGCGACCCTATGCACAACAGCCCTAAACCGTGCTCTATCCTGTGCCAGTCGCACTGCCTCTGACACACCTATCCCGATTACCCCAGTCACTGAATCAGTCCATCTCATAGAGGGTCTTCCCCTCTTGCGCCATCCCTCCACCCTCCCAAACATGATATCCCTCTCCAAGGACCTGTCCCTCCTTGCAACATGCCCAAAGTATGTCAGACAAAGCCCCAGAATCCTTGCCTCCAAAGAGTTGCTTGGTTTAATCCTCTCCAGGATGAATCTGTTTGTTTTCTTGGCATTCCATGGTACGTTCAATACTCTTCTCCAGCACCACAGCTCAAAGGTATCAATTCTCCTTCTGTCCTCCCTAGTCATTGTCCAGCTCTCTGATGCATAACAAGTGATTGCAAAGACCATGGCCTGTATGAGGTACACCTTAGTCTCCAGAGAGACACCGTTGCTCTTGAGTACTTTAGAGAGGTCCCCAACAGCAGACTTTCCCATCGCAATACATTTTTTTTATTTCCTGGCTGCTGGTGCCAAGAGTGTTGACCGGGGAGCCAAGCAAACTGAAGCTGTGAACAATCTCAATCTCTTCGCCATCCATCCTGATGCTACCAATTGGTCCAGTGGTGAGAATCTTTGTCTTCTTGACATTGAGCCTCAGTCCATACTGAAGGCTGCAGTCCTTGACCCTCTGCAGCAAGTGCATGAGGTCCTCCTCAGTTTCAGCAAGCAGGGTTGTGTCATCTGCATAACACAGACTGTTAATAGATCTTCCACCAATCCTGATGCCACAGTTCTCCTCATAGAGCCCAGCCTCCTGGATAATCTGCTCTGCATACAGGTTGAAAAGGTATGGAGACAGGACACATCCCTGGTGTACACCCTTCCCAATTTTGAATCATGCAGTGTTACCCTGCTCTGTTCTGACAACTGCCTTTTGGTCCAGGTATACGTTTCGCATTAGCACAATTAAATGTTCTTTGATTCCCATTCTTCACAGAGCCAGCCAAAGTTTTTTGTGATCCACACAGTCAAATGCTTTTGCATAATCATTGAAACACAGATAGACATTCTTCTGGTATTCCCTGTTTCAGCTAAGATCCATCTACCATCTAGGCACATACATCTTGCATATTCACAATTTCATTTCATTGACCATCACTGAATCAGTTAAAAATCCTGAGGATATTTTTAATTATTATTATTAGATAAAATAAATTGGAACAATACTTGTTGTTTTTAGGTGCTATCAAGTCAAATATGACTCATATCAACCCTGTGAGTAACAGATTTGAACCTTGTCCTATCCTGTTCCATCCTCACAATCTCTGACATACTCAATTCTATTGCTACAGACACTTTGACAGTCAGCCTAGTTAAAGATCTTCCTCTCTTTCACCAATTCTCCATATTTCAAAGCATGTCTTTCTCTAAGGAACAGCCTCTCCTAGGAACATGCCCAAAATTATGTGAAATGAAGTTTTATCATCTTTACCTCCAAGGAGCATTTTGGCTGAACCTTCTCAAAGACTTACCTATTTTTTCTTTTTGCAGTCCAGGGTTATTCAGCTAGCATGGCATTTTTAAAGGCTGAGACGAAACATGACTAAAATAGGAATTAGGCAAGTGTTTTGACCTAATGATGATAATTGATTAATTTATTTGGTTAAAGTCATTTGATAGAAGTAGACACCAACTATTGTGGTAGTACCTACTTGGGTTATTAGTGAAGGTGGTGGAGGAAGCACACCTGGGAAAGCTCTGATGGAAGAGAGTTGTTGTTAATGTTATATGCCATCAAGCTGAATATGATTCACAGAAACCCTGCGAACAACAGATCTGAACCCTGCCCTGTCCTTTGCCATCTTCATCATCTCTGACATACTTGAGCCCATTGCATCAGTCACTGTCAATCCATCTGGTTGAGGGTCTTCCTCTCTTTAGCCAACCTCCATCATTCTAAGCATGATGGCTCTCTCTAAGAAATAGCCCCTACTAACAATATGTTCAAATTATGTGAGACAAAGCATTGTCGTCTTTGCTTCCAAGGAGCATTCTGGCTGCACTCTCTCCAAGACATATCTGTTTATTGTTTTGGCAACCCATGGGATATTCAGTACTCTTCTCCAACATTATAATTCAAAGGCATCATTTCTTCTGTCACCTTTATTCATTGTCCAGCTCTTGGGTACAAAAGAAGTGATTGAAAAGACTATAGCATGGATAAGGCACACCTGACTAACTTTTCAAACTGATATCTTTGCTCCTCAGTAATTTGAAGAGGTCTCTATAAACAAGAACAGGAAATTAGAAATACTCTAAGAAAATTAATAGTTTATGCCAAATTCTGTAGGTAAAAGAACATGGCTAAAGTGAACACTGCAGGAAATGGGGCAGTTGGGGTATACCAGTTTTGGTTTAATCTCTTTGGATGCCTAAAGACCTCATAAACTGTGAATCTGAATTTTTAAAAGGAAGATGTTTTATGTGGTAGAATTAAAACCGATGTCGAATTTTCTAGTCCTTCCAATATGGGTTTAAGCAGCATAGCCTTGATCCTTATAAATGCCCTAATACCTGTTGTTGTCAGGGGCCATTGAGTTAATTGTGACTCACTGTAACATATGTACAGCGGAATGGAATGCTGCCCCATCCTGTGTCCTTCTCACACAATCTCTGCTGTGCTTAGTTGTTCTCTGGCCATTGCTGTAGTATAGAATAGAACTCATGTAAAATTTTAAGCCCCTTCTTTCTTACTCTTTTGCAGGCACCCTAGAATACGTTTCCACACAGGCCTTGTGGATGCCCACCTCTACTGCCTGAAAAAATATGTTGTTGATTTCCTAATGGAAAATAGGTAAGAGCAACTTAGTGCTAAACCTGCATTGATTAACAAGCTACTTTGTGTCTTCAAAGTTTTACACTTTAATAATATTAAAATAACTAGTACATAGAAATAGCATAGTTAGTGCCCACCTTTGTTTAGAAATGAAATCTTGTTATCAGCATATTGTTCTTTTATCTGTACCATAAAAATCACTTGCATGAATTTTGGAGGCCTGCTAGAATAAGCTGAGGCAGCTCTAGTGGCTTAGTGGTGAAATTGTGCTGCCAACCTAAAGATATGCAGTTTGAATCCACCAGCTGCTCCACAGGAGAAAAATGGACAATCTCCTGTGCAATTTACTGCCTCTGAAAACCTCCTCAAGGGTCAGCTATTGGTGCATTCCAACTTGACAGTACACACAATAAGAAGCTATAATGAGCCAGACAAAATATTTTTTATATTAATTTCCATTTTATTGTAGGGTTTTTTTAATCACACTAGTTCAAAGGCATTTCTTCACAGCTACTCTAGGACAGTTCTTTTGGAATTATTTCATCCATTTCTAGCATGTTATTCAAAGAGTGAATCTAAGGTGAGACTGAGAAAAATTAAATTGGATAAACTTATGTATACTGCATTGAAACAGATGATGGAGAGAACAGTTTAAAAGCTATATATGATTGGGTATTATGGTCATGACAAAAGTCCAGA
>NW_006399993.1:3152233-3162337 GCF_000299155.1 Elephantulus edwardii
TGACAAAAAAATAATTAATCTAAACAAACAATATTCCAAATAACCAACTTTCAAATGAGTAGACAAGATAAAGAATATAGTTACTAGCTAATGATTATGGCTGTTAAGCATCAATAAGACACTTACTTCACTTCCTCTACTACAGGAATTGATATTTTAGATTAGGGCTTTCAAACAATATGGGGCAAACAAGAGTACAATAAATGAGGCTCCCATAGTCCTTATGCCTCTGACATAGTAAGGCAAGAAATCTTTCCTCCAAACTAAATGAGATTACAATATTTCAATCTAATTGAACTTTCACAGAAAGAAGTCCAAGACATATTAATATATATACAGTCTTGACTATGGTTGTATTAATTAATTATGTCTGAAAAGCTTACTACCCATCCAAGTCCAAAGGTGGTATGGTGATTGGCAGTAGACTACAGAAGCATGGGCTGGTTGTGCTGGTGCAACCTTGAGGAAAAGTATCTGCCACAGAGGCTGAGTAGAACAGTCCTGCTAGAGAAAACAGGGGAATCAGCACAGTCAAGGTAGGAAGAGACAGAAACATTCTTCTCTTCCACTTACGACCCGCCACACTGGCTTTTTAAATCGTATTAATATTGTTGTTTTTAACTGTGGTTTAGTGCTTGTTCTTCTTCTAATTATTATTATTTTTTCCTTTTTAAAAAAAATTTTTAATTTTATTATTTTTTGTGCATGTACAGTCAAATCAGATCTGACTGGTACAGAAGGAGATTGTCCCTCCTTCTCCAGCGGAGCATCTGGTGGATTTGAACTCTTCTTATTATTTTGATGTATCATCCTGGCTGCCTGAGGAATCATATTAATACCATCAACAACAGGATAGGCTAGTCCTAACTCTTCATTAATCAATTCATTGGTTGATGCTTCATATCTGAGCGGCTTCTTGGAGAGTGGGCACACCAGGAACTCCAGAAGTGCCAGGTCCAAGGAGCCGAGTGGCTCCTCCACCCTCCCACTCGGATTCCCCACTGTTGTTGCCACCATGTGTACAGGCAACAGGGGACAGAGACGCATAGCACCGAGGCGAGTCTGCTGCAGGTTCCAAGCTGCATGGTCCCACAACCAGCAGCCTCACGTCTCCACACCCCCCCCCCAGTAACCTCGCAAAAAAATTTTTTTAAATTATTCTTCTTGTTAGGTGTCATCAAATCAAGTATAACTCATAGCAGCCCTGTGAACAGCAGATATGAACCCTGTCCTATCCTGTGCCATCCTCATCGTTTCTGACGCACTTGACCCTGTTTCTGTATCATGTCATTCCATTAATAACCCATAATGCCTCTTCCTGAATAGTCTCAGGGTCTTTTTACCTCCCCCTGTACAGATGGGCTCCTGAACATCTATCTTGTGTCTAATAACTTCCACTTGGCAGTTATTCTCTAGATGGACCCTCACAACAAAGGGCCAGGGATTTAGCTCAGAAGAGCAAGGAGAAAGAGTTTTTAGAGTAAATCTCTAATTGAGGAAAGAAGCTTAGTTCACTAAATATGCACTTCAGGAGTGCAGAGAAATAGAATTTGGTACTTTTTCTGATTTTACCTTTTCTATTGAAAATTCAAAATTTTGGAAAATACAATATGAGAGAAAATCCAAATAATGAACTTTTATGTATTCATCACATAGTTTAACAATTATCAACTCATAGGGCATAATGGTAGATTCAAATATATCCCTATATATCCCAGAAACTGTATCTGGTAGCTCGGAGGACTTAGATTTCTACAGGGAAACATTCTCCTTTTGCATTTAATTTCAGGAATTTTTAAATAGATAAAACCAGAGGGCTTAGGGGAACAAATAAGAAAATATTTAATAATTTCATGGTTGAGAGAGAAGCATCTGGTCTCCCTTGATGACTACTAGATAAATTCCAATCCTGAATAGTATCGGTGAATGGGAAAGCTAATAGACTCTGTACCTCAACAGCACACTTCCTTAAACTAGATAGAGAAAGGTGCCTGAGGACCTGAATTTAAAATGCTAGCTCTTCACTTGGCTAACTGATACACATATACAGGGATGTTAGAGAGCAGGGGGAATATTCCTTGATTCAAGGTATGATATTTGTAGATCTAAGCCCCAAAGGGAAGATAGATGTACGGCTAAAGATAAAATCATTTAGATATAATCATTTAGAGAGGTCTAGTAGCCTGGTCCGTTGCAAGTTGTACTGCTAACCACGAATCTCTGGTGGTTCTAATCCTCTAGATGCTTCTTGAGAGAAAGATGAACAGTCTCCTTTCCTTGTCATTTACTGCTTTGGAAACCCAAAGAAGGATCATTCTCAGTTGAAAATGACTCTTTAGCAGAGAGTGAGTGAGCGAGTAATAGACAGCTAATGGCATAATGAATCATTTGAATTTGCAGGAAGTTTTCCCAGGTATTTTCCCTCTCCAAGGAATTCTTACCCTTCTTTCTGACTTTGTGTTAGGGGTTAGTTTGTTTTCATTCAATTAATATTTATTAATCACCTATAATTAGCTAAATATTTTGATAAAACAATGGTGAAATCAACAGTTAATAAGTAGACTTGTGATTGAGCTCCATAATGTACTGTAAGCACATTACATTTTAGATAGTAAGGAGACTTCTAGAATTTAGGAAATTATCCAAGGTCTATTTTTCAGTTACTAAAATAGACCATATATATTCCATCAAAAAAGTATCTCTTTGACATTGATATTTATTTAACCTGTACTTGAAAATGAAATAAACCTTGACTTTGTTATATTTGCAAGGAATGTGTCATTAGTAAAGATCATGACTATATTTTAGCTACTTTCTATTGAAAAATTCAAAATTTTAGAAAATACAGGAGAGAAAATCGAGTAATAAACTCTTATGCATTCATCACATAGATTCAACAATTATTAACTTATAACTGATCTTGTTTTGTATTTACCATTACCCATATTATCCCCCATGTGCACTACAGAGTCAGAACCAACCCATAGCCAACACTCTGGCAGGTTTTCAGAGATAGTTAATCTCATGGGAGGAGAGTGCCATCCTTCTCCCGTGGAGCAGCTGGCCCTGAACCATGTACATTTGGGATTACAGCACAGCTTCTTGCCACTAGGCCACCAGATCTCTCTTTTATCTCCCTAGATTATTCTAAAACAAAAGCATTATAATTTCATCTCTAAGTATTCAGTGTATATCTGGAAAAGGTGGTGGTGGTGGTTGTTACTGTTATGTGCTGTCAAGTCGCCTGAGATTCATAGCGACCCTGTGTACAACAGCCCTAAACCCTTCTCTATCCTGTGCCAAACTTACTGCTTCTGACACACCAACCCCCATTACCCCAGTCACTGAATCAATCCATCTCATCAAGGGTCTTCCTCTCTTGTGTTTTCCCTCCACCCTCCCAAGCATGATGTCCCTCTCCAAGGACCGGTCCCTTCTTGCAACATGTCCAAAGTATGTCAGACAAAGCTTCAGAATCCTTGCCTCCAAGGAGCAGCCTGGTCTCACCCTCTCTAGGATGAACCCTTTTTGTTCTCCTAGCAGTCCATGGTGTATTCAATACTCTTCTCTTCTCCAGCACCACAGCTCCAAGGCATCAATTCTTCTTCTATCATTCCTAGTCATTGTCCAGCTTTCTGATACATAGCAAGTAGTTGCAAAGACTATAGCCTGGATCAGGTGCACCTTAGTCTCCAGACTGACATCATTACTCATCAGTACTTTGGAAAGATCTCTGAAAGCAGACTTTCCCAGTGCAATTCATCTCTTGATGTCTGGCTGCCGGTACCAACAGTGTTGATTGTGGAGATAAGCAAACTAAAGCTGTTAACAATCTCAGTTTCTTCACCATGTATCATGCTGCCAATCGGCCCAGGGTGAGAATGTTTTCTTGATGTTAAGCTTCAATTCATATTGAAGGCTATAGTCCTTGACCTTCTACAGCAAGCGCTTCAGGTCCTCAGTTTCAGCAAGCAGAGTTGTGCCATCTGCATAACGCAGATTATTATTGAGTCTTCTCCAATCCTGATGCCACATTTCTCCTCATAGAGTCCAGCCTCCCAGATAATCTGTTCTGCATATCAGTTGAAAAGGTATGGCGTTAGGATACATCTCTGGCATACACCCTTCCCAATTTTGAACCATGCAGTGTTTTTCTTGTTCTGTTCTGACATCTGCTTCCTAGTCCAAGTATAGGTTTCGCATAAGCATGATCAAGTTCTGGGATTCCCATTCTTCTCAGAGTTAGCCACAGTTTGTTGTGATCCACACAGTCAAATGCCTTTGCATAGTCAGTGAAACACAGAGAGACATTCCTCTGGTATACCCTGCTTTCAGCCAAGATCTGTCTAAGATTAGCTATACTATCCCTACCAACTCAGCCTCTTCTAAACTCAGCCTGCACTTCTGGCAGTTCTCTGTTGTACTGTTCCAGTCATTTTTGGATAATCTTCAGCAAAATCTTGCTAGCATGTGATATCAATGATATTGTTCAATAATTTCCTTACTCTGTCAGGTCACCTTTCTTTGGAATGGGAACAAATATAGATCTCTTCCAGTCAGTTGGCCAGGTGGTTGTCCTCCAGATTTCTTGGCACAACTTGGTGAACACATCCAGGACAGCATTTGTTGAAATATTTCAATTGATATGCCATCAATTCCTGGGAGCTTGTTTTTTGTCAGTTCTTTCAGAATAGCTTGAACTTCTTCCTTCATCACCACAGACTCTTGCTTAATATGTTGTTTCATGAAATTCTTCTATGTCTGTCAGTTTCTCTTGATACAGTGACTCTGTATACTCTTTCCATCTTCTTTTAGTGCTTCCTAGATCACTTAATATTCTGCCCAAAGCATTCCCAAAACGTTACTGTTTTCTTAAGCAAAACCTTGATACCATTATGACACCTAAGAAACTTAGCTTCTTTTGTACCATCAAATGGGATTGTGACTATTGAAGTCTGAATGTGCAGGCAGTTTTATACCAAAACTACCCTTAACATGGCTGCTGTAGCAATACTCGGCATCCAAGAACAGAGCACTGTGCTCCTCCCTCAGAATGAATAGAGACCAGAAATTGGAGACTTATGACTAAGAGAAGCAGGATTTCATTCAGCACTTCTCCCAGACTGTCAAGGTGCTGACTGAGGATGATCTGGGGCACCAAGAAATAGGAGATGCTGTTACTTGGCTCAGGAAGGTCCTAAAGTACAATGCCATTGGAGGCAAGTACAACTGAGGTTTAACAGTGCTGGCAGTGTTCCAGAAGCTGGTGGAGCCCAGGAAGCAGGATACTGATAGTCTAAAGCAGGCTCAACAAGGGGCTGGTGTGTAACTGCTCCAAACTTTGTTCCTTGCATTAGACAACATCATGGATTCATCCCTTACCTGACGCAGCCAGCCCTGTTGGAATCAGAAGCCAGGCATAGGTTTGGATGCCATCAGTGACACCATGCTGCTGGAATCATGTATCTACCACCTGCTGAAGCTCTACTGCCAGGAGCAGTCCTATGATCTGAACCTGATGGAGCTCTTCCTGTAGAGTCCCTATCACACTGAGATTGGACAGTCCTTGGACTTCTCCTCTATCCCCCAGGCCAAGATGGATCTTAGCAGATTCACTGAAAAGGGGTACAAATCCATTGTCAAGTACAAGACAGCTTTTTACTCCTTTCACCTTCCTGTAACTGATGTGATGTGTATGGCAGGTATCGACGGGAGAAAGAACATGTCAATGCCAAGAAGCTCCTGCTAGAGATGGGCAAATTCTTTCAGATTCAGGATGACTACCTTGATCTTTTTGGTGACCTGAATGTGACAGGCAAGATTGGCACTGACATCCAGAACAGCCAATGCAGTTGGCTAGTGATTCAGCATCTACAGTGGACTTCTCCAGAACAAAACTAGATCCTGCAGGACAATTATGGGCAGAAGGAGATGGAAAAGGAGGCCCTGGTGAAGGCACTGTGTGATGAACTGGAGCTGCCTGCTGTGTTCAAGTCACATGAAGAAGAGAGTTTCAGATACCTTATGGGGCTGATCGAGCAATACACTGCTCTCTGCCCCTAGCCATCTTCCTGGGACTAGAGCACAAGATGGACAAGTGGAAGAAGTGACCCTAAGTATAGAGAGTGTAGGGAGGGGAGGCTCTTAATAAATTTAAAACAAAACAAAACAAAAAACCACCAAACATGGCTGCTATAGCTCTTTTGTAGCTAATTTTGCCAATTTCACCTAGTTCTCACACTTGGCTATTATAATATAGTAGTATGTGCATTGAGGAAAAGCATGAAATTGGTGAGATACACCCGTTCTTAGCCAACTCTGCCAAGTGAGGCTTTCCCATGGTACCTCTCCATCTCAAGACTTTTTAAACGACCCTCTTTCTTCCTTCTGTGTGATATACTCTGGGAGGCTCTGGTGACCTAGTGGTAAGGCATTGCACTATTCTAATAAGACACACAGTAAAGCACACAATTCTAATCTGCCAGCTGCTGCACAGGAGAAAGATGGGCAACCAACTCCCATGTAATTTAGTGCCTCCCTAAACCGCTGGAGGAGGGTCAGTTATGAATTGGTCCTGACTCAATGGTGTGACACAATAATAAAATATCATATTCACCTGTCAAAATTCCTGGGATTAAAGGATCAATACTAATGTGATTCAGAATAGAACTGTGCTCCACAGAATTTTCAGTGGCTTTGATCTATCAGATAAGAGTGGATAGAAAACAAACATTACAGTGAAACAAGTGAAGGAAAGAACTGTCTAAAGGAATGTATGATTAGACATATGTATAACAACAGCCCAGAATAAGAGATACATTGCATAGAGGCTTGGGGGGGGGGGTGTAATTCTGCAACAGTGAATGAATATTTTTTATTTAAAGTGAACTGGGAGTGGGGGAAGGGAGGTAAAATGAATAATGAATAAATGAGGTAATTCTGCAACAGTGAATGAATGAAAATCTAACTTTTTTGTAAACCTTCGTTAAAATCAATTAAAATCATTTTTTTAAAAAAACATATTGCAAAATAAAAACTATACTGACAGGCTTTTCTTCTGGAGTGCCTCTAGATAAAATCAAATCACCAACATTTTGGTTAGAATTCAAGTGCGTAACAGTTTGTACTACCCAGGGACATGCTGCAATCAAATAAGTTTCCCTACTAGTTTCCAATTCCATAAATCTTTTTTTAATTTTTTTTCCCAATTCTGTAAATCTTAATGGGAAGAGACTGCCCATCTTTCTCCCTCAGAACCACTGGTGGATTTGAACCACCACAGATATGTGGCCTTTGGGATATCAGACTACCAACACACTACAGACAACACCAGCAGAGCACACTCAAGAAACTTAAGAGATTAATTTTATTAAAACTGTAGGAAGTATTAAAGTTGAGTATTCAACTTTTTCAGAAGAATCTAGGGTTTCAGTTAACTTCTTCTGTTGTTAGAACTTGATTCTGCTATATATGATGTGTAGTCTTCAGCTTTGGCCTTACAACCAGGAAGAGAAAGAGAAGAAAATAGCCTTGTCTTTAGTACTAGCCATTCACCAGGTACTCTTCTGGGTGATTTTCATGTATTAGTTCATCTATTCCTTAAAATAATTCTCTTACTTAAGTATTATCCTATAGTATGTTGTTGTTGTTGATTGCCATTGAGTCAAACATTACTCATAGCGACTCTGAACAAAAGACCTGATGCCTTTCCATAACTGTCGTCATTTCTCCAAGTTCATAGAGTTTCCATAGGCATGTGGTTTAGGAAGTGGATGTCACTCCTGCTTCCAAACCTGTCTTAAACTAGGAGCTCCACTAAACGCTGTCCACCTTGGGCAACATTTATGGCATTTGACACCCCAGTGGCACAAGGTTCAGCATCCAGCACACCCAAGTTACCGTAGTAGAACTAATTGGCAAAAGAATGATGTAAAACTTAGAAGAATGTTCCTCCAAAATAAAACAACAGTAGTCTCACTTGGCAATGGTTAAGTGACATCAAGTCAAATACATCTCATAGCAACCCTGTGAACAAAAGGTTTGAACCCTGTTCTTTAATTAACATAATTTCTCTACGTTCATAGAGTTTCCAGGGGCATGTGGTTTAGGAAGTGGATGCCACTCCTGCTTCCAAACCTGAATCAGTCAGGAAGCTCATCCAAACATTGTCCATGCTGGGTAACCATTATGATATTTGACAAAACTATGGCACAGTATTCAGCATCACAGCAACTTGATGTTACTTGAGAACAGCAAATAGACCACTGCTGTACCACTTAAAGAATGTTCATCCCCATCCTTTAGTATAAATGAGGAAATTCTCTGCATCATACAGTTAAAGAGCCCCAGTTAATTCCATTAATATTTATAAATTAATTACTGCCAAAATCTACCATAGCTATCTGAGAACTCTTTATTACAGACATATATACATACTCACATATCCACATTATCCAGAGAGGTATAGGAGCAGTCACACCTTCTTGAACTTAACTACATAGGAGTAAAACTGGTCCCTACAAAGTCAGTTCAGGGCTTAGGGGTAGGTAGCAATCCTACATGGATAGGGTGATAATTTAAGACACATGCTAGATGAGGTCATGAAATAATTAGAAAACCATGAGTAAGAATAGGAAAATAGACGAGATAAGCAAGGAAGAGCAGTGTCATAAGAGATAGGCAGTATCCTTGGCTCCTTATTATTCTATTCATGCATTCACGTGACTTGGCACTATTTAGTTTCCTGTCCTTAGATGTCCTGGAGATTGCATGACATGTTCTATATTCAAATAAAAATTAGCCAAAGAACAAAATTAGCCAAGTCTTACTCACGTTCTCACTAGAAGTAAGATGTGGTGGCTGAACACTGACATCTGAGGATACAGGTGCTACCAAGATTAAATCAGGGGGTCTCCTTTGAACTTCCTTGTTAATAATCTCTAGAATCTCTATAAATCACTTGCTGTTGTGGAAGGAGTGAGGACCTAGCAGCCCATTGTACTCACTTAAAAGTATGGTGAGTCTCCTGGTTGAGAACTAACTTGTACCAGCACAGGAGGCACAGGCAACACTATGATAGAAAAGAGAGCCTTTTTAAAAAGACCTTAAAAAGTGACATAATATCTATCATTAAAATATTCCCAGAAAGAAGTATCATGGAACCAGAAAATAAGTTTGTTTAACTTGATGAAGATTTTTAAATAATTTCTCTGTAAGAACAAGAAGGCAAGCAGCCTTAACCCAAGATCACCAATGAGATGATAAAGTGTCCTCCCTTTCCCCCTTCACATCAACGCCCTTGTTCAGCATGAAGAAACCAAAGAGTCTGCATCCATTTCCCAAATCAGTAAGACAGCTGGTTTAAATAATACCATTGGAAAATGCTTATCATTCCCCTATAGCATCTGGTCCCCACTGGATCCTTTTCATTTCCTTCACCTGCTCCCCCCACCAACCAATTTCTGCAGCTTTACAACTGCATCCCTGCCCATCCTCACCCTTCTGCCCCCAATGCACGCCTCCTTGTACCCCCAATATGTTTTTCCCAATAAAATTAAAAAAAAAAACACACACACACACAAAATTTCTCTGTAAGTGTAACATCTACTTGGTGTCTTTCCATCTTTGTTTCCTGAAAAAAATCCTTAAATATCTTTTAAAATTTGCCAACTGATATCCCGATAAAAAGTTTCTTTAATTTTGTTTTCACTTTTACCTCTACTTTCTTTAGGCATTCTTGCTTTGTGCTATTATTACACTCTATAAATATCTTCATTAATTTGTTACCATTGAGTTAGAACCAACATACATTTCATACAGAAGGAGACCACACTTCTTTCTCCATCAGAGCCTCTGGTTGATTCAAACTGCCAAAGATGCTTGGCATTTGAGTTAGCAGCACATCTCCCTACTATACCACAAGAGCTCCCTATATCCTCATTAAACTCGAAAATTTTACTGACTCAACCAACTCATACCTGACTATACAGTGGGTTTTCAGAAATTGCTCCATCTGACATACTTTGGGCATGTTGCAAGGAGGGACTGGTCCTTGGAGAGGGACATCATGTTTGGGAGAGTGGAGGGGTGGTGAAGGAGAGGAAG
>NW_006399993.1:3162862-3176582 GCF_000299155.1 Elephantulus edwardii
TTTTTTTTTTTTTTAGCTTCTTGAGTACAGAAACCACTTCTCATTCATTTAGTGACACTTGATAGATGCTCAGTAGATGTAAGGGCACCCACACCATCAACTTGATGAGGGCACAGATTTGTCTGTTCCTTTCACTATTCTATCACCATGTTTAAAACAATGCCTGACACATTTCAGGTGCTCAGTAAGTTGACTGAATTAAATTAATTGACCTAAACCCAGGATTTCTCTCATTAGTAAAATTTAGACATTTTTCATTTTCAACTATATACATCAACACTGAAATATTATTTTTATAGAAGAGTTCATTATTTTGACAGCAATGAAAGGAAACCATCACAGAATACAATATACCAAATAAATAGCTTTTAGACCATTACCTTTTAGTCTAAGAACTTTTCTGTTTTCTTTAAAGGCACAGCAAGGGGGTAGAGGACCTAAGTATAAAACATAGGAAGAGCTCAGCAATCACCTTCACTTCACAATTAATGCTTTGCTAAAAGAAGAGGCAAGGAAATCTAGGTCTGCAGAATACAGAAAAATGCTTAATAGACTTGAATTCCAAGTCCTATAAAGAACTGGAATTGAAGTGGAAGATATCTTTTGTTGGATGATTTGAAGTCCTTTTTCCCTTATAGCATCTCTATGGAACAGAGCAGAACTTCCTCATAGAATCTCTTAGGCTGTCATGTTTAGGAAAGCAGATCACAAGATCCTTCTCCCACAGAGTCGCAAGTGGAGCCAAACTTCTAATCCATTAATTAGTAGACCAGTGCTTTAACCATTACACCAGCAGGGCTCCTTAGAAAATTGTTGTTGCAATTATGTGCCATCAGTAATATCTAACCCAGAATGACTGTACAACAGGCCAAAACGCTTCTTGGTATTATGCCATCTTCAGAAAGGTGGTTATATTTGAGCCTATTGTTACAGTCACTGTTGTAGTCGATCTCATTGAGAATCTTTCTGTTTTTCACTGACCCTGTACTCAGTATGATGTCTTTCTCCAGGGACTAATTTTTACTGAAAACATGAACTCTGGCTGTACCTCTTCCAAGATAGATTTGTTCCTTTTTTTGACAGCCCACGGAATATGTTCTGTATTCTTTCCCAACACCATAATTCAAAGGCATCAATTCTTCTGTTTTCCTTGTTCATTACCAAACTTTTGCATGCATTTGAGACCACTGAAAGTATAACTTGGAACAGATGCAGCCTAGTCTTCCATGTGACTCTGTGTGTGTGTGAAAGAGATATATTACTTTTTAGCAATTTAGGATCTTTTGCAGCAGATTTTTCTCAATGCAGTATGTCAGTTGATTTCTTGACTACCGCTTCCATTGGCGTTTATTATGGATCCAAGTAATTTGAAATCCTTGGCAATTTCAATATTTTTCTGCATTTATCATAATGCTACTTATTCAATTGTGTGAAATTTTATTTTCTGTATATTACAGTACAAACCATACTAGTGCTTCATGTCCTCCTTGCATTCAGCAAGCAAGGTTGTATCATCTGCCTATCATAAATTCTTGGTGATTCTTCCTCCAATCCTGATATTCTTCTTATATTCATCCTTCTTGGATATTTGCTCAGCATACTGATTAAGTATGAATAATTGAAGCCCTAATGACACAGTGATTAAAGAGCTCAGTTGCTAACTGAAAGGTCTGCAGTTTGAGGGCACCAGCCATTCCACAGGAGAAAGTTGTGGCAAGCTGCATCCTTTCATACAAATTTACTGTGTTAGACTTAATAGTAAAAGGCTAGTTGTGTGATTATTGATTTTGTCTTTATCTTATTTGCTTAAAAAATAAAAGATGGGATGCAGAAGTAGCCACGTTTTCCATAGATATCGCTTTTAGTTTCCATACCTTTTCAATCTGTATGCAGAACAGATTATCCAAGACACTGGGCTGTACAAGGAGGAATGTGGCATCAGGTTTGATGGAAGAGTCATCAACAACCTGCATTATGCAGATGATACAATCCTGCTTACTGAAACTGAGGAGGACCTGAGCTCTTGCTGCAGAAGGTCAAGGACTGCAGCCTTAAATACGGATTTAAGCTCAACGTTAAGAAGACAAAGATTCTCATCACTGGGCCAATTGGCAGAATCATTATGGATAGTGAAGAGATTGAAATAGTTAACAGTATAAGTTTGCTTGGCTCCACAGTCAACACTCTTGGTAACAGCAGCCAGGAAATCAAGAAATGAATTGCACTGGGAAAGTCAGCTGTGAGGGACCTCTCAAGAGTACTGAAGAGCAACAACATCAGGCTGGAGACTAAGGTGCACCTGATCTGGGCTATAGTCTTCACAACTACGTGCTATGCATTGGAGAGTTGGACAGTTACTAGGGATGATAGAAAGAGACTTGATGCTTTGAGCTGTGTTGTTGGAGAAGAGTGTTGAATATACCATGGACTGCTAGGAAAACAAACAGAGTTGCCTGGAGAGGGTGAAGTCGGAATGCTCCTTGGAGTCAAGGATTCTGAAGCTTCATCTGACATACCTTGGGCGTGTTGCAAGGAGGGACTGGTCCTTGGAGAGGGACATCATGCTTGGGAGTGTGGAGGGACAGCACAGGAGAGGAAGACCTTCGATGAGATGTATCAATTCTGTGGTTGGGGTAGTGGCAATGAGTGTGTTGGAGACAGCGAAGTTGGCACAGGATAGAGCAGCATTTAGGGCTCTTGTACATAGCATCATTATGAGTCACAAGTGACTCGACAGCACATAACAACAACAACACTTTTAGTTCTCCTTTGGAAGCTTGTGGCCACAAGAAGGCCACCATTCAGGGCAAAATGCTAAAAATGGCAGATTTAAGCAAAACTATTATTTTTTCCCAAATATTAGATCTTTTATGCTAGGAATATTATTAATAAGCATAATTTAGAATTTATTACATTTCTGCATCATGAAAGCTCTACTCTCTGTACCTAAGAGTCAGCTGATGAAATAAATTAGTGCCATCTATCCTACCTTGATGAGTAATAGTCAGTCATTTTTCATTTGTTTCTTCAAATAAATATTTATTTAGCACTGTTAAATGAATAAATGTTTATTGGGAGACATCCTGTATTATGTGCTTTGAATGAAGTAAACAAAAGATACTAGATAATCTGGTGTCGTGAAAAGAACACACACTGGGTAGTATCCTGAACTTGATGAAGAAGAGTGTGGAAGGAAGGAAGACTCAGCAACAGCCTGCATTATACAAATGACACCACTCTACTTGCAGAAGGTTAAGGATTTGAAACACTTGGTGTAGAATATCAAAGACTATGAACATGCATTACATATTTATATTCTATATTAATTACATCTCAGTATCAAGAAAACAAAAATCTAACTACTGATTTAATAAGCAACACCACGATAAATGGAGAAAAGATTGAAATTGTCAATTATTTCATCTTGTTTGGATCCACAGTCAACACTTTTGGCACTAGTAGTCAGAAAATCAAAAGACAAGTTACATGAGGAAAATCTACTGTTAAGGACCTCTTCTGAATGCAAAAGAGCAACGATGTCAGTCTAAAGACTAAGGCATGCCTGATCCAAGCCATGTCCTTTCAGTTGCTTGGTGTGTATCTAAAATCTGGACAGTGATTAAGGATGACAGAAGAAGAATGAATGCCTTGGCGTTGTGGTGTTGGAGAAAAGTATTGAACATCCCAAGGACTGCCAAGAGAACAATCAAGTCTGCCTTGAAGAAAATGAAATCAGGATGCTTCTTGGAGGCAAAGATGATAAAACTACGTCTCACATACTTTGCAAATGTTGTTAGGAGAAGCCAGTCCTTGGAGAAAGACATAATGCTTAGAAGGGTGGAGGGTCAGCAAGAAGGAAAACGCTTGGTAAAATGGATTAACACAATGACAGCAGCAATGAAATCAGATGTATTGGAGATCATGAGGTGAGATTGGCTCGGGATAGGGCAAGATTCAGAGTCAGTATTCATTGAGTCAGTAAGAGTCATAGTTAACTAGATGGCACACAGATTTCGGTGAGTGGGAACTGGACTAAGAATGTCAATAAAGGAAAAATCGCCAATTTAGCAAAGTAGAGCATCAAATAGTGAGCTAAGTAGAGGTTAGAAGAAAATGTTAGATTTCATCTATTTTGGAAAGTCACCCTTGCATCCTAGTCCTTAAATGTTTTCGAGCATCCTTTTTATTCATTTCTACATATAATCTATCTTATAACAGCACATTTATTTGTAATTGCTTATTTAATTAATTAGCACTCCTTTATGAGCTTGGAAAGAATCAGGAATACCTTTTTGCTCTTTGTATATTCACCACCTAGAACAACCTAGACACTACTGGATACAAACCATTGGTTGATGAAAGCGAAGTGTTAGTGAACTGTCAGAGGTTAGCTCAGTTTATGGTCTTCATGACACCTGGTCCAGTATTCTTTCCACTCTTCCTAACAGCCTTCATTAAGAAGAAATAGCTTTCACTTAATGTCTGAAAAATATCTATTTTAAAACTTGATACAGATTTAGAACTACTTCTTAACAAATTGTCTATAATAACATTAAATAATTTTCTGGTTAGAGTGATTTTCTGTTTCATTTACTTGTGATAATCTCCTTGGGATGAAACACAAGAAAAGAGTTTCCTTGGGCAAGAGAAATGAATATTTAATATACAAATATACAAAGAAATGCTTATAGTTTGTGAATTAATATATACAGGATCTTTAGTAAAAGATGTACTCACTTTTAAAATGAGAAATTGAGAATCAGTGTTTGAGTCACTTAAAATACTATAGCTATAATTTATAAATGCAAATATCAAATTAGATTTATTACTACATTCTAATTTTTACCTCACTTGCTTATATGATCGGTCTTATTCATGTAATGTCCTGTGCTACTACTGAACCATTGTTAAAAGTTTATATTATTTAAATAGATTACATAAGCACTGATACTAATTTAATATATTTAAATTTTTGCTGCCTGTTGTTTAACAACTAAGGTACATTAAGGCAAGATTACTCTTTCCAATGAACTTGGGAAGATTCTAGCCATAATTGTAAAACCTCCTAAAAACAAAACAAAAAACAAATCTGAAACTGTAAGTTTCTGTTACAGTTAAACTATCCTTATATTATTAGACTTACTAACATCAACTACTCATTAAAGCAGGTGCAAAAGACTTCCAAATGTGAAGGGTGTATGGATGGAGATTAAATGAAAGGATAATTTCTATAATGCTTCAAATAAGAATGCTGCTGTGAAGTGAAATACTAACATACTGTCTCTTGTTTGCTACCTGACATTGGCTTAATGTAAATCCATTAATAATTACTATATAATCAATTTATGTATATAATAAATTCACTATTCAGCAAAAAAAAACCAAACAAAAAAAACTAGGTGGCACACAACAACAACATGCTAATGAGAGGAGAATGAGTATATTCTGGTTAGTTGGTTTAAATTTTTTTTTTATTGTTGTGTGCTGTCGAATTGGATCCTGTTGGCACAGGAGGAGACTACCTCTCCTTCTCCAGAGGAGCATCTGGTGGATTCGAACCACATGCCTTCGGGATTGCCACTAGGCCACCAGAGATCCTATATTCATTCTGGTTTTCATATCAATAATATAACATACCTGGTTGTTATATGGACAGCACATAACAACAGTGAAAAAAGCCATGGACTTAGGAGATATATGGGTTAAGTTTCGTTTATGCCAGTTGTAAAAGCTGCAGACCCTTATTAAAAGTAATTAATACCTCTAAGCTTTGATTTCCTCACTTATTAAGTAAGGGCAGTAATGCCTACCCTGATGAGGACTGCTATAAGAATTTAAGATAATTTCCTAACACAGTACCTATCACAGTACCTTACACATGATATAATTCAAAACCAGTACTCATAATTGCTCTTATAATAGAGCTTAGAAACCTTTGTTGTTGTTATGTGCCTTCGAGTTGCTCATAGCTTCCCTATGTACAACAGCTTTAAACCCTGCTCTATCCTGTGAAAGATGGAGAAAGAAGAAAAATCAGGGAAAATTATAGGTTTTTAGTTCAGGTGACTGAATGATTCCTCATATCATTAATTATCATATAATTAATGTGGTGAGGAGCTGATGGAACAAAAACGATGAGTTCCATTTTAGACATTTTTTAATATACTTGTGGGTTATCTAAATGTCAGGGTCCATCAGACTGTTGAAAATATGAGACCAAAGTAAAAAAGTCTAGCTTTGAGAATCATTGGCATATAAGTTACAAAGTAAACTACTTGTCTCAGCAAAATAGCATTAAATTTAAAAATTATCTCAAGAGTTACAATATATTTTAGAAGAATCGAAAAACACCAGAATTATGGAGAGGAAAAGGCATAAGGAATAGAAGATGACTGAAATTTGGAAAATTTTTAAAAATACAAATAAAACTTTACCCACAATCCTATAAATATTGTACACATTGAGCAAAAATGTATTTCAGAAATGGGATTACAGGGTGAAATAATATAAACCTCTTTAAAATTCTTTCTGTGTATTGCCAACTAATTTGCAGATTTTAGCACACCTACCCCATCCACTTTGTACAAGAATAACTTGCCTTAAAGAAGGCTTATCAGTAACGATTTTCATTTCTTTGAAAATATGTTCATATTTTTTACCATTTTGTCCATTAAGACTATGACTATTTTTATCTTATTTAATAATATGTTTTCTAATTTGGTCAGATTATGTTTAATTTTTTTTACAGTCAATCTGTTGTTACCCTCTTTGACTTCTTGAGAAAGAGATACAGTTTCATGAGATGAGGCAGATGATTCTGGGAAATAATGTAAGAGGGAAGGAAGAAAGTGAGATTGGCCAGGCTAATGGTACTGTTTCCAGCTGGTGGCCCTCAGGCCTAAGGTCAGGATATTCACAACGGTTCACTGTGGCCTGTTCCACATTCTTGGCACAGCTTTTAGCTGCCTCTGCTTTGACTTGGAAGCAGGAAGAATAATTGTGTCTCCATTATGCTGCTCAGCCAACTGCATTGTGGGAATTGACCTAATGCTGAGCTGCCAGCAAAGGCAAGGGAAACCTGGCAAAACTGCCTTCATATCCTCTCTTTCTATCACTGTTTGATCTCCTTGAGAGCACTGCCTGATGAGACAATGTGCCAAGGCTTGTTTGCCCGATTCTTACAGTGACAGTTCTTTTTGGTCCGTAATGTAAATATCATGGCCCTGAAATCCTCCAGCTGTCCATGCTTTGTCACTTCTTCAAAGGAAACTGACTTGATTTCCACTGGAGGGGGCCATGGAACATTTGCTACCCACACTAGTTTGGAGCATTAAAAGGGGAGAAAAAGAGCTAAGAGTCAGTGTTGTTTCGTTCTTTGTATTCATATGGAAATTTTTAATCTCCATCAAAGGATCAGGAGAAAAATCACATTGAAATTCAATACAAGAGCTCCAAGCTTACACAGAATTTTTCAAAGATGTTTGACTTGATCCTTTAAAAATGACAAAAACCATGAACTGTATAGCTCCAGGGTTGATAATTAATTTTGTTTACCCTCCTCAGCCTCTGTCTTGCCTTCCTACCTATACTCTAGCTGTGTGGTCCTGTGTCAGCATGCAGAGCTCTTTTGAATGGGATGTGGGGGAGGAGGTGGGAAGTGCGCTGCAGCAGTCAGGTTTAGAAAGCTGCCTATACATAACACTCTCAGGCCTCATTTATTTCAGCTCTTAGACTCTTGTAGTTGGCTTCTCTGTCTTCACTCCAAGCTTCTTTCTTACTGCTACCACAGTTACCTTAAACCCAGTGCCACTGGCACTTTATATAATCTTTATAGGAGCAGACTGCCACTTCTTTTTCTCACCGAATAGCTGGTGAATTCATACCACCATCTTACATTTCTCAGCCTCACACTTAATAGCACAATGCTACTGGGGCTCCCAATAGAGTTATCATACTGAGAAATAGAAGGCATCCTTCCATTTTCCTCCTTAAATGTTTCCACAGGTGTCTCAGTTCAGGCTCTCTAAACTGCAGTTGAAGATTTCCTTACTCTGACTCCCTGTCTTAATCAGACTCACCTCCTCTACTCCTCTTAAATTTATATGAGGCCATTCTCCTTAAAGTCAGGAACAGTGTTTTTCCAAGGTCAGTTGCAGTGATGGGCATGCAATAAGTGCTTGATAAATGCTAAATAGTTGTTGTTGTTGTTGTTGTTATTGTTGTATGCCATCAAGTTGAACCAACCCATACTGACCCTCCAGTGGGTTTTCAGAGGCAGTAAATTGCACAGAAGGAGATTGCTCTTAATAAGTCCAAGTATTCTTAATAAGTACCCACCATGAAGCACCATACCTCTAGGATCCAAGAAGACCAAATGAAGGAGTACTCCAAAACTGTTGATCAAGGTTGCTTACTGATTGTATCTGAGTGATGTAAATATAGTCTAAGGATCTTTTGTCTTCCAAGAGTTCTGTACATTGATATGATTTTCTCTAAGAGCTGGCGTAGACTGACCTTACTATGTGCGAGTAAGTTGAAATAATTGTTTGATGTCCATTGGTAAAAAGAGTACAAGTGTTGCAATGAAACACACTCTTTTATGTAGGTTAAACAGTAAAATATATATTTGTTGTGGTTGTGGAACCTACCCATAGCCAACCCTCTAGCATGTTTTCAGAGGCAATAAATTATACAGTAGAAGATTGCCCATCTTTCTCCTATGGAGAAATTTGCAAATTGAACAGTGTCCCTTTGGGATTGCAGCGCAATTCTTCACCACAGTCGTTGTATGCTGTCAAGTCACCTGCAACTGACAGTGACCCTGTGTACAATAGCTCTCAACTCTGCCCTATCCTGAGCCAATTTCACTGTCTCGACACACCTACTCCCATTACCCCAGTTACTGAGTCAATCTGTCTCATCCAGAGTCGTCTTTTCTTGCACTGTCTCTCTACCCTTTCAAACATGATGTTATTCTCCAACAACTGGTCCTTCCTGGCCATGTCCAGAGTATGTGAGACAGAGCTTTAAAATCTTTACCTCCAAGGAGTAGCTTGGTTTCACCCTCTCCAGGACATATGTCTTTTCCTCGTAGCTGTCTGTGGTACATTCAGTACTCATCTCCAGCAACTCAAAGGCATTAATTATTCTTCTATCATCCTTATTCATTTTCCAGCACACCTTAATCTCTAGACTGCTATCGTTGTTCTTCAGTTCTGGAGAGGTCCCTGAAAGCAGATTTTCCCATTGTAATTCATCTTTTGATTTCCTGACTACACCCGACAAGAGTGTTGATCATGGAACCAAGCAAGCTGAAATTGTTAACAATTTCAGTCTCTTCATCATCTAATGTGATGCTGCCAATTGGCCCATTGGTGAGAATCTTTGTTTTCTTGATGTTGAGCTTCAATCCATATTGAGGACTGCAGTCCTTGATCTTATGGAGCAAATGCATCAGGTCCTCCTCAGTTTTAGCAAACAGGGTAGTGTCATCTGCATAATGCAGGTTGTTGATGAATCTTCCTCCAAGCCTGATGCCACTTTCTTCCTCATACAGCCCAAGATTAGATTTTAACATTGTTGTTGTTAAGTGCCATCGAGTTGTAGATGACTTATGAATGAAAGACCTGAACAAATCGTTTCTCCAATTTCATAGAGTTTCCAGAGGCTTGCTATTTTGGAAGTGGATGCCACTCCTGCTTCCAAGCTTGTTTTAATCACGGAGCTCCACCAAACACTGTCCACTATGGGTAACCATTATCTTATTTGACACATCAGTGTCACAGTGTTCATCACAGCAACCACGAGTTACCTCTGTACAGCAAATGGGCAGACCAATGCTGTACTACTTAGAAGAATGTTTGACCAAAAACAATTAAAACCAGGCCTAAGGGCCACAGATTAAAATCACCCAGCTTTTAGCTTGATAGCATCACTTTCTTCCACTAGGCCAACTGATTTTCTTCAAGCAAAAAAATGTTTTCAATACCAACAAGAACTCATTTATTGATAAAAGTTCTTAGCAAGTTAGGGAGCAAAAGAAAAGGTTTGTTTTTTTTTTATCTGGAAAAAGATATCTTGAAAAAGCCTACAATAATTATAACTCTAAATTATAAAATATTGAAAAATTTCCATTAAAATCTGGAATAAGTAAGGATATCTGTTATCAGTGCTTCTTTCCAGCACTGTATTGATGATCTTAATCAGTGCAACAAGACAAAAGAAAAGATACAGGAATTATAATGAGAGTAATAATTTTTTCCATAGTTAACATGATCGTCAAAATCTACAAATAGATTAATAAGATTACTTAGCATCATGATTGGCTAGAAGATCAAAACAATGTTAATTAAATGTCAGTAAATCAACAGCAAGAAAAAAAAATATTGTTTGAAAGACATTATACAGCAAACCCCCCCCAAAAGGCATACAAGGTTAATAGAAAATAACTAAGATCTTTATAAAGAAATATTTTTAATTTATTTAAAACCATTGATGAAAGCATAAATGGAGAAATAAGTGTTTAAATAAGAAGATTCAATTCAATGTTTTAAAGATGCTGTACTTTTTAGGTGCTGTTAAGTTGAGTATGACTCATAGTAACCCTATGAACAATAGATCTAACCCTGCTGTATTCTGTGCCAACCTCACACTTCCTGATACACAAGAGTCCATTGCAGCAATCACTGTGTCGGTCCACCTGGTTGAGGGTCTTCCTCTCCTTCTCTGACCCTCCAAGCTTCCCAGCATCATGTCCCTCTCTAAGAAATAGCCCCTCCTAGCAACATGTCCAAAGTATATAAGGTAAGCCCTCATCATTCTTGCCTCCAAACAGCATTCCAGCTGCACCCTCTCCAAGACATACCTGTTTATTCTATTGACTGTTCAGAGCTCTTCTCCAGTACTACAGCTCAAAGGCATCAGCTCTTTTTGTTTGTCATCTTTTTTCACTGTACAGCTTTCAGATGCATAGCAATTAATCGGAAAGACTATGGTCTGAATCAGATGCACCTTAGTCCTCAAACTGACTTCATTTCTTCTCTCAGTAAGGAGAGGTCCCTAAACTGCAGATTTTCCCAGTGCAATGCATCTCCTTATTTCCTAACTGCTGCTACCAGGGGTGTTAATTGTGGATCCAAGCAAGATGAAGCAATTGACAGTTTCAATCTCCTCTCCATCATCATGGTGTTACATCTTCGTGAGAGTGGCACTGTCTTTAAACCTCACTTGGCAATCTTGATGCACCACTGTGATGCCCAGGGAAGACAGGATGACCTGGAAATCCAACTTTTGGATAATTATCCAAAATGCTTTATCATGGGAGCAAATGATGTGGGCTCCAAGTAAATGCAGCCTATCTGCATGTCCCTCCATGGGAAAACCATGGTGCTGATGGGCAAGAAAATCATGTTGCACAAGGCCATGCGGAGCTACCTGGAGAACAACGCAGGTCTGGAGAAACTGCTGCCTCACATTCAGGGACTGTCGGGTTTGTGTTCACCAAGGAGGGTCTCACTGAGATTAAGAACATTTAGATACCTGCTGCCAGTTGTGCTGTGCTATCACTCCATATACAGTTACCATGGCAACCCAGAACGCTGGTCTGAATCCCAAGAAGATCTTCCAGGTCACCACCGCTAAGATTTCCAGAGGTACTATTGAAATCCTGAGTGATGTGCAGCTGATTAAGACTGGAGACAAGGTGAGAAGCAATGAGGCCACTGTGCTGAATATACTGAACATCTCCTTTTCCTTCAGATGCTTATCCAGTAAGTGTTTTACAATGGCAAGATTTACGACCCCAGAGTACTTGACATCACAGAGCAAACTCTACATACTCACTTCCTGGAGGGTGTCTGCATCATTGCCATCGTATGTCTGCAGGTTGGTTACCCAACCAACTTTTGCCTCAATATTGTACTGAATCATCAGTGGGTACAAGAGAATCCCAGATTTTTCTGTGGAGATTGAGTATACCTTCCCACTTGACTGGTCCATCTTCATTTGTAGCTGTTGCCTCTTTGGCAATTCCAGGTATGGTTGAAGCAAAAGAAAAGTTGAAAGAATTGGGTGAAGATATGGGATTTGGTGTCTTAAACTAATAAACAAATAGCAACCAACTCTGCTCTGCTAGCTTTCTGAAACAAATAAATAGTCTTCAGTCTCTTAAAAAATTAAAAATAGATTAAGGCACTCAGCTCCTCAGTACAGGTAGATAACATCGTAGGCAGTAAATGTATTCAAGATGTTTCTTCCAGTTATAAACTTAGGGGTCAAAAGATCTCTGTTCCTATAGAAATAACTGATTAAGAATAGGACAGAGAGCCAGAATATCTATAGCAGAGAAACCTTGACCTTACATTTCACAGAAGATGTTAATGATGTTATGTCCTTAATGAGATACCATATAAGAAGTAGAGCCCCTAAGAGAGAAATAAATTTAAAAGTGAGGAGAAACAGCTGCAAACATCCATTAATAATTGGAACATGAATGTATGAAATATGAATCTATTAAATTAAAAGTTGTCAAAAAGGAAATGGAGCACATAAAGATCAACACCCTGGGCATTAGTGACCTGAGATGAACTGTTAGCGGTCACTCTTAATCAGCCAGTCCTATGGGCTGTTATGCCACGAATGACAAATTGAGGAAGAATGATATTATAGTCAAAAAGAACATTTTAAGATCTATCCTGAAGTACAGGGCTCTTAGTGATAGGATATTCTCCATGCATATATAAGGGAGAGTTGTTAGTACAACTATTATTCAGATATACACACCAATCAAAAAAGGCAAAGATAAAGAAATTTCTTCCAACATTTGTGGTCTGAAATTTATCAAACATGCATTCTGGATGCATAATAATAATTGGTGACTGAAATACAAAAGTAAGAAACAAAGAAGGAGTGTTAGTTTCAAAAATATAAACTTAGTGACAGAAATCTAAGATAGAGACTGGAGATCACATGATAGAATTTTGTACCATCAATAATTTAGTCATTGAAAAGACACTTAAAAACAAATGCAGCTATACATATGGATCTTACCTGATGAACTCACAGGAATCAGATTGACTATGTTTGTGGAAAAAATTAATGGAGAAGTTCAGCATCAGCAGTTGAAACAAGACCAAAGGCTACTACTTTAGATCATCAGTTACTTAAGTGCAAGTTCAAACCGAAGTTTAAGAAAATTAAAACAAGTCCAGGAGAACCAAAATATGGCCTTGAATCTAACCTAAATTTAAAAATAATTTCAATAGTAGATTTGATGTATTGAACTAGCAGTCAAAGATCAGATGAGTTGTGGAAGACATTAGGGATATCATCCATGAAGAAAGCAGGTCATTACAAAGACAAGAGAGAAAGAACTACTAAAATGGATGTCAGAAGAGACCCTGAAAATTGCTCTGGAATGTTAAGAAACCAAAATAAAGGGAAGAAATACCGAAGTAAAAAGAGGAACACAAGATTTCAAAGGATGGCTTGAGAAGACAAAGCATTGTTATAATGAAATGTGAAAAAAAGCTGAAGTCAGAAAATAAAAAGGGAAGAACTCAGTATTTCTCAAGCTGAGAGAACTGAAAAACAAATTCAAACCTCAAGTGGTAATACTGAAGAATGTTCACACCCATGTTTATTGCAGCTTTGTTCACTATAGCAAGGAGTTGGAAACAACCTAAGTGCCCATCAACAAACGAATGGCTAGAGAAGCTGTGGT
>NW_006399993.1:3178582-3192050 GCF_000299155.1 Elephantulus edwardii
TATTGCATGAGTTCCTTGTTTTTTAATGCAGCATAGTATTCCATTGTGCGAATATACCACAGCTTCTCTAGCCATTCGTTTGTTGATGGGTTGTTTTGTTTTTGTTAAAGAAATTTTTATACTTGTTTGCTTACAAATTTGTATACACTGTTTTCCACACCAGATCTTTTCCATTTTCTTTACCCACCCCTCAAGTTGTATAACCCTTTGATTACCCCCTCACCTATCCTCACCCCTCTGCTCCTCCCCCCTTGGAATCCTCATCCCCATTTTATTAGTTATCTTTGTATTTCTACAGTAATGGTCTTATACAATATTTGTCCTTTGGGGATTGAGTTAATTCACTTAGCATAGTGCTCTCCAGTCCTTCCCAACTTATGTAGTAATTTTCAAAATCATTTCTCCTGTGTGCTATGTAGTATTCCATCATGTAAATATACCACAATTTCTCAATTGTGGTTCAGCATTTGGGCTGTTTCCATGATCTTGCAATGGTGAGTAATGCTGCTATAAACACTGGTATACAAATCTCCATTTGTGTTTTATTTCTAATTTTCTTGGGGTATATTCCAAACAGTAGAATAGCTGAGTCATAGGGAATCTCTATGATCAGCTTTTTGAGGAAGCGCCAAACTGCCTTCCAGAGTGGTTGTACCATTTTACAATACCACCAACAAGTTATAAGAGTTCCTATCTCTCTACATCCTCTCCAACATTTATTACTTACTCTCCTGTATTTTAACATTATTGTTCATATCACATTCAAACAAAATCTTGCTGAAGATTATTTTAAGACTGCCAGATCCAAACTGGGCTTAGAAGAGGCGGTGACACCAGGAATATCATTGACCACGTCAGAGAGATCTTTGGTGAAAGCACAGAATACCAGACGGATGTCTGTCTGTGTTTTTAGTGGCCATGCAAAGGCATTTGACTATGTGAATTATAACAAATTATGGTTAGCATTGAGAAAAATGGGACTCCCATGCTCTTGTGAAACCTAGTTCTATACCAAGAAGCTGTAGTCTGAATAGAGAAAGGGAACACTGCATGGTTTAAAATCAAGAAAGTTGTGCACCAGCATTATATCTTTTCTTTATACCTGTTCAATCTGTATGCTAAGCAAATAATTCAGGAAGTTGGATTAATAGGATGTCTTTTGTTTGTTTTTGTTTTGGGTTGTTGTTTTTTTTAATTTGTTGTGTGCCATCGAATCGGAGCTGACTGGCACAGGAGGAGATTGCCCCTCCTTCAGCAGAGCATCTGTGGATTTGAACCATGTGCCTCCAGGATTGCAGCACAGCTTCTTGCCACTAGGCCACCAGAGCTCCCAACTAGAGGATACCTTTGAGTTGTGTTGGAAAAGAGTGCTGAATACCCATGGACTGCCAAAAGAGTAAATAAATATGTCTTGGAGAAAGCAGGGTATTCTTTAGAGGCAAGGAAGCTTCACCTCACATACTTGACATGTGTTATTAGGAGGGGCCAAGCCTTCATGGAAATATCAGCCATAGAGAGGAAGACACTTTAGAGAGATTGACACAGTAACTATAACAATAGACTTAAATATATCAGAGATGGTGAGGATGGCACAGTCTAGGGCAAAATTCAGATCTGTTGTTCATGGGGTCACTGTGAATCATAGTGGATTCGATAACTTGTAACAATAACTCAGCCTAGTTGGTGGAGATGGGAGGACGTATCAAATTTGGTACACTGTCCTCCCACTCCCAAAGGCACGGGTTCAAGGTCACCAGCTGCTCTGTGGGGGAAGGATGGACAATCTCCTCCCATGCAATTACTGCCTCTGAAAACCCAACAGAGGGTCAGCTATGGGTCAGTTCTGATTCTATGATACTCTACAAAAACATCCTCCGACCCCAGCCTAAGGCATTTTAAAAGAGCTTGAATTCTCTGCTGCTCAGAACTGTCAGATCCATGCCAGTTTTGAGCTCTGCCCTGTCTCTAGGAATTTGGCGTTTTCTTGGATCCACAACACTTTGGATTTCAGTAGATCCAGATTATTGTCTCATATTTGGCCACTTTCATCCTAGGTCAATCACTTCTATCCGGAGTGAACTGATTCCATATTTGGTGAGAAAACAGTTCTCCTCAGCTTCCGCACAACAAAGGCAAGAAGAAAAAGAGGAAGATCTAAAGAAAAAAGAACAGAAGTCCTTAGGTGAGTACTTGAATTAATGTTGTTAGGAGGGCAGTGGTATTAGTGCCTCTGGAAAGCGTGGTTATTGTCTCAAGTCAGTGCACTCTTATCTAGCCTACTGGGTGGAGGCTAACTTCCATGGCTTTGGTAAAGCTTATTTACTTAAGCAAAGCCTTTCACTGTGTTCTTCAAGAACAGGCTAATCTTCCCTCTGACATCTCTTTCTGGTTCACACTACAACATTTTGACTTTAAACTTGGCCTGACATTTGTAAGTTCTCCAGGCTCCAGGCAGTCCCACTCCTAAGTAGATTCATACCCTTCTGTGAAGGGAAAAGTGAAAGAGTATATAGTTACCCTCCAACCTAAAGCCAACCAGACTTTCCACTCCAGGATACAGATCTCTTGAACAAGGTCTGTCTTGTTTTTTCTCATATCCCTAGCCTGTGGCTCAGTTTCTGTCTCATAGCAGATGTTTAAAAATATTATTTATCAAATTAATAAATAGAGATAGTATAGCATGATGGTTGAGATTGCAGAAGTTAGCATCGGGCAAACCTAAGTTTATCTACCCAGGCCTTAGGTGGATTCCTTAGTTTTTCTGAATCCCAATTTTCTTAGTATACAATATAGAATCTCAAAGCATTATTGTAAGAGTTAAAAACCTGGGGCTCAGATACCCTGTACTCTTTCTGTCATAACACAGCTACTTGACATAGTAATAGAGACTAGAAACACAATGTCAACATGGCTTGTGTTATTTAATGATTTTACAAAAATTTTATATTTTATTTTCCCTAGGAGTACTTGTCTTTGGATTAAACTTGTTGAGTTGTTTTGTTTTGTTTTTTAATCAAAAGCTATTTCAGACATTCAGGAAAACACATTACCTTTTTTAACTGGACCTTTTGGGTTTTAATGGATTTCCCCAGGGTTCAAGTTGCATGGGTGAATTGCAATGGGAGAAATGCAAGCTGAACTCTCTTCTTGACTGAACATATAGGCTCTGTCATCTCTCTAACGCATGGCTTGGTTTGGGTGTTTATTCTAAAGATATTTACAGTTTTATAAAAGAAGCCAATACACCAACCTTTGCTTCATATAATGTCTGCTGGAATGCCTGTCGAGGAGACAGATGGGAAGATTTGTCCAGGTCACAGGTGCGCTGCTATGTCCACATCATGAAAGAGGGCCTCTGCTCCCGAGTGAGCACCCTGGGACACTACATGGAAGCAAACAGACAGGTAAGAATAGAAGACAAATCATTGAAACTTCTGCCCCAGCAATAAACTGAGCCTTTTGTCTTACTTCTTCACTAAGTCTACAGTGATTTGTTCAAAATCCTTCTCATTCTCACAGTTGAACAATGTCAGTATGTCAGGATAGACCACTGAAGCAAAAAAGGGAAAGGGTCAGACCTGGTCCCCAAAAGCAGGGTCTCACTGTCTCCAAGGGATGATTAGGTGTTTGTGAATGCTAACTGCTGATGTCTGGGTTCAGCAGGTTTCTCCTGTTCTGCTTGTCCTTGGGTATCTACAGTACTTAGTGGCAGACAAACTTAGAAATGCTGTATAATCATTACTGTGCTGAGTTCAACACAGACACACAGAATAAACTTAGAAGTTGAAATGGAATTGACTCTTGGAAGATAAGGAGGACCTAGTCAGGCCAAGAAAGAGTAAGAAAATGTTCTGCATGAAGAGAATAGCATTAGCAAAGAGAAAGCAGGAATCATTCTGAAACCTACAGAAGTACTTACTTGAATAGACATGAGAAAAAAGGGCTGGCAGAAAACGAAGCGGTACCAGGAGTAAAGGTAAACCATATCACAAAGAGCATTGCATGCTACTTTAAGGAAATTACTGATTTTACCCTGTAGTTAAAGGAGTGTGTTTGAAGACCTTTAAAGCAGAAAAACTACTTAAGAAACTTTCCCAACAATCCAGGAGAGAAGCGATCATAGCCATGTATGTTATGGAACTGGAGAGGATAAAAAGCTAAAAATGTCAAGTTTTTTATCAAAGAGGAAGAATAACTAGGAAGTTAGTAGTAATAACAACAAAGAGATGCAGAGTATAGTGTAGAGTATAGACATTCCTCAGGAAAGGAATATATGAGTGAGGGAAGGATTGTCTTGAAATAGAATCAGAAAGTGAATAGTCTTGCTACTTGTACCTCGTAGCCTTGTTATTCATTGCCTTTGAGTCAAGCATGACTCATAGCAACCCTATGAACAAAAGGCCTGAAGCCCCTCTACAACTATCAACACTTATCAAAGTTCATTAGAGTTTACTAGTTTCCAAAGGCATGTTTTTAGCCTTAAAGTTTATGAAGTGTTGGAAATGAGTACTTTTCATTGAAGACGTTTCCAGCTGAAGCACTACCCTAAAAGACAAGTCAGATTTTAGTGAAGATGAGAGATGTTGAGAATGAGGACATAGGGAAGCTCTTATTGTGTAGTGGGCATAAGATGAAGATTTTATGAGGGAGGACAGTGATAAGTTGTTGTTGTTGTTGTTGTTGTTGTTGTTGTTGAGTCAGAACCAACATGTAACTAACCCTCCAGTAGGTTTTCAGAAGCAATAAATTGCATGGGAAGAGATTTCCCATTCTTCTCCCGCAGAGCAGCTGGTGAATTTGAACTGTGTGTCTTTAGGATTGTAGTGCAGCTTCTTACCAACAGACCATCAAAGCTCCCTAGACAACGGCAGTAAAGGGGTGAGATGAGACTGTGAGAAAATACATGACTAAAATTACATTGGGATAATATTAGAATTGCAAAAATGATATTATGAAAGGATTATCTGTTGACATTATTCCAGGTGGAACTCTGTAAAATTATCATTATAGATACAGTCTATGTGTAGAGGGGAGAATAAGGAATAGTAAAGGAAATTGGTGAAAATTGGGATATTGTTGTTGTTAGGTGCTGACAAATCAACTACAACTCATAGCAACCCAATGATCCAAACCTGCCCTATCCTGTATTGTCCTCATCATCTCAGATACACTTGAGTCCATTGATGGAGTCACTGTATCAATCTGTCTGGTTGCGAGTTTTCTTCTCTTTTGCTGACCCTTCACCTTTGTAAGTCTGATGTCTTTTTCCATAGACTGGCTTCTCCAAAACAGCATGCCCTAAATATGTGAGAGAAAATTTTACATCCTTTCCTCCAAGGAGCACTTTGGTTTCACTTTCTCCAAGACCTATTTGTTTTTGTTAGTCCATGAGATATTTGACCCTCTTTTTCAATAGCACAACTCAAAGGCATCAGTTCTGTCACCCTTAGTCACTACTTAGTCACAACTTTCAGACACATATCAAGTAATTGAAAAGATTGTGGCCTCAGTCAGGCACACCTTAATCTTCAAAGTGAAGTCATTGCTCTAGTACTCTGGAGAAGTTCTTAACAATATATTTCCCTATTGCAACACATCTTTTAATTTTTTTTTTATTGTATTATTTTTACATGTACCGTCAAATCAGATCTGACTGGTACAGGAGGAGATTGCCCCCTCCTTCTCCAGCAGAGCATCTGGTGGATTTGAACCGCATACTTCTGGGATTGCAGTGCAGCATCTTGCCACTAGGCCACCAGAGCTCCCTTACCTTTTAATTTCTTAAGTGCTGCTACCAACGGTGTTGATTGTTGATGCAACTACGGTGGAATTATTGACAACTACAACCTTTTCTCCAGCTATCATTGTTGCCCAATGTTAAAAACTTTTGTTTTCTAGATGTTGAGATGTAATCCATGTTGAAAGCTATAATGTTTGATATTCTGGAACAAGTGTTTCAAGTTCTCCTCATTTGGAGCAAGCAAGGTTGTATCATCTGCATAACACCAGTTGTGGATGAGTCTTCTTCCTCTAATCCTGATTCCACATTCTTCTTCACAAAATCCAGCTTCTTAAATTATTTCCTCAGTGTACAGATTGAATAGGTATAGAGAAAGGATACAGCCCTGACACACACCTTTCTTGATTTTATGCAGTATTCCCTTTTTTCTGTTCAGACAACAACTTCTTGATCTGGGTCTAGGTCTTGCATGAGCACAATTAAGTATTCTAGAATTCCCGTTCTTCTCAGTGTTAGCAATAATTTGTTATAATCTACACAGTCAAATGCCTTTGCATAGTCAATAAAAAACAGATAGGTGTCCTCCTAGTATTCTCTGTTTTCAACCAAGAGATCCTGGGGAGGGAGGGGAAAAATCCTAGCTCAGGAATCTTTAGAACCCATTCTGTATGGTGGGTATGTGCCTAGGCCTACAGATTTTGAGGCTCCGTCTCACATACTTTGGTCATGTGGCTAGGAGGGACCAGTCCCTGGAGAAGGACAACATTCTTAGAAAGGTGGAGGGATGGGACAGGGGAGAAAGTCCCCAGATGAGATGGACTGACGCAATAACTAGGATAATGGGAGTAGGTGTGTTGGAGACAGTGAGACTGACTCAGAATGAACAGAGCAGAAGGGTCACTGTGAGTTGCAGGAACTTGATAGCAGATAAAAAACAGTCCCCACAGAAAAGAAAACTCAGACTTCAAGCTAGCCTAACAATTGGGGATAGCTCAAGAGGAAGTACAACCAGAGTGCACCTTGGAGGAAAAGATGGTGAAATTCACTTCATAAACTTTGAGCATGTTATTAGGAGAGGCCAGTCCTTGGAAAAAAGACGTCAGTGCTTGGGAAAAGTGGAGGGTCAGTGAAGATGGATAGCAAGACTCAACGAGTTGGATTGACATAGTGACTGTATCAACAGGCTCAAATATATCAGAGATAATGAGGATGGCACAGGGTAAGGCAGTGTTCAGACCTGTTGTTCATAAGGTCAACAGCACAATCTGTGTTTACCTTGGGAAATCCTGGTAACTATGGGACTAGCTTTGATCTCTGTGGAAAAGTTTCCCAACTTAGGAAACTTCCTTAAGTTAACATAAAGTTCTCTTTTGCTCCTTAAAAAAAAAATTCATGTCTTTATCATATATAAAACACATTCACCCCATCACATCATCTTAAAAGTCTTAAATAAAAAACAACTAGGAGATACCATCTCACCCAAGAAACAATAGCAAAGTTCAACAGAGCAGCAAAGAACAGATGTTGGTGAGGCTGTGGAAAGACTGAAACTCTTATTCACTGCTGGAGGGAATATAAATTGATACAACCATATAGAAAGTAGTCTGGCACTTTCTCAGAAAGTTGGAAATAGAAATACCATTTGACCCAGCAATTACACTGCTAGGAATATACCCTAAAGAAACCACAGCCACAATTCAAACAGATGTATGCACATCCATGTTCACATTCATGTTTATTACTGTATTGTTCACAATAGCAAAGAGATAGAAGCACCCATGTGCCTGTCAATAAATTAATGGGTAGAAAAATTATGGTACATCCACATAATGGAACACTATGCAGCACTGATAAACAATGAAATAGTAAAACATTACACTACATCGGGAGCCTTAAGAACATTATGCTAAGTGAAATATCTCAGTCATAAAAGAATAAATATTACATAGCACCACTGTTCTAAAATAGGGCAAATATAGGGGCATTAAGAGAGAATGGAGAGGGGTAGATAGATAATGAATACTGTACTGGAATAGATGAGGGGGAAAACTGTTTGAAAGGAATATATGATTATACATTAAGGGGAGGCATTGTGGAGGGCCTTAAGGGAGGTGGAGGGAAGGCAGGAGAAAATGTGCAATAATGAATAAATTTTAAAAATTAAATACAACCAAGAGAGAACAAAATAGATGAATGGGACCTTCTAAGAATCAAATCCCTAGGCACATCAAAAAATTTCTCCAGCAGGGTAAAAAAAGAAAAGACACACTGGGAAAAAATATTTGGTAATAGCATATCTGATAACGGACTCAATCTCAAATTTATAGATTAGTTCAGCACCTCAACAAAAAAAAGCTAAACAACCCAATCGCAAAATGGACACAGAGGATATAAATAGACACTTCACCAAAGAAGACATTCAGATGGCAAACAAACACATGAAAAAATGTTGAAAATCTCTAGTTATCAGAGAGATGCAAATCAGAACAACTATGAGACATCATCTCACCCTAGCAGCAATAGCAAAGTTAAACAGAGCAGCAAACAATAAATGCTGACAAGGTTGTAGAGAGATTAGAACTCTTATTCACTGCTGGAAATGGAAGTGTAAAATGGTTCAACCACTATGGAATGTGGTTTGGCGCTTTCTCAAAAAGTTGGAAATAGAAATACCGTTTAATCCAACAATGCCACTACTAGGAGTATACCTTAAAGAAACCATAACCTCCACCCAAAGAGTTATATGCACACCCATGTTTATTGCTGTGTTATTTACAATAGCAAAGAGATGGAAGTAACCCAAGTGCCCATCAAAAAAATGAATGGATAATAAAACTGAGGTATATTCTTGCAATGGAGTACTACATAGCACTGAAAAACAGTTAACTCAGACCTTTACACAATATGGATCACCCTACAGGACATTATGCTGAGTCACAAAAGGAAAAAGACGCTTCTTTCTCTTGGGCTTGGATCAGGCGGTAGCCAGGTTCTATCGCTCAGCCATGGCCAAAATCAAGGCTTGGGACCTTCGCGGAAAGAAGAAGGAGGAGCTGTTAAAACAGCTGAAAGATCTGAAAGTGGAGCTTTCCCAGCTGCGCGTCACCAGAGTGACAGGCGGTGCAGCTTCTAAGCTCTCCAAAATCCGAGTTGTCCGAAAATCCATTGCCCATGTTCTCACTGTTATTAACCATAGTCAGAAGGAGAACCTCAGAAAATACTATAAGGGCAAGAAGTACAAACCCCTGGATCTGCGGCCCAAGAAAACACGTGCCATGCGCCGAAGGCTCAACAAGCATGAGGAGAACCTGAAGACCAAGAAGCAGCAGCAAAAAGAGTGCCTGTACCCACTGCGGAAATGCGCAGTCAGGGCCTGAACTTAAATAAATAAAACACAAAACTAAAGAAAAAGAAAAAGACTGCATAGCACCACTGTTGTAGACTAGGTCTGACACGAGATATTGGGAGAAGACTGGGATAAGAGTGAATGGATAATCAACATTGCACTGGAGCAGATAAGGGAAGAAACTCTTTAAGGGGAATATATAATTAGGCATTATATGTACAACACCAGCCCAGAATAAGAGGTACATTGCAAGGAGAACTGGAAGAATGGGAGGAGGGAAGTAATTGTTCAGCAATGAATGAATATTTTAAAAAAAACAAAAAAGAGGTGAACTTGGGAAGAGGGAAAGAAGGGAGAGGGGATAAAAATTGGCAACAATGAATGAATTAAAATCTGACTTTTCTGGTGGCCTAGTGGCAAGAAGCTGCACTGCAATCCCAGAGATATGCGGTTCGAATCCACCAGATAGATGCTCTGCCGGAGAAGGAGGGGCCATCTCCTGTACCAGTCAGATCCGATTTGACGGTACACACACACACAAACAAAAATAATTTTTTAAAAAAATCTAATTTTTCTGTAAATTTGTGTTAAAATCACAATTAAAATAAAAAATTTTACTTAATTTTTTTAAAGTCTTACATTAACTCCAAAAATTGTCTTCAGAATCATCTAAATCAAATATGAAGGGGACTGTAGGTCTATTCCATCCTAAGGAAAAATTCATATTCGTCTATGAACCTGTGGAGTTTAAACTACAAATTATCTTTACAGTGATGGAAGAGGGATATGGTGGACTGTCCCTTATAAACAGGAAAAAATTGAAGAAACTCGAGAAAGAAGAAACAGTGCCTATCTTGTTCTTGTTGTTGATTGCTTTCGAGTAGAACATGACTCATAGCAACCCTATGAACAAAAGGCTTTGAAGCCCCTCTACAACTATCGACATTTATCAAAGTTCATAGAGTTTCAAGAGGCATGTTATTTAGGAAGTGGATGCCACTTCTGAGTGTCTAGCAAGTCCAAAATCCAGCAGAAAAAATTCACAGTCGCTCTCAAAGCTTGAAAATAGTCCTCTAGCCGTCGCTGCTCGGTGCAGCGTGAGTACCCAGCCTGACCCCGGCCATGGGGTGCTGCTACAGCAGCGAGAACGAGGACTCGGACCAGGACTGAGAGGAGTGGAAGCAGCTGTTAGACCACAGCAGTCCCCCCACCAAAGCTGTCAATGGAGCTGAGCTCAACTATCACAGCTTGCCTTCTGCACGTAGAGATGAGCAGGCCCTGCTCTCCTCCATCCTCGCCAAGACAGCCAGCAACATCATTGATGTGTCTGCCACGGAGACCCAGGGCTTAGAGCAGCATGAGTACATGGACAGGGCAAGACAATACAGCTCCCGCCCGGCTGTGCTCAGCAGCAGCCTGACCCATTGGAAGAAGCTTCCGCCGCTGCCATCCCTCACCAACCAGCCCCACCAGGTGCTGGCCAGCAAGCCCATCTCCTTCTCTGACTTGCAGCAGGTCTCCAGGATAGCTGCTTATGCCTACAGTGCACTTTCTCAGATCTGCATGGACGCTAAAGAGGAGCTGGTTGTACAGTTTGGGATCCCTTGAAGAGAGGGGTCCGCTCTTCTCTCTTCATGTCATCTCCATCCCACCTCTCCTGGCCCTCAGCCTTACTGTAGTGCATACAGTACCCTAACCTGCTACTAATCACAGAGAAGAATGTGTAGGTGAAAGAAGAGAGTGAGGCTCGAGGCCTGAACAAGTGAGATGAAGCAAGGGAGGGTAGAACTGCTTGAAACTGACCTTCAAAGCCCTGGCCAGGGGTGAGGTGGGAGCCAGAAAGATGGGCCCTGTAAGGCCCTTCACTGTCACTGGGAAGGTGGAGGTAACCACAGTGGGGATGATCACCAAAGGGCCTCCAAAGGCCCATTCCAGTACCTTCTCTGGGCCTCAGATTCACTTCTGTCCCTTGTCCCTGACTTGGTGTTCACATGCACCTAAGTTTGTCACCAGGGTTTGAACATGCTTGAATTTGAATGAATTAAGTTTGTATTTCTAGCAAAAAAAAAAAAGAAAATAATCCTCCTCTGTTCTTTGTAACCATCTGAGCAATGACTCCACCTTCCAGACATTAGATATTGGCCACATCCTCTGGATTCAGTTCTTGAAATATTCTGTTATATGATGAATGTGACACTATACCCTTTGAATTTGGCATTCCTTGGCATATGATTGTCTGATTTAAAATGGGCAATACCATTCCATCTCAGTTCATTCTCCCTTAGGATATATAATCTTTATAAGTTCCGTTAAATTTTTTACAACTTTCATTTCTCCTAAATTCATACTTCAAATATTCCATATTCTAGGTTTTAGTGGATGTTTGTAGCAGTTTCTCATTTTAAGTTTTACCACTTAAGCAAATGAAAGTTCTTCATTTACTGAAAATTTTACTCCATCTGCATCATTTGGGTAGACTGTACTTTAAGGAGGTAGGCTCTTCCTCAGTCTCATTTTGAGTGCTTCTGGCCTACAGGACTCCTCTTCAGCTGCTATATCAACATTGTTCTTCTGTTATTCATAGAGTATTTGAAAGACTGTTAATTCAGAAGTGGATGACCATTTTTGCTTCTTAGTCTGGAAGTGCCATTTGAAACCTGTCCACGAGCAGTGCTAATATTTTAAATATCAGCCTGCCTTCCACCATCCCAGCAACATGCAAGCTACCATAGTACAGCAAACTGCATTGTCAAAAAGAACATTTAAGGACTCTCTTGAAGTACAGTGCTGTTAGTGATAGGATACTATCCCTGTGCTAAGATTGCAGACATGTTAATACAAATTTTATTCAAATATATGCACCAACCACTGAAGCCAAAGATGCTGAAATTGAGGATTTCTAATTGATCAAACGTGCAATCCAGATGCTTTAATAATAATTGGTGACTGGAATGCAAAAGTTGGAAAGAGAAGGACTGGTAGTTGGAAAATTAGATCTTGATAGTTAGAAAATACAAAACAACTATGAGATACCATCTTACCCCAGCAAGAATAGCAAAATAACAGAACAGCAAAGAACAAATGCTAGCAAGGTTGTGGAAAAACTGGAACCCTTATTCACTGTTGGTGGGAGTGTAAAATGGTGCAGCCACTATGGAAGGCTGTATGGCACTTTCTCAAAAAGTTGCAAATAGAAATACCATTTGACCCAGCAATTCCACTGCTGGGAATATACCCCAAAGAAACCATAACCTCCATCCAAGCAGATATATGCACAGCCATGTTTATTGTTCACAAAAGCAGAGTTGGAAACAACCTAAATGCCCATCATCAAACGAATGGGTAGAGAAGCTGTGGTATATTCACACAATGGAATAATATGCAGCATTGAAAAACAAGGAACTCGTGAAATATTACACAAAATGGGTGGCCCTGGAGGACATTATGCTAAGTGAAATATCTCAGTCACAAAAGGACAAATACTGTATTGTGCCACTGTTGTAAAACGGGACTGACATTGGAGTTGGGGGGGAACTGAGAATGATGGAATAAATTATGTATACTGCATTGAAACAGATGATGGAGAGAACGGTTTAAAAGGGATAGTTGGAAAATAGAGTGACAGAAATGAAGTGGCATGATAGAATTTCATATATTCATTTGCAAAGTATTCATTGCAAATACTTTTTTTAGAAAACATAGATGATACCCAACACTGGACTTTACCTGATGAGATGCAAAGAAGTCAGATTAAGTACATCTGTGGAAAGAGTCAATGGAGAAGCTCATTATCAGCAGTTAAAACAAGGCCAAGGACTGACTATGGGATAGATCATCAATTTAAACTTGCCCGTGCAAGTTCAAATTGAAGGTGAAAAAACATTAAAACAAGAATCAAAATATGACCTTGAGTCTATCCTATCTAAATTTAAAAACATCTCAAGAATAGATTTAATGCATTGAAATCCTAATGTCCGAAGACCAGGCAAGTTGTGATATGACATCAAGGACTTCATCCATAAAAAAGCAAAAGATCGTAAAAAGAATAGGAAAGAGAGAAAAGTAAAAAATGGATGTGAGAAAACTCTGAAACTTTCCCTTCAATGTGTTATATACTGTCAGGCTAGAACTGACTCATAGCAGACCCTCCATTGGGTTTTCAGAGACATTAAATTGCACAAGAAGAGATTACTCTCCCACAAAGCAGCTGGTGGATTCAAACCAAGCGACTTCGGGTTGGCAGCATAGCTTCTTACCCCTAGGCCACCAGAGCTCCCGACTATTCAATGTTGTTGTTGTTGTTGTTATGTGCTGTCGAGTTGTTTGCGACTCATAGCGACCCTATGTACAACAGCCCTAAACCCTGCTCTATCCTGTGCCAA
>NW_006399993.1:3192150-3192809 GCF_000299155.1 Elephantulus edwardii
ATAGAAAAAAAAAAAGAATGCTATGGGCATAATCTTGAATGATCCAAGAAGCATCAAAATAAAGTGGAAGGAATACATAGTCACTGTACTGAAAAGAATTGGCTGGTACAGAACCATTTCAGGAAGTAGCATATGATCAAGAACTAATGGTAATAAAGGAAGATGTTCAAACTTCACTGAAGGCATTGACAAAAAAGAAGGCCCTAAGAACTGATGAGATGCTAATTGACATGTTCAAACAAAGAGATGCAGTCCTGAACATGCTCACCAGGCTACACCAGGAAATTTGGAAAACAGCTACCTGGCCAACTGACTGGAAGAGATCAATATTTGTCCCCACTCCCAAAGTAGATGATCTAACAAAATGTGAAGATCATTTTGACATTATTGTGTTGTGTTTTGTTTTGTTTTTTCTATAATTATATTTTATTAATTTTCATAAACATTTACAGAGATTTCGGGCTTCCACTCATTCATTGTTCCACCATTCTCTCTACCCTCCTCCCAGTTTGTTCTTGTCCAAATGCCACAGTGCTTGTCAAAGCCAGTTCTGACCAATGATGTTTTCCATTCATTCATTGTTCCACCATTCTCTCTACCCTCCTCCCAGTTTGTTCTTGTCCAAATGCCACAGTGCTTGTCAAAGCCAGTTCTGATAA
>NW_006399993.1:3199622-3201442 GCF_000299155.1 Elephantulus edwardii
GAGGCCTGCCATTTCAGAAGTGGATGGCCAATCCTTCTTCCTAGTCTGTCTTAATCTGAATGTTTAGACTTAGAGGAGTATCTGACAGACAGCAATTTGTGGAGCAGTGAAAGATAAATCCCTCATTTTGGAGTTGACCATTAGTTAGACCATCCTAAAATCCTTGCTTATGAACAGCCAGAACAATGGCATGAGAAAAGTTGAATGATCATTTCTTCCTGTTCTCTAGACCTGGGTTCTCTAGAAAAGCAAAACCAATGAAGCATAGAGAGATACTTATTTCAAGAAAATGGCTCATGTACTTGTCGAGGCTGGCATGTCCCAGGTCTTTGGGTCAGATATCAGGAGAGAATTTTTTGAGGAGACTGAGTCCAAATTGTTGGCCAACAGAGTTCAAGAAGTTTTAGGACTGCAGCAGGATCCAAGAAGTACCAGGGAGAGACCAAAACAAAAAAGGAAGTACCAGGGGCTACAGCACAGTCTGAGAAGTGCTGGACTGCAGGCTTTGGAGGATGCAAAATCCAAGGTCTGGCTGTCAAGTTTGAAGCCAGGAGGGTCAATTCCTGAAGTCATGTCTCAAATGCAGAATCAGGTAAAAAATTCTAAATTTGGCAGAAAGTCCAAACATCTATTCATATTCAACACAAGCCATACTCCTGAGAATTCCCCTTCATCTGGTCAGCTGATCATATCTTCACTATGCCAGCCACCTCTGCTACTGCTTCCTTAATATTATATTATTGTGGTTGTTGTTGTTGTTGTGCACCATCGAGTTAAAACTTACCAATAATCGACCCTCCAGTTGGTTTTCAGAGGCAGTAAATTTTCTGGAAGGAGATTGCTTATCTTTCTCACAGGAAGAGACTGGTGAAGGGAGCTCTAGTGCCCTAGTGGCAAGAAGCTGTTCTGCAATCCCAAAGACACATGGCACAAAACCACCAGATGCTCTGCTGGAGAAAGGAGCAATCTCCTCCTGTATCAGTCAGATCCAACTCGACAGTACATAACAACCGTGGGGGCGGGGGGTAAGCAGCTGATGGATTTGAACCAAGCAAGAGCCTATGGTGATAAAGGAAGAAGTTCAAGCTGCTTTGAAGGATATGGCAAAAAAGTAAGGCGCCAGGAATAGATGGTATACCAATTGACATATTTCAGCTAGCAGATGCTGCCCTGGACGTGCTCACCAAGTTGTGCCACGAAGTCTGGAGAACAGCCACTTGGCCAACTGACTGAAAGAGATCTATATTTGGTCCCATTCCAAAGAAGGGTGACCCAACAGAATGTGGAAACTATAGAACAGTATCAATTGATTTCACATGCAAGCAAGAGTCTACTGAAGATTATCCAAAAAAATGACTGGAACAGCACATCAGCAGAGAACTGCCAGAAGTCCAGGTGGGGTTTAGAAGGGGTCGTGGTACTAGGGATATTGTAGCTGATGTTAGATTGATCTTAGCTGAAAGCAGAGAATACCAGAAGAATGTCTATCTGTGTTTCATTGATTATGCAAAGGCATTTGACTGCATGGATCATAACAAACTGTGGATGACTCTGAGAAAAATGGGAATCCCAGAATAATTGATTGTGCTAATGGGAAACCTATACTTGGACCAGGAGGTAGTCATCAGAACAGAGCAAAGAAACATTGCATGGTTCAAAATTGGGACGGGTGCACAACAGGGATGTGTCCTATCTCCATACCTGTTCAACCTGTATGCAGAACAGATTATCCGAGAGGCTGGGCTCTATGAGGAGAAGTGTGGTGTCAGGATTGGTGGAAGATCTATCAACAATCTGTGTTATGCAGATGACACAACCCT
>NW_006399993.1:3201542-3208284 GCF_000299155.1 Elephantulus edwardii
TGGTTGTTGGTGCATATATCTGAATGATAGTGGTATTCACTGGACTTCCTTGTAAGCGTATGGATATAATCCTATCACTCACGATGTTGTACTTCAAGATGGATTTAGAAATTCCTTTTTTTACTATGAAGGCAACCCCATTTTTCCTTATCTTTTCATCTCCGGAGTAATATATGATCATCTGACTCAAAATGCCCCATGTCAGTCCATCTCACCTCTTTTAATGTAAAGAAGACAAAACAGAAGAGCACTAAATAGATTTCAAAGAGCAGCTTGAGAGGACAGAGTATTGTAACAAAATGTCTGAGAAGCTGGTGTTAGAAAATAACAGGAAGTCATTGCCTAGATTAAAATCAAGGAAGTTGTGCATCAAGGTTATGTCCTTTCTCCATATCTATTTATTCTGTATGCTAAGCAAATAATTAAAGAACTAGACTCAATGAAGATGAAGCTAACATTAGGATTGAAGGAAGACTAATCAACAACTTATATTATGCAGATGAGACAACCTTGATTGCAGAGAGTAAAGAAGACTTGAGGCACTTATTCTAGAAGATCAAAGATAATATGGGTTATACCTCAAATCAGGTAGGCAACATCATGAAGATGGAGAACAGATTGATGATGTTGATTATTTCATTTTATTTGAATACAGTCAACACTTTGTTACTTGCAGTCAAGAAATCAAACTATGTGTTGTATGGACAAATCTACTGTTAAAGACTTCTCCAAAGTGCTAAAGAGCAAGGATGTCAGTTTAAAGACTTTGTACACCTGATCCAAGCATGTCTTTTCAGTTAGTTCCTATGCGTCTGAAGTTAGTAAGGAAAACCAAAGAAGAATTGAAGGCTTTTAATTGTAGTGTCTCTGAAGTATTGAACATCCTATTGACTACCAAAAGAATAAACAAAGCTGTCTTGAGCAAAGTGCAATGAGCTCCTTCATAGAGGTAAAGATGTGAAACTTCATCTCACATACTTTGGGCTTGTTGTCAGGAGAGGCCCCAGTCCTTGGAGAAAGACCACACTAGGAGGGATAGAAGGGAGAGAGAGGTAGTCTTTCAACAAGATGAATTGACTCAGTGTCTTGAGCATGGTGGAGATTGTGTGAGAATGGTACATGTTAGGACAAGGTTTGATTTGTTGTTCATAGGTCACAGTGCATTGTAGCTGATGCAACAAAAACCTAACAACAGTGACATCTGGATTCTGATCTAAGGCTCTTCAGCACTGGGCTTCTGTTTCTCCTTCTAGACCCACTGGAACGGTAATTCTATTCCCTTAGCCTCAGCCCTATCCCGGTGACACACCTGAAGAGCATCCCCACATTCCAGAACTAAGTTGACAAGAGTCTGAACCCTACTCTGAAACCTACAAGGCTATAGCCCCACTCTTTGAGATTTAAGAGACAATTGACAATTACCTCACTCTTTATAAACAAAACTCTCTGCTCGTGTTTTTCTGAGCCACTGCAGGAATGGTCTTTTTCTTGAAGATAAACAGATATAGCTCCTTTAGCCTGTTTCCTCCTTGTAGATCCTCACAAACTCAAAAACTTATTACTGTCAAGTAGGAACCAACTGATAGCCGACCTTCCAGAGGGGTTTGAGAAGCTAAAAATTGCACTGGAGGAGCCCATCTTTCTCCTCTGGGGCCACTGATAAATTCAAACCACCAGAAAGTGGACTCCTTTGGATTAGCAATGCAACTCCAACAGAGTATGCTCTAAGACCGTTCTCTTTCCTTTCATTCTGTCTTTGACTCCTTCAGTCTAACTTGGTGGGTTTTCTGCTGTGATAATTGGTTCAGTTACAGTTTTAATCCCTTTAACAAACATTGTATAGCAACAACCTTGGTGAAAATTCTAGAACCTGTTTACTTACTTTTGTACAACAGAATTTTTCAAATCTTTAAATTCTGTTTTTGGTGAGTTGTGGTGGCCTAACTACAGTCTCAGAGGTGCATGGTTCAAATCCACCAGATGCTCTGCTGGAGAAGGAGGAACAATCTCTTCCTGTACCCAGTCAGATCTGATTTGACGGTACACACAAAAAATAATGAAATAAAATAAATTTTTAAAATTCTGTTTTTATTTTTCATTTTTAGTTTCTAAGTTCTTTTTGCTCTTTTGTTTTCTTATAAACAGCCCCTTTAAAATTTTGCTTAGAAATCTGTTAAGCCAAATATCCAAGTTTGCCACTTCTACCTTCTGTGAAGAAAGGAAAAAGTCAGTTGAGAGACTTCACCCTCTATAGCCAAAGACAAAGAAAGAAGAAAATACAAAAATAGCTATCAGAAGAGATTCTGAGTATTATAACAAAATGTGCAAAGAGCTGGAGTAAGAAAATGAAAAAAGAACTCACGGCATTTCTCAAGTTTAGGGAACAGAAGAACAAATTCAAGCCTTGAGTAGTAATTCTGAATGATGCTATGGGGAAAATCTTGAATGGTTCAGGAAGCATCAAAAGTAGATGAAAAGAATACACAGAGTCACTGTACCAAAAATAATTAGCTGATAAAGAACCATTTCATAAAGTAACATATGATCAAAACCCAATGGAAATTCTGAAAGCATTAGCAAAAAAATAAGGTCCTAGAAATTGATGAAATACCAATCAACATGTTTCAACTAACAGATGCAGCCTTGCATGTGCCTCAGCAGATTGTGCCAACAAGTCTGGAGAACTAGTACCTGGCCAACTGACTAGAAGAGATTCCTCTTTATTCCCATCCCAAAAAAAGGTGACCTAACAGAATGTAGAAATTATCAAACAGTACAATTAATATCACATGCAAGCAAAATATTGCTGAAGATTAGCTAAAACAGTATGTAAACAGAGAACTTTCAGAAATACAAGCCAGATTTGGAAGAGTCTTTGGCAGTAGTGACATCATTGCTGATGTCAGGTGTATCTTGGCTAAAAGCAGAAAATACCAGAAGGATGTGTATTTCTGCTTTATCAACTATGCAAAGGCATTTGACTGTGTGAATCACAAATTAGGACTAACATTGAGAAGAAGGGGAATCCAAGAACATTTGATTGTAGTCATGCAGAAATTATGCCTAGACCAAATTATGTCCAAAGAGAGCAGAGGAACACTGCATAGTTCAAAATACAGAAAGGAGTGCTTCAGGGATGTATCCTTTATCTATTCCTTTTCAGTCAGTATGCTGAAGAAATCATTCAGGAAGCTAGACTTTATCAAGAGGAATGTGGCATCAGGATTGGAGGAAGATTCATCAGTAACCTACATTATGCAGATGACACAACTTTGCTTGCTGAAAGTGAGGAGGACTTGAAGCATTTGCTGCAGAAGATCAAAGGCCTTCAGTATGAATTGCCTCTCATTGTCAAGTATACAAAAATCTCACCATCGGACATCATAATAGATGGAAAAAAGATTGAAACTGTCAATAACTTCATCTTCCATGGACTCACAGTCAACACCACTGGTACCAGCAGTCAGGATATCAGGAGACATACTGTACTGGGAAAGTCTGCAGTTACGGATCTCTCCAAATTATTGAGGAGCAGTGATATCAGTTTAAAGAGTAAGGTGTCCCATCTGAGATGTGGAAAATGACTAATTATGACAGAAAAGAATTGATGCCTTTGAATTATGGTGTTGGAGAAGAGTGTTGAATATCCTATGGACTGCTAAAAGAGCAAACAGATATGATATGTCTTGAAGCAAGTGCAGGCTAGTGGGCTTCTTGGAGGCAAAGATGAGAAAGCTTCGCCTCACATGATTTTTGCATGTTCCTAGGAGATGATAGTCCTTGGAGAGGGACATCATGCTTGTAAAGGTGGAAGGTTGGTGAAAGAGAGGAAGACTCAACCAGGTAGATTGACAACAGTGACTGCAGCAATAGGATCAGGTGTGTCAGAGTGATGAGGATGGCACAGGATATGACAGGGTTCAGGTTTGTTGTTCATAGGGTTGCTCCTCAATGGTACCTAGCAATAACAGCATATCTAAAAAGAAATTATTTTTAAAATCACACAATGGGTGGGGGGAAAAAAGAAATGAACTCAAAATACTCCCTATATTCATCCTGCCTGATTAACCTAAAGACATAACATAGCATTAAAATAAAGACAGCCCATTCTCAAATAGAATTTTCACAACTGGGGTAAAAGTTTGAATTTACAACACGTATTTTGAGGGTACATGATTTAATCCATAACAAGTTCTGTTTTCTCATGTCTATAATGAGTTGGTTATGTTGGAGCAAATTACCAAATAGCCTAGAGCCCGAGAGGCATCCTCTGCAGGACCAGTAGGTGTTATTCAGCAAAAGGACCTGGACAGTCTTGGTTGGGGCACAATAAGGGAGGTCCCAGGGATGAGAACTGGAAAATTAACTTCCACATTATCAATATAGTGCTGGCAAGCCCTCCTTTATCTAGTGTGGCCCATGCACACCGTGCCTCACCAGTATTCTCCTTGTACTAGAAAATCACAGATAGGCCTCTCCTCCATATATCCTTTCAAGGAGAGAGATTCATTCCTTTGGGATGTAACTTTCTAATAAATTTACTTTTTACCTTAAAAAAGTAAAGAAAATCACAGATAGGTGCCCTGGTCAGTGAATGGCTTGGTAACCAAAGCCTCCTACTCCCCCTTACCCATTTGCATTTTCATGTGCTGATAGAAAACTGTGGACATTCTCTCCAACATTTTATTTTTACTTCTACAAAGCATGAATGCCTTCTTAAAGTCTTAATTGTTTGGTTTGTTGTTATGTGCCGTCGAGTCGCTTGTGACTCATAGCGACCCTATGTACAACACCCCTAAACTCTGCTCTGTCCTGTGCTGATCGCACTGTCTCCGACACACCCATCCCAATTACCCCAGTCACTGAATCAATCCAATTCATAGAGGGCCTTCTCCTCCTGTGCTGTCCCTCCACCCCCCCAAGCGTGATGTCCCTCTCCAAGGACCTGTCTCTCCTTACAACATGACCAAAGTATGTCAGACGAAGCTTTGTTAAACATTCCTCTCATCCTTGCCTAATCATTAGCTACAGTGGTCCAAGAGGTGAGTAGAAACCTAAGAAAACTCTGGTCAAGACTCATGATACATGTTTTCCTAATTAGGCCTCCTTTTCTAAGTAGTATTTCCTAGGTATCTCAGAGGCTTTTGCCCCATACTCTCCCAGCTGAGGGACTTTGCATTACTTTCGGGAAAAAAGTGGGGAAATAAAGGAGAGACATATACTAAAGGAACTAGAATATTCCTCTCCTAGGAGAAATGGCAGTGGGCTCCTGCTCTGCCTTACCAGAAAGGACACTGTGACTGAGAACTCTACTCATTATGCGTCTGAGTAGACATTAGATCCTGCTCAAAGGATCCAATTTTCAGTTGTTTTTCTGGGGCTTGTTTTAATGATCTTAACTTCTTTTTTCAAGGTACCCAAATTTCTCTCTGTTATTTGTCCAGAAGAATCACTGATCCATTCATCAGCCCAGATTGTCAACAAACACTTGGTAAGTACTAGTATGAGCAGGGCAGATAGGACACAATCTAATCTCTAAAGCATTTCTTGTCCTTTAAAAGGTTTCTAGTTTTGAACCTTATTAACCTTAGTTGGTGAGCCATAACCCAGCATAAATTCTGATTATAAACTCTCACCCCCTAGTCTAGACACTAGAATTCTGCTTGGATAGATCATGCAAACTCTGTATGGGAAAACAAGTCATAGTCTTGAGAGTTAAATATGGGACTTAAAATATCTGTACTACTTCATACCCCCATTTGAGTGATATCGCCAGGAAAGCAATAAAGGACTATAAGCGCATCTGTTCACTCTGAGTAACATTAGTATGGGCATTTGTATCTGTTTTGTTTTGGTTTCTTGGCAGGGGAGTTCCCATGCTTAAGTATAGACTTGAGTTTGTCCCAGACGTGTTGTATGACCCAATGGTCCTGAAAATATTAATGGTCCCTCTTGTCTCTAGAGAAAAAAAATTCCATCAAGAGAACTGAGAATTGGTTTCTAGTTGGTTGAGATCAGTGGACCAGGTTTTATATTTGCCTTTTGCAGGTTGGAGTTGACAGCCTCATTGGATCAGATACACAGATCGGAGGGAAGTCATCCATTGAACAATCAGTCATCGGTTCATCCTGTGTCATAGGAGACAAAGTGTCTATCACCAGTTGCCTTCTCATGAACTCAGTCACCGTGGAACAAGGGTATATTTCTTCTTATACTCACTTAAGGCAAGACTTCAGGCACTAAGAGCCTTTGGAGCCAGTCCAGCCTGGAGATTAGTTTACCTTGTTAAAGAGAAGGAGAAATGAAAGGAAAGAATATCACATAGGCCCTTTTGGACCTTAATTTTGACTCTCTAATGACATGGCCTCTCAAAGCCTTTCTAAAGTCCTTCTTATGTTAATAACAATTGTGATCCTGAAAGAGATGGCCACTATCTGTGCAGGAAGGGTACTGCAGCTTAATACCTAAGGTTCCCTTTCTCCTTCTCCATACCCAGAGAATCTGCAGAGAAGACAGAGAGCTCACAAGTGGCTGTATGAGCCATGTCCTTTTTTTTTTTACTATATATTTGTGAGATAACACAGGAGCAGGCAATTTCATTCTGTTATAAATAGGTTACAATAAGTCAGAGCTAACTCAACAACAACTAACATTTTTTAAAGGCAAGCACCAATACCAGCTGAAGAAGATCTTTCACATTCAGAAACACGTTGTTGTTGTTGTTGTTGTTGTTGTTGTTGTT
>NW_006399993.1:3213535-3228015 GCF_000299155.1 Elephantulus edwardii
GAGACTAAGGTTCACCTCATACAGGCCATGGACTTTGCAATCACTTGTTATGCATCAGAGAGTTAGACAATGACTAGGGAGGACAGAAGGAGAATTGATGCCTTTGAGCTGTGGTGCTGGAGAAGAGTATTGAGTGTACCATGGACTGCTACGAAAACAAACAGATTCACCCTGGAGAGGGTTAAACCATGCTGCTCCTTGGAGGCAAGGATTCTGAGGCTTCATCTGACATGATTTGGCCATGTTGTAAGGAGGGACCAGTCTTTAGAGAGGGACATCATACTTGGGAGGGTAGAGGGACAACGCAGGAGGAGAAGGCCCTCTGTGAGGTGAATTGATCCAGTGACTGGGGTAATAGGGATGGGTGTATCGGAGACAATGAGATTGGCACAGGACAGAGCAGAGTTTAGGGCTGTTGTACATAGGGTCGCTATGCAACTTGACAGCACATAACAACAACAACCATTGTATTGGCAGCACAGTTGCTTATCACTAAGCTACCAGAGCTCCCTTCATTAATATCATTGTTGTTGTTATGTGCCATTGAGTCTCCTGTGACCCTATGTACAGCAGCTCTGCCCTGTCTTGAGTCAGTCTCATTAATTCTGACACACCAACCTCAATTGTCTCAGTACCTATATCAGTCCATCTCATCCAGGGTGTTCCTCTCCTGCGCTGTCCCTCCACCCTTCTGAGCAAGCACTGGTCTCTCCTGGTCACATGCCCAAAGTATGTGATACAGAGCTTCAAATCCTACCCTATGAGGAAACACTTAGTTTCACTCTTTCCAAGGCAGACCTATTAGCTTTTCTTGGCAATGGCATTGATTGTTCTTCTGTCATCCTTAGTCATTGTCTAGCTCTCTGATGCACAGCAAGTAATTATGATGACCATGGCCTGGATTAGGTGCATTTTAGTCTCTAGACCGACATCTTTACTTCTCAGTACTCTGGAGAGGTCCCTGACGGCAGGTTTTCCCAATGCAGTTCATCTTTAGATTTCGTGACTGCTGATGTTAAGAGTGTTGATTGTGGAGCTGAACAAACTGTAACTGTTAACAACCTCAATCTCTTCTCCATCTATCCTGGTACTGCCAATTAGCCCAGTGGTGAAAATCTTTTTAATATCAGAAATTAAAATTTACAACACATAGCTCACTCACTAATTGCCCTCAAGTTGGAACCAATTCATAACTAACCTTGCAGTGGCTGTTTAGAGGCTGAAAATTACTTGGAACGAGATTGCCCATCATTCTCCTAAGGAGCAGGTAGAGGATTTTAACTGCTTGCCTTTGGGTTGGCAGTGCCATGCCCTACCCACTAGGCCACTGGAGCTCCCTAGTAAGATTCAAGATCTATCAAAAAAAAAAAAAAATAAAACAACAAAACAACCTGCATGGATTTCAGTGCATATAAACACATAGAAGGTTATTTTATGCTGAGGATCATGGTTACATGGCACACAATATTAACCGTCACATATCCTCTATAAAGATCCCAGACTTTTCCATGTATAAAATACAAGCATGTTGTGGTTGTTGGTTGCCACCAAGTCAGCTCCAATTCATGGTGGCCTTATGTGTAACAGAGCAAGATGTTGCCTAGTCCTATACCACCTTCATTATCACATTTGCTTTTGGATATCTTCCAACCTGAAGGGCCCATCTTCCAGCACTGTATTGCACATTTTTCTATTATTAACTGTAAAGTTTTCATTAGCAAACATAGGTGGTGGATATAAGGAAAGATATTACCATATCAATAATTGTTTATTTTTTTTTAAAGGGAATTTGTTTCTTAAGCTTAATCTTTTACAGAAGTCCAGTATTTAAACTGGTAGAGCAGTTATGCTGAGTACAGAGGGGAATGGTGGCACTTGGCTTCCCACAAAATGTGAAGCAGACTCAAAAAACAAATTTTTTAAATCTCTAGACTAGATGAACCTAAGATTGGCTCTAGCTCTGATATTTGTTGATTTCTGTCCGGGAACTACTTCATAGGTTTTTTAATGAGCTAATAAATGCAAAGCACTTTAAATTATAACATAGATGTTAGCTACTATGTTGTTATCACTGTTATTATCATCACTTTATCCTATTTAACAGAGGAGACTTGTTGCCAGAGTTGTCTTCCTAAATAATATCTCTAATCATGACCCTTTTCTGTTAAAAAACTTGAAGGCTTCTCATTGTTGTTGTTGTTGTGTACCATCAAGTGGGAACGAACCCATAGCTGACCCTCCAGTGGGTTTTCAGAGAAAAGATTGCCCATATTTCTCCTACACATGCCTTTGGGATTGCAGTGCAGCTCCTTACCACTCGGCCATCAAAGCTCCCTGCTTTTAGAATAAAATTTGAATTACATTGTATGGTTTCCAAGATTCTTCATGATCTGGCCTCAACCCTTTAACGGGCCATCCAGTTCACATTTTGCATTTGTACAGATGCATACACTACAGCATTCCAGACATCTTTCTCATCACACCCCTGCTATTTCATGTACCATTCCAGACTCCTTCATTAGACTGACAGATGTCACCTCCTTTCTCTTTTGAAAACCAAAACTACACTTGCCTTTAGTTGATCCCCTTATTTCTGAATAGCTTGTGAGATGTTATAATTTCTATTTTCTTTCTTTCTCTCTCTCTCTATAGATAGATAGATAGATAAATATATATTTTCTTTTTAAAATTAAACACTTTTCTTGTTGGTTTTCATTCAGTCATTCATGTATCTCTCCGCTTGCTTATCTCTGCTCCCTCTCCCTTCCCTCCCATCCCAGCCTTTCAGCCCTCAGCAATTGTTTCTATCTGTAAGTAAATCTTCTCTCTCTTCCCCCCCCCTTTCTCCTCCCGTTTTCCATCCCCTGTTTGATCAGTTATGCATGTCCTGTTCCAGGTTGTTAATTGCAATGCACAGATTGTCTGGTCATCCATTTATTTCATGTTGATCTTCCCTTCCCCTAATCCATTACAGTGTTCATTGTCTATCCATTCTAGGCCTGTTCTCTCTGCCTCCCCAATAATCATCTTCATTTTTAATAATGGTCTTATAGAGTATTTGTTCTCCTTTTTTCCCTTTATTTCTTTTTTTTGTTTAAATTTATTATTAATTTCAAGGGAGTCTGGTGGCCTAGTGGCAAGACGCTACACTGCAATCCCAAAGGTATGCAGTTCAAATCTACCAGATGCTCTGCTGGAGAAGGAGGGGGCAATCTCCTCCTGTACCAGTCAGATCTGATTTGATGGTACACATAAAAATAATACAATAAAAATTTTTTAAAAATTATTATTAATTTCATTGAAAATTTACAGAGACTTTGGATTTCCATTCATTCATTGTTGTACTTTTCTCCCCTCCCAACCCTCCCCCCTAGTACACTACCCTCTTGGAAAAGAAAAAGAAAAATTTATTTCATTGTTTTACAAACCCTTCCCCAGGTCCACTCCATTATGTAGCCTTCGCTCTGGATTCCTGTCATGACAAAAATACCTTATCACATATCCCTTTTAAACAGTTTTCTCCCCATCTGTTTCAGTGCTGTATACATTATTAAACACATCTTTCTCAGTCTCCCCCCTGTTTTACAGCAGTGGCACCATGCAGTATTTGTCCTTTTGTGACTGAGATACTTCACTCAGCATAATGTCCTCCAGGGTCACCCATTTTGAATAATATTGCATGAATTCCTTGTTTTTCCGTGCAGCATAGTATTACATTGTGTGAATATACCAGAGCTTCTCTATCCATTCATTTGTTGATGGAAACTTAGGTTGTTTCCAACTACTTGCTATTGTGAACAAAGCTGCAATAAACATGGGAGTGCGTATGTCTACTTGGATGTCAGTTATGGTCTCTTTGGGGTATATTCCCAGTAGTGGAATTGCTGGGTCAAATGGTATCTCTGTAACTTTTTGAGAAAGCACCATACCGTCTTCCACAGTGGTTGCACCATTTTACACTCTCACCAACAATGAATAAGGGTTCCAGTTTCTCCACAACCTCGCCAGCATTTGTTGCTTTTTGTTCTGTTAAATTTTGCTATCCTGACTGGGGTGAGATGATATCTCATAGTTGTTTTAATTCACATCTCTCTTAGAGCTAGGGATTTTGAACATATTTTCATGTGCTTGTTCACCATCTGAATGTCTTCTTTGGTGAAGTATCTGTTCATATCCTGTGCCCATTTTTCTATTGGATTATTTACCTTTATCTTGTTGTGGTACTCAAGTATTTTATAAATTCTGGATATAAGTCCCTTATCTGACATGTCATTACCAAATACTTTTTCCCAGTCAGTGGCTTCCCTTTTTACCCTGCTGGAGAAGTTTTTGGATGTGTACAGGGATTTGATTCTTAGAAGATCCCATTCATCTATTTTATCTTTCTTTATTTCTTTTATAACCTGATCATGTTCTAACAGAGAATATGGGTGGTTTTATAAGCTTTACCCTTCTAGTTTTGTGGCATTGTGGTCTGAGAAGATACTTTGTGTATTTCAGTGTTTTCAAATTTGTTGAAGCTTGCTTTGTGTCCTAGTATGTGACCGATGTGCCAATCAAGAGAAAAAAGTAGCAGAATGGATAAAAAAAACCAAGCCCATCTATATGTTGCCTACAAGAGACATATCTTAAAAAAAAGAGAGAAAGACAGACACAAAATCAAAGGCTGGAAAAAATATGCCAGGCAAACGGCAACCTCAAAAAGAGCAGGAATGACAATACTGATCTCTGATAAAATAAGACTTCAAAATGAAAACTACCATCAAAGATAAGGAAAGGCATTACATAACTGATTAAAGTCACAATAGATCAAGAAGACATAACCTTGGTCAACATTTATGCACCAAATGATAGACTTGCAAAATACATAAAACAACTGTTAACAGAATTGAAAAAAGAAATAGCACTACAACAGTAGTAAGAGACTTCATCATACCACTATCACCAAAGGATAGATCAACTCAAAAGAAACTCAACAAAGATGCAGAAGATCTAAATACACAATCAGCCAATTTGACCTTGTGGATGTATTCAGGGTACTGCACCCAAATAAACCTCAGTTAATTTTCTTTCCAAGTTCACATGGTACATTCTCCAGTATTTGTTCTTTTATGACTGAATTATCTCACTCAGGATCATGTCCTCTGGACTCATGCACATTGTATAGTGTTTCAGGAGTTCTTTGTTTTTCAATGCTGTGTAGTGTTCCACTGTATGAGTGTAGCACAGTTTCTCTATTTGTTTGTTGATGGACACTTGGGCTACTTCTGTCTCTCTGCTTTTGTGAATAATGCTGCAATAAACATAAGTATACATACATTTGTATGTATCGCCGCTCTGAAATCTTTAAAGTATATTCCCAGTAGTGGAATTGCTGGATCAAATAAGATTTCTATTTTCAACTTTTTGAGGAAATACCAGACTGCCTTCCATAGTAGTTATACCATTTTACATTCCGACGAACAGTGCATGAGGGTTCCAATCTCTCTACATCCTCGCCGACATTTGTTGTTGCTATCCTGTTCAATTTTGCTATTGTTGCTGAGATGAGGTATTCTCTCTCTAGTAGTTAGTGATTTTGAGTATTTCTTCCTGTTTGTTGGTCAACTGAATATCCTCTTTGGGGAGAGAAATATGAAATGCTTCATGAATATTGTGTCATCCTTGTGCATGCTAATCTCCTCTGAATTGTTCCAATTTTAGTAAATGTACTGATGAAGAAAGCACTATAGTTTCTATTTTCTATCTCATTTTGCTTCAGACTTTTCAACAATGACAGTGTCATTGTCTTTCCCATTTGCTCTAACGTCTGTCTTGTCCTTCTGCATTTGTGAGCAGAAAGACTAAGGAGCAGCTCTATAGTACCACTTCAGAGTTCAGTGATAGTGTCTTGAATCAACGTGAAGGGGCTGAGTGAGTAAACAGTGGATACCTAAGAATCTGCAGCTTCCTTATATGCAATTTCAAAGAAAGGCCAAAGTCAATTGCTATTTTGGTGAAGATATCTAATATCTAATAGATGGTCTAATAGTATTTTTATCTGGGGAAACAGTAATGGTACAGATGGCCTCTGCTGTTTGCTTTTTGGAAGGTTTGGTTTTGTTTTGCACTAAAAGAGACTGAGGTAAAGTGTAGTTAACCCACACTGAGCTAATGACTAGGAAGACCATTAGAAATTTCCCAATCCTGCAAATTAGCTCTTAGTGATAAGATCAGATATCCTGCATCACAAATGAACTTTTTTCCCCTGATTTGGGGGTCATTTAGTTTTAATTACTTATGGTAAATTTGGGGAAGGTAATTATATTACAGTTCTGCAGACCTTGATTACTCTACTGCTATTAAGTCTCGACTGAGTGGCAGAGTGGGAGCATAAATTTGTCCAGAAGAGAGTTTCTCATTTTCTTGACTTGCTTCTCTCTGCCAACGGTGGTGGGTTGCTGAGACTTTCTGGACAGTGGCTTGGCCACCTGCCCAAGATCCTCAGGGCTTGAGGGATGCTAATAAGACCACCTTGGGAAAGGTGTGGGCGGGACTATACAGAGAAGGCTGCTGCCTGTTTTTTAGGTTTTGTGTTTTGTTTTGGGGGGGTTTTTTTGTTGGGTTTTTTTTTTCCATTTTCCACCATGTCTAATTTAAACAACACTTGATGCTCAGGAATCCAAAGTCTAACAAAAACTTCATTGTCAAGGTTTGAGTGTCAGTCCTATATAAGAGTAGATTGCCAGATCTTTCTCCCACAGAAGTGCTCAGTGAATTTGAACTTTGAGCCTTTCATTTCATCAGGGCTCTTCATTTCCTTCCAGGGCAAAAAAATTTGCCCAGGTAGCAGTCTAGAATAGCACATTCACATGCAGGCAGACCAGAGAACCAGGTATTTACCTAGGTCTCTCTGCCATATACCCCCCAGAGACAAACAAGACATTACTGCTCCTAATTGTTACCATAACAGTATGCTTCAGCTTCACTCAACTATGTGCCCTGCCCACTACTGCATCCCTTACTTTTCTACCTTCTTGTACTCCTCACATTAACTCTGCTTAAATTGTCTATGTATAAAAGTTCTACCCATCTTTAAAGGCCCAGTATACACTCTAGCTTATCAGTGGAGCCTTCATAAATTGCCCCAGCCCAAAATTATTTCCTTTGTATTCCTAGAGTTCCTTTAACACTTTACTTGTGTTCATATCATACTAATTATATCTTTCTTTTCTCCGTGACTATACATTCCTTAAAGACAGCAATATTGCCAATCTTTGTGTATTCTAAGCTTCTGATTCTGCACTTTATATATATTATGGAACCTGTATTTACTGAATGAAGAATGGAGACCTTTAATTTAAGCCCTCTACCCTAATTGACTGAGTATCTGCAAAAGAACTCTGTAGGCTTTGAGGAAAAATAGTGGAATGAGTTTTTCACTCCTTGAAACTTCGATTGTTTCAATGGAAAAACAAAATTTAAAAAGTAATCAAAATCAGAAGAAACCTTTATCTGTAATGAAGCTAGGTAACTGCCACAAACTCATACATAATTTTTAAAATATATGTCAGATACGATATTTAAATAATATCCAAAGAGTATATAAAAATTCCACTAGCAAAAAGAATAGAGCTATGGGGAACCAAAGGAAAAATGGCAAACATTCTTTTTGCAAACACAAGGAAGACAGGATCAAAAAAAATATCAAATCATAGAATCAAAAGAAAAAGCATGCAAGGCACACAGAAAAGGGAAAAATCAGACTGGTCTCAGACTTCTCCATGGATACATTTAAAGCCAGAAAATAGTAGAACAATATTTACATAAATTAGAGAGAAAACACTGAAAATTTAAGAATCCTATTACCAATCACTTCCTGAATCATTTAATATTGTGCCCAAAGCATACAGAGTCATTATACTGAAAGGAATTGGCAGGCACAGAAGAATTTCAAAAAACAACATATGAGCAAGAACGTGTGGTAATGAAGGAAGAAGTTCAAGCTGCTTTGAAGGAACTGGAAAAAATTAGGCCCAAGGAATTTACGGTATACCAATTGATGTATTTCAGCTAACAGATGCTGAACAGATGTGCTCACCAAGTTGTGTCAAGAAATCTGGAGGACAACCACTTGGTCAACTGACTGGAAGAAATCTCTATTTGTTCCCATTTCAAAGGAGGATGATCCAACAGAGTGTGGAAATTTTTATTGAACAGTATCATTGATATCACATGCAAGCAAGATTCTGCTGAAGATTGTCCAAAAACAACTGGAACAGAATATCAGCAGAGAACTGCCAGAAGTACAGGCTGCGTTTAGAAGGGGTTGTGGTATTAGGGATATTGTAGCTAATGTTAGATGGAACTTGGCTGAAAGCAAGGAGTATCAGAGGAGTGACTATCTGTGTTTCATTGATTATGAAAAGGCGTATGACTCTGTGGTTCACAACAAACTGTGACTGACTCTGAGAATAATGGGAATCCCAGAACACTTGATCGTGCTAATGTGAAACCTTTACATGGACCAGGAGGCAGTTATCAGAACAGAGCAAGGAAACACTGCATGGTTCAAAATTGGGACAGGTGTACACCAGGGATGTGTCCTATTTCCATACCTTTTCAAACTATGTGCAGAACAGATAATCCAGGAAGCTGGGCTGTATGAGAAGTGTGACCTCAGGACTGGAGGTAGACTCATCAACAATCTGTGTTATGCAAATGACACAGCCCTGCTTGCTGAAACTGAGGAAGACCTGAAACACTTGCTGCAGAAGGTCAAGTACTGCAGCCCTCAATATGGATTGAAGCTCAATATCCAGAAGACAAAGATTCACACCACTGGGTCCATTGGCAGCATCAGAATGGATGGTTAAGAGATTGTTAACAGCTTTAGTTTACTTGGCCCCACAGTCAACGCTCTTGGCACTAGCAGCCAGGAAATTAAAAGACGTATTGTGATGAGAAAGTCTTCTATTAGGAACCTCTCCAAAGTACTGAAGAGCAATGGTATCACTCTGGAGACTAAGGTGCGCCTGATACAGGCCATGGTCTTTGCAGTAACCTGCTATGTGTCAGAGAGCTGAACAATGACTAGGGAGGGTGCAAGGAGAATTGATGCCTTTGAGCTGTGGTGTTGGAGAAGAGTATTGAATATAATATGGACTGCTAAGAAAACTTACAGGTTCATCCTAGAGAGGGTTAAAGCAGGCTACTCCTTGGAGGCAAGGATTCTGAAGCTTCATCTGACATACTTTGCACATGTTGCAAGGAGGGACCAATCCTTAGAGAAGGACGTCATGCTTGAGAGGGTGAAGGGACAGCATGGGAGAGGAAGACCCACTATGAGGTAGATTGAGTCAGTGAGTGGGGTAATCGGCATAGATGGGTTGGAGACAGTCAGATTGGCACAGGAGAGAGCAGAGTTTAGGGCTGTTGTACATAGGGTCATTGTGAGTCACAGGCTACTCGACGGCACATAACAACATTACCAATCAGTTGTGATACGTATGTACGTGTATGCATTAGAAATATCCCAGTGCACTGAAACTTTCTCACCCATGAACTCTAATGGAAAATTTTGCTTGAAGATCTAATATAGGCAGATGAAAAAAGGAAATAAAATGAACCATTGACAAATGTGTCGTTTGAGAGTAAAGAAATCCCCTTAAACATAAAATTAAGTCATAGGTGTAATTAGAGTTGCAAGAAAGAACATAATCATTAAAGGAATTTCTGTCTACATTTATTCAGTCATACTCTTTACCACCAAATACAAAACTTTGAGATGGTTCCCTCGACTCAAGGAGCTCTTAAGAACTTTTTCTTTGTCTTCTCTCCATCCACTTTGATAGATAATTATTTTCATTCCTTTTTTTTTTATTTTGTTGTGTACCATTGAATCTGATCCAACTGGCACATGAGGAGATTGCCCCACCTTCTTTAGTGGAGCATCTGGTGGAATTGAACTGTACACCATTGGTATTGCAGTGCAGCTTCTTGCCACTAAGCCACCAGAACTCCCTTCTTTTCATTCTTTTTTTTTCCTTTTCATTCTTAAACGTTGTCAGATCTTTGCTTTAATTCTCTCAAGATCCCTTCTTATTAGATAGGTAATTATTACTATTTTGGACTATTAGATCAGAATGAACCCATAGCTGACCCTGCAATGGGTCTCTGAAAAGCTACAAATCACACAGGAGGAGATTGCCCATCCTTCTCCCACAGGGCAGCTGGTGGATTCAACGCACCTGCCTTTGGGTTGGCAGCACAACACCTTACCACTAACACACCATATCTCTCTATTGCTATTAAGAATGCAAAATGGTATTGTCATTTTGGAAAAACAACTGGAGGGCTCCTCATAAAGCTGAAAATAGGACTACAATACCATCCAGCAGTTCCGCTTCTTGATATACTCAAAAGATTTGAAAAAGACTCGTACAGTCTTCATTGCAGCTTTGTTCACAGTTGCCTAAAGGTGTACTTAATTGTCCATCAACAGATTAATAAATAGATAAACAAAATGTGTGCATGCGTACACTCTCTCTTTGCCACATTAATTGCAAGAATGAAGACCATTCTCAACAACCAGACTGCCGACATTCCAGAGAATGTCGACATTACTCTGAAGGGCTGCGCAGTTATTGTGAAAGGCCTGCAAACGAACCTTGTGGAGGGACTTCAAACACATCAGTGTAAACTCAGGCTCCTTGGAAATAAGAGGCTTCATGTTGACAAATGGTGAGGGAACAGAAAGGAACTAGTTATGGTTTGCACCATCTGTAGCCATGTACAGAACATGATCAAGAGTTTTACACTGGGCTTTTGTTACAAGATGAGGTCTGTGTATGTGCATTTCCCCATCAACGTCGTTATTCAGCAGAGAAGATCTCTGGTTGTAATTCGAAACTTCTTTATGTGAGAGAGTATTCGGAAGTTTCAAATGAGACCAGGTGTTCAGTTATCGCAAGACCAGGAAGATGAGTTAATTCAGTATCACAAGGCCAGAAAGTTAATTCTTTAAGGAAATGACATTGAACTTGTGTCAGATTCAGGTGCTTTGATTCAGCAAGCTACAACAGTTAAAAACTAAGGCTATCTGAAAATGTTTGGATGGTATCTATGTCTTTGAAAAAGAGGGAGCTCTGGTGGCCTAGTGGCAAAAAGCTGCACTGTAATCCCGAAGGTGCACGGTTTGAATCCAACAGATACTCCGCTGGAGAAGGAGGGGCAATCTCCTCCTGTGCCAGTCGGATCCAATTCTCTTTTACACCAAATTAAAAATAAATAAAATAAAATAAAATTAATTTTAAAAAGAAGAAGGAATTGTTCAACAGGCTTATGAGTAATATCTAGGAGTTTTCCAGTGACAGAAATGAGGCTGAACAAGTCCTAAGATGCATCTGATTCTTGCAATAAAATTCTATTCATTTGAGAATGGGGTGGGGGAAATGTGCTAATTACATACAATGGAATACTATTCAGCTAGTGAGAAATAAAAGTCTTGTTACATGCTGAGTAAAATAAATCAGTCACAAAAGGGCAAATATTAAAAATTTAAAAATTGCAAATATTATATGACCTCTTTCATGTAACCTCAAGGATATCAAATAATGAAACAAATAAACCAATAGGTCATATAAAAAACAGGAAAGAAGGGAGCTCTGGTGGCCTAGTAGGAAGAAGCTGTACTGCAATCACGGGGCACCCTGTTCAAATCCACCAGATGCTTTGCTGGTGAAGGAGGGACAATCTCCTCCTGTCCCAGTAAGATCCAATTTGACAGTAGACCAAAAAAAAAAAGAATTTAAAAAGGAAAAGATCAAATGGATGTCAAAAGAAACTCTGAAAACATTTGCTTTAGAACATAAAGAAGCCAAAGTGAAAAGAAGAACTGATGAAGTAAGAAAGCTAAACAGGCCCATCAACAAATGAATGGATAGAGAAGCTCTGGTATATTCACACAATGGAATAGTATGCAGCATTGAAAAACAAGGAACTCATGAAATATTATGCAAAATGGATGACCCTGGAGGACATTATGCTAAGTGAAATATCTCAGTCACAAAAGGACAAATAATGCATAGGGCCATGTTGTAAAATAGGACTGACATCAGGGTTGAGGGAAGACAGAAAAGGAGGAGAGGAATGATTTATATTGCATTAAGACAGATGAGGGAGATAACTGTTTAAAAGGGATATATGAATGGATATAATTGTCATTACAGAATTCCAGAGTGAAGGCTGCATAGTGGAGTGGACCTGGGGGGAGGGATTGCATAACAATGAGTTTTTCTTTTCGAGGAGAGGGGTGAATGCGGAGCAAGGGGGTGGGCAGGGAGAAAAGTGCAACAATGAATGACTGGAAATTCTAAGTCTCTGTAAACTTTCATTTAAATTCATTTTAGAAAAGTAAAAAAATTAAATAGCAGGAAACCTTTAATATTTATAATCTAACTATCCACTATTGAGCAATTGATTTTAGTTACAAATGGATTTCTTATAAATGTTGTTGTTGTTGTTGTTGTTATGTGCCGTCGAGTCGTTTGCGACTCATAGCGACCCTATGTACAACAGCTCTAAACTCTGTTCTGTCCTATGCCAATCTCATTGTCTCTAACACACTCATCCCAATTGCCCCAGTCACTGAATCAATCCACCTTCCAGGGGGCCTTCCCCTCCTGTGCCTGCTCTCCACCCTCCCAAGCATGATGTCCGTCTCCAAAAATCGGTCTCTCCTTACAACATGACTAAAGTATGTCAGGCGAAGCCTCAGAATCCTTGCCTCCAAGGAGCAGCCTGGTTTAACCCTCTCCAGGATGAATCTGTTTTCTTAGCAGTCTCAACACTCTTCTCCAACACCTAAGCTCAATTCTCCTTCTATTCTCCCTGGTCATTGTCCAGCTCTCTGACATAGATGTAAATCAAACATTTTAGGTGTTTATTCCTTTCTGAAATGACTCCTTTAAAAATTGCATTAAATTAAAAAAAAAAAAAAAATTGCATTAAATTGTCTGACTTAATCTACTAAATTAAAAAAAAAAAGCTGGACAGAAGATTTCATAGAGAAACTTATTAGGCAAAATATTATAACAAAATGTGCAAAGATCTAGAGTTAGAAAATCAAAAAGTAAGAATACACCTGGTCTTTGTGAAGCTGAAAGAACTAAAGAAAAGATTCAAGCTTTGAATTGCAATACTGAAGCATTCTCTGGACAAAATATTAAATGACTTAGGAAAAAATCAAAAGAAGATGGGATGCTGATGAAGAACTACACACATGAGCTAAATAGAATTAAAATCAGCTTGCTAGATTGCCAGAAGCAAGTTCTTGGAAGTTACAATTTAAGGGACCCTAAAAAGGTTGGAAATAAAATGAAACAAATGTATACAATGAAGTACCCTGTAAAATGTCAAATGAGTCACTCCTTTATTTTTGTGGGATGGCCCAGGAGGAAGGAATAAATGGGGTTGGGCATATTTTAAAAAGAAAATGGGAGGAATACAGAGAGTCATCATACCAGAAATTGTTGGTTATGCTTGACCGTCTAAGGAAGTTCCAGATATCTGATTGGTATAAGAATTTACAATACTATAGACGTGATGACTGTAACAGTAGACTCAAGTACGTCAGAGATAGTGAAGATAGCACAGAATAGGGCATAGTTCAGATCCATTGTTCATAGGGTCATTATGAGTCACAGTCAACTCAACGACAATGGCAACGATAGTATGTGTTACATTGTAAAGTATAGCCCCTTATTTCTTTAGGAGAACATAGGAAATCTCTGGAGAATAATGAAATTCTGATTTCACAAGAATAGAGTTTAGGATTTTTAAATAGTCTTCCCAATTACTGTTTTAGCTGTTATCTGAAAGTTTAGAATGGAGGTGTAAAACTCTTTGCTCCTCAAACTCTGAATCATACAAATGTTAAGATTGCCCTATGCTAGAACGAAACATCCCATGGACTGCTAAAAGAACAAGCAAATACATCTTGGAGAAAGTGCAACCAGAGTGTTCCTTAGAGGCAAGAATGGTAAAATTTCATCTCACTTAATTTGAGCATGTTTTTAAGAGAGGGACCAGACCTTGCAAAAAGCATGCTTAGAAAGACGTAAACCCTAAACAAGATAGATTAACACAGTAACTAGCAATGAGATTGAGTGTATCAGAGATGATGAGGATGGCACAGGGTTGGACAGGGTTCAGATCTGTTTTTCATAGGGTCAATAGGAGTCATAGTACTATAGCACAGAACAATACTAGAACTAAAGATCTTGGATGTCCTATGCAAATGAGTTCCTCTAACTCTTTGCAGCACCATGATAGATGGAGAAGAGATTGAGGTTGTTAACAATTTCAGCTTGTTCAGCTCCACAAACAACACACTTAGCACCAGCAGTCAGGAAATCAAAAAATGAATTGCATTGGGAAAGTCTGCTGTCAGGGACCTCTCCAGAGTACTGAAAGGTAATGATGTCAGTCTAGAGACTAAG
>NW_006399993.1:3234160-3274806 GCF_000299155.1 Elephantulus edwardii
GGCGGTTAGGGCTCTTGTACATAGGGTCACTATGAGTCATAAACAACTCGATAGCACATACCAACAACAACAATTTATCCTTGGTTTGGATGTTGGGTTCATGGGACATCCTAGTTAATTGACCTGTATCTTATTTAGTAATCTGTTCTGCCTCCTAGTTACTTGTATAATTTGGAGTGTTAAAAGCTTGCAAGCAGCCACCCGAAGTATACAGTTAGTTTCTATTCCTCTGGAGCAACAGAATAAGAAAAGTCAAGGATTGGAGCTTGATAGTAAAGAGTTGCACTGACAAAGTAAAGGCAAGCTGTTCAAATCCACAAACCGCTCTTTCGAGAAAGTTGGGCCGTCTCCTTCCTTGCAGTTTACAGCCTCTGAAAACCCACTGGAGGGTCAGCCATGGTTCCAACTCAGTAGCACATTATAACAACAGTAACATGGAATATGTAGCTATGTAGCTAATTGCTTCCATGAACATCTTTCCCCTGTGCCATGACACCAAGACTACTGGTTAATACCCAGTTAATTTTTAATCTATATGCGGAACAGATTATCCAGGAGGATGGGCTCTATGAGAAGTGTGGCATCAGGATTGGATGTAGACTCATCAACAATCTGTGTTATGCAGATGACACAACCCTGTTTGCTGAAACTGAGGAGGACCTGAAGCGCTTGCTGCAGAAGGTCAATGACTGCAGCCTTCAATATGGATTGAAGCTCAACATCAAGAAAACAAAGATTCTTACCACTGAGCTGATTGCCAGCATCATGATAGATGATGAAGAGATTGAGATTGTTGACAGCTTCAGTTTGCTTGGCGCTACAATCAGTACTCTTGGCACCAGCAGTCAGGAAATTAAAAGACTGAACTGCATTGAAAAAGTCTACTGTCAGAGACCTCTCCAAAGTACTGAAAAGCAACGGTGTCAGTCTGGAGACTAAGGTGTGCCTGATACAGGCCATGGTCTTTGCAATTACTTGCTATGCATCAGAGAGCTGGACAATGACTAGGGATATAGAAGGTGGGTTGATGCCTTTGAGCTTTGTTGCTGGAGAAAAGTATTGAATATACCATGGACTGCTAGGAGAACAAATAGGTTCATCCTAGAGAGGATGAAACCAGGCTGCTCCTTGGAGGCAAGGATTCTGAAACTTCATCTGACATACTTTGGAATGTTGCTAGGCAGAATCAGTCCTTGGAGAGGGACGTCATGCTTGGGAGGGTGGAGGGACAGTGCAGGAGAGGAAGACCCTCAATGAGATGGACTAATTCAGTCACTGGAGTAATGGGAATAGGTGTGTCGGAGACAGTGACTTGGCACAGGATAGAGCAGGGTTTAGGGCTATTGTAAATAGAGTCACTGTCACAGGTGACTCGACGACCCATAACAACAACAACCATTACTAAACATTTTGCTCAAAAGTTCTGTAGAAGACTTGATCATAAAAAGAAAATTCAGAACAAACTTTAAATACAGATGTTCTAGAATCATGGATGCAAGATGAACTCTTTAAATTATTTGGTTTAATTTTATCATTGAATCTTAAACCAAAAATATCCCTTAAAATCTTCTTTAAAATATAGTTATGGCTTGAATCCACCAGATGCTCTGCTGGAGAAGGAGGGGCAATCTCCTCCTATACCAGTTGGATCCGATTTGACAGTACACACACACACAAAAAAAAAAAGAAAAATAAACTATAGCTATCTATATGGAATCAAATTAACAACAACTTGGAAGATTAGGTAGGAAATTTTGGAACAGGGAATTTATGTTAGTGGAAGAGAAACAATTAAAATAGAGGATGGGAATGGTTGTATAACTCACTGAATTGTACATGTAGAAATTGTAGAATTGATGTAGGTTCTGCCGCTAATGTTGTTGTTGTTGTATATGCCATTGAGTCAACTGCAACGCCTAGTGACCATAAAAACAACAGCTCTGAACCCTGCCCTGCTCTTTTCTGACTACTGCTTCCTGGTCTAAGTATACATTTCGCATGAGCACAATTAAATGTTCTGGAATTCCCGTTCTTCCCGAGGTTAGCCATAATTTGTTGTGATCCACACAGTCAAATGCCTTTGCATAGTCAACAAAAGACAGATAGACATTCTTCTGGTACTCTTTGCTTTCAGCCAAGATCCATCTGACATTGGCATTGATGTCCTTAGTACAACAGCCTCTTCTAAACCCAGCTTGTATTTCTGGCCATTCTCTGTCAATGTACTGTTCTAGTCATTTCTGGATAATCTTCAGCAGGATTTTGGTTGTGTGTGATATTGTTTGACAATTTCCACACTCTCTTGGATCACCTTTCTTGGGAATGGAAATATATATGGATCTCTTCCAGTCAGCTGGCCAGGTAGCTATACTCCGATTTCTTGGCACAACCTGGTGAACATGTTGATGAGATGATGAGTGCATCTGTTGAAATATGTCAATTGATATGCCATCAATTCCTGGCACCTTAATTTTTGCCAATTCCTTCAGAGCAGTTTGAATTTTTTCTTTTAACACCATTACGCCTTGTTCATATGTTGTTTCATTAAATTCTTCTATGGTAGCCAGTTGTTTTTGATACATCTCTGTATACTCCAGTGCTCCACAGGAGAAAGATGGACAGTTGCCTCCCATTCAACTTATAGTCTCAAAAACCCACTGAAGAGTCAGCAATGAAGTAGTTACTTCTCACTGATAATGAGTTTGAGAGTTTCATCTTGATGACGACTTGGACCAGGATCCCTTCAGCTAACACAGAAGGCTTTGACAGCTGGAGGGACTCAACCATAAACTTTGCATTAAAGTTCTGAGTTGGTATAAAGCAGACCCACATTCCTTAGAAAGCTATATCTCTAGCTCCATACTTGTTTCTCACCCAGGACTATAAACAGATTCAGAAAACTTGCAAACTAATTCCTAAGGAAGGGGGCAAAGGATGAGTTACTGAAAATTGCTGTGACTCTTTGCCAAATAATATCCACTAAGAAGCTGAGGCACTTGCTACTGTATAGTTATGGATGATGTTGTTGTTACGTGCTGTCGAGTTGTCTGCAAGCTCATAGTGACCCTGGATACAATAGCTCTGAACCCTGTCCTATCCTGAACCAATTTCATCATCTTCAACAGATCTAATCCCATTTCTCCAGTCCCTGGGTCAATCCATCCCATCTTAGGTTGTTTCCAACTTTGCTATTGTGAACAAAGCCATGATGAACATAGGTGTGCATATATCTGCTTGAGTGGCAGTTATGGTTTCTTTGGGGTATATTCCCAGTAGTGGAATTGCTGGGTCAAATGGTATCTCTATTTGCAACTTTTTGAGAAATCGCCATACCGCCTTCCACAGTGGTTGCACCATTTTACACTCCCACCAACAATGAATAAGGGTTCCAGTTTCTCCACAACCTCGCCAGCATTTGTTGCTTGCTGTTCTGTTAGATTTTGCTATTCTGACAGGGGTGAGATGATATCTCATAGTTGTTTTGATTTGCATCTCTCTTAGAGCTAGGGATTTTGAACATTTCTTCATGTGCTTGTTGGCCATCTGAATGTTTTCTTTGGTGAAGTATCTGTTCATATCCTGTGCCCATTTTTCTATTGGATTATTCACCTTTATCTTGTTGTGGTGCTCTCCATAACTTTTTAATTATATTATTCCAAAGCCTTGACTTTACGAGGAGGAATGTGGCATCAGGATTGGAGGAAGAGTCATCAACAGTCTGCATTATGTAGATGACACAATCTTGCTTGCTGAAACTGAAGAGGATATGAGGTGTATGCTGCAGGAGGGCAAGGACAGTAGTTTTCAATATGGATTAAAGCTTAACATCAAGAAAACAAAGAAAGGTTCTCACCACTGGGCCAATTGGCAGTTTCATGATAGATGGAGAAGATATTGAGATTGTTAACAACTTCATCTTGCTTGGTTTCACTATCAACACTCTTGACACCAGCAATCAAGAAATCAAAAGTTATGAATATATTGCTTAATATCTATGAGCTTCAATTTTCTGTTAGAAAAATTAACCTAAATATCATCATCCCTGCAGGTTTGCTATAATGATTAGGTTATAGTTGTTGTTGTTCTGGTGGGGGGGGGGTACCGTAGAGTTGGAACAAACCCATAGCTGACCCTCCAGCAGGTTTTCAAAGGTAGTTAATTGCACGGGAGGAGATTGCCCATCCTTCTCCCAAAGTGCAGCTGGTGGCCTCAAACTGTGTGCCTTGGGATTGCAGCACAGCTTCTTTGCCACTAGACAACCAGAGCTCCCTAAATTACATATAGTGAATTTTTTTCCATGATATATAGACATTAGATATGTGTGAGTTCTCTTTCCTCCCTAGAAGTAAACTTTTTTTAAAAGACCTAGTTAAGATCAGAAGAAGAATGATAATTTAGAGGGACACTTGCGTCCCAGGTTAGGGCTGTTTCCACGATGAAGTACAAACAGACCTCAGAATAAAAATTCTTTTCATTCCTGCCTTTACGTTGAATTTACATCAAGACACTCAAGTTTGGATTTAATGTTTTTATCAGATGTTTGTCTTAGTATATAGTGTACCTTTCTATGCATAAAAACATCAATGAAACTTCCAGATAAACAAAATAATTTTACCATAATATTATAGGGAAAAATGCTATCCCATGCATTGGCAAAATGCCGTCTCATGCATGGCACAAAGTAACTCCATTTGTTAAGCTCACAGTTTGGTTGCTTTATACAACATAGTATAATCCCATGGACTTCTGCATAGAGTCATGTGCCTAGCCAAGCAATGATCTTAATTTAAGCACTCTGTGTTTTCTTCATTCTCCTGGAAACTCCAAGGAAAAACGAGGGCCAAAGTCTCAATACTTAGTCTTAACAAGCTCTGAGCAGCTCTTTAGAGAAGACAGCTAGTACTGAGCACAGCAAAGTTGTAAGTATCAAACTGAGAATTAATATTAGGGTACAAAACCCACTCCTGGCACTGAGGCCAGTTACTTCTTAGACTTAAGGAAGTTACCACTCTTTGCTAAGGCACTGAGCAAAAAAGCAAAATTATTGCTGTAAATTGGCAGCCTAAAGAGGGCTTATTTGATTTAGTCCTAATTTATCTTCTGTAGCATGAGCAGGCAGACACCCACACACGTACTTCAAGTAAAATCTTTAGTTGGGAAGTTTCTTCCTGGCCTTGGAAAAAACTTTGTTGATTTGAAATTTTTCCAGAGTACTTTCAGTTTTGCTAGTAAAGGTGACTGTGATGCTGGGGAACAACTGAGGAAACAAGGGATCAGAAAAGAGCTTCACATTCAGTAAACACTTTGTCAGATGTGCATTGTGCAGCCTTCCACCAGACCCACTGGGCAGGAGTCTCAGAAAAACCTCCAGCTCGTCTGAAGGAAGAACAACAATCAGCCCGCCTACTTTTTTCTATTAAGTCTCCAGATTCTATCCCCAAAACCACTGCTGTCGAGTCAATTTCAGCTCATAGCAATACTATAGGTTAGAATAGAACAACCCTATAAATTTTCCAAGACTATAATCTTTATGATAGCAGATTACCACATCTTTCTCCCACAGAAAAGCTGCTGAGCTTAAAACAGCGAGCCAACCTTTCATTGGCAGTGGAACATTTAACCACTGCACTACCAGAGTTCCTTCCAGATTCTTCAGTGGTGGTTTATTTGCCTCAGACAAACTGTATGAGGCAGGCACTATAGGAAGGTCCTAAAAGCATCAATCAAACCTCCTAAACATAAGGAGAGGCTATCCATTGCTGTGGAAATCTGACCTCAATCATTCCAGCCTCTTCCTTCCTCATTCCCATTTATATCCTACATTCCAAAATAGCCATTTAGTCTCTAATTATGGCTGCTTGAGTTCCTGTTGGCTGTTTCTTATCTGCCGACTGTTTACACCTTCCTTGTCTAGTTCCAGAACATGTGTTATTACTAGGTTCTTAAACTACTAAATAGGACACCTTTCTCTATTCCCACCTCAGAAAAGAAAGGAGACTCCAGTGAAAAACCACCTTCCCTCAGAATCTTCGATGTTTCAGATTTTCTATACTTCCTTAGTAGTTTGGGAGTGAGGGAAAGCAGAGATTTCCCCAGGGACCCGGAACCACCCTAACTGCTTATTGGGCTGCTTTTATGTAAGGCAAAGAGAGCAAGTTGGAAAGCTCTCAATTGTCCCTTAAAGCCCACCCACTGAGTGCATCCTGAGTCTGTGCCAAAAAGCAGACTAGTACTGTCTGTGCCCAACTCTAGCTCATACCACAAAGGTGTTGTGGTTTTGGCCTTATACTGCTTCCCAACAAGCTTTAATTTTCTAAAATGCTAGAGATAAAAAAGAGTCTGAAATGCTATAAAGTGTTAGAATTCCTCTTCATATTTTACTGAAGTTTTGGTGTTTGGGGGGAATCTCTGATGGCTTGTGAATTGGTGATTTTAGTTCTTAGAATCCCCTTTGCCTCATCCTCTATGCCTCCTAGGTTGCCGAAAGATTTAACCTTCTCATTTCCGTCAAGTTGGAACTCATAGCTGATCCACCAGTGGGTTTTCAAAGGCTGTAAATCACATAAGTGGAGACTGCCCATCTTTCTTCTGCAGAGCCACGGACTAGAACCACCATAAAGGTGTTGTTTTGAGGTTAGCAGCGTAACTCCCTACAAACTACACTATTAGAACATGTTTTGTTTTTCCTTGTTTAATTGGGAGTGCATACCTTTCCTACTCATTACTTACCTCCAGCTACCCATCTCTTCTTTTTTTTTCTTTCCTTTTTTTTCCTTCTTGTTGTGTACCGTTGAATCAGATCCAACTGGCACAGGAAGAGATTGTCCCTCCTTCTCCAATGGAGCATCTGGTGAATTCAAACCACTCACCTTTGGGATTGCAGCACAGCTTCTTGCCACTGGGCCACCAGAGCTCCCTTAACTACCCACTTCTGACTCTTTTGGATAATGAATAATTGTTAGGATAGGACTTCTGCCAGAACCATCTGCTGCTGCTGTTGTTAGGTGTCATTGATTATGATTCATAGCAACCCTGTGAACAGCAGATCTGAATCCTGTCCTGTCCTGTGCCGTCCTGAATAGAACCATCTAGGCTAAAAAAAAAAAAGCTCAGAAATTCTAGGTCTTCTCCAGTCTTTTTCTCCTTTATTTTCTTTGTGTGGCATTGTAAGTAATTGTATGGAATCTAGACTCAAACAGAGCTGGATTTGATTGTGTAACTTTACAGTTAAGTGCCTTTGAGTAACTACCTTTTCTAAATCTATTACCTTATCTACAAAATGCGATGGTTATTTATACTACAGCAGAAGTAATAATGCAGCTTCCAGAATCCCCTTAGTAGCTATTTTTTCTTTTTTTTCTTTTATTTATTTATTGTTGCACATTTTCTTCCTCTCCCCATTCCCAACCCATCCCACAATACACCCATTATTCCAGATTGTACTCATACATATAATGCATAATTATATATTCCTTTCGGGCTGTTCTTCCCCTCATCTATTCTAATGTATTGTTGTCTATCCACTTTCCCCCCATTTCCTCCCCAAGTGCCCCTTGTCTGTCCTATTTTATTATAACAGTGTTATGCGGTATTTATCCTTCTGTGACTGAGATATTTCACTTATCACACTGTCCTTACGGCTCCCCCCATGTTGTGTAATGTTTTACTATTTCACTGTTTCTTGGTGCTTCATAGTATTCCATTGTGTGGATGTACTGTAGTTTTTCTGTCCTTTAGTTTATTGATGGGCACTTGGGTTGCTTCCATGTCTTTGCTGTTGTGAACAATGCAGCAATAAACATGGGTGTGCATACGTCTGTTTGAATTGGGCTTCTGGTTTCTTTAGGGTATATTCCCAGTAGTGGAATTGCTGGGTCAAATAATCGTTCTGTTTCCAACTTTTTTTTTTATGTGTGTGTGTGTGTGTGTACTGTCAAATTGGATCTGACTGGTACAGGAGGAGATTGCCCCTCCTTCTCCAGCAGAGCGTCTGATGGATTTGAACCATGCCCCTCTGGGATTGCAGTGCAGCTTCTTGCCACTAGGCCACCAGAGCTCCCTTATTTCCAACTTTTTGAGAAATTGCCAGACCGCCTTCCATAGTGGTTGTAACATTTTACATTCCTGCCAACAGTGAATAAGAGTTCCAGTCTCTCCACAACCTTGCCAGCATTTGTTGTTTGCTGCGCTGTTGAACTTTGCTGTTGTTGCTGGGAATAACTACCACCCCCAACCCCACCCACTAATACACAAGTTCTTGGCACCAGCAGTCAGGAAATCAAAAACAGGGAAGTCTTCTATCAGGGATCTCCAAAGTGCTAAAGACCAATGATGTCTAAGAGACTAAGATGTGCCTGATCCAGGCCATGGTTTTTGCAATTACTTGCTATGCATTAGAGAGCTGAACAGTGACTAAGGATGACAGAAGATGAGTTGTTGCCTTTGAGTTATAGTGCTGGAAAAGAGTACTGAACATACCATGGAGTCTGTCTTGGAAAGGGTGAAACCAAGTTTCTCCTTAAAGGCAAATATTTTGAAGTTCCATCTCACATACTTTGGGCATGTGGCCAGGAGGGACCAGTCCTTGGAGAAGGACATCATGCTTGGAATGGTAAAGGGACAGTGCAGGAGAGGAAGACCCTGAATGAGACAAACTGACACAGTAAATGGGCTAATGGGAGTAGGTGTGTCAGAATCAGTGAAAGTGGCTCAGGATAGGGCAGGGTTAGAGCTATGGTACATAGGGTCGCTATGAATCGTGGGTAACTCGATAGCATATAACAACAATAATATATAAAACCTCTCCCAGTCATAAACTTAATAAAGATTGATAGGGATCAGGACATTGTGTTTTAGTTTGTTCTGCCCAGCTGCCTTTTCTGATGAAATGACTAGATTTGGAAATTACTCCTAAAAAATATGTGCTTACTTATATAAAAGACATAGTATAGAGTTTGATGTACATTGAATACTAGTAATGATTTTCAAAAGGACTTGTCTTCCCACCCACTAGACTTCAGGAGCCGGGAGAATACTGTTTAAACACATCTAAATCCTAAAAACCACTGGTGTTATTCTTAAGAGTGTCATTTTAGGATCTGAAGTAGACATGTGTGACATGGAGCAGATTTTAGAAATGTCCTCTTTTCCCTCTCTAAATTAGTATGGTTTTGATTAACTATAGTCTGTGGTGAGAAGTGTGGAAACCTATTGTTTCCATAGTTTAGCTCCTAGAATTCATGGATCTAAGCATGAAATGAAATAAAATATTTATTTCCAAATGAGTGGCAAGAGAGATGGGTCAGCCCCGAGACTAGCCCCAGCTTGCCTAGACCGAAGGAGAAATGAGTTGGAATTTAGGTCTCTAGGGTTGGGATCCCTAAAGCCCTGACTATCTGCTCATTTTAGGTCTTGAGGATAAAATCATTATGAGCATCTCCCAGCTATAGGCTTCTCTAAAGACAAATCCTTTTTGGCCTCACATGTAGCCTTTAACTCATCTGACCTCCTTCATAGGAGGGAGCCAGAACACCTAATGTGGAAGATGATGAGAGCCATGGTTACTCTCTAATTTGATTACTGTGTTACAGAAGCAGCATCAAGGGCAGTGTCATCTGTAACAATGCTGTGATCGAGAAGGGAGCAGACATCAAGGACTGCCTAATTGGATGTGGCCAGAGGATTGAAGCAAAAGGTAAACCAAAGCCCAGATTATAGTCACAGATGTCATTTGTTATCTGTCACATACATTAACACAAGCCCTAATGCTGGTGGGAAACTAGCTCATACATGTATTTCAGGTGCAATATCTCTGGAGGACAATGATGACCAGTATCAAATTTTTTAACTTTAAAGCAAAACTCCATTTTTAGGCATTTTCATTACAAACCATTTCATGTATGATCTAGATAGCTTTAGTATAAAAAAATCTGAAAGCACAAAAACACCTAGTGTCTGAACAGATACAAGCAGGTGAAAGAGAATACTATATAAGTTTAACAGGAAATATTTCTACATTCATATTTGTATATTCAAGTTCTTTTTCTTTAAATTTCCAATTTTCCTTGATTCATGCATCATACATTCCACATTTAATTATAAAGAATGTTTACTGTTTCTCCTCATTTTCATGAGTCCTGCCACATCAGTAAATGAATATCTTTCTTTGGGTAAAACCTTTGCTCCATGTCACTAAGGTAGAATCTACTTTTAGGAGACAGCTCTTTCTCAGACACAGTTTTGTGCCTTCTAACCTAAAGGGCTCATCTTGTGGTACTATGTCCAGTAATATTCTTCTTTTAAGCATCAAAAGAAGATGGAAATAATACAGAGTCATTATTCTAAGAAGAACTAGTTGACACTGAATCAGTTTCAGAAAGTTATTGTTGTTGTTATGTGCTATCGAGTTGCTTGTGACTCATAGCGACGCTATGTACAACAGCTCTAAACTCTGCTCTGTCCTGTGCCAATCTCATTGTCTCCGACACACTCATCCCGATTGCCCCAGTCACCAAATCAATCCACCTCCCAGAGGGCCTTCTCCTCCTGCGCCTGCCCTTCCCCTCCCAAGCATGATGTCCCTCTCCAAGGACCAGTCCCTCCTTACAACATGACCAAAGTATGTCAGACGAAGCCTCAGAATCCTTGCCTCCAAGGAGCAGCCTAGTTTAACGCTCTCCAGGATGAATCTGTTTGTTTTCTTAGCAGTCCATGGCACTCTTTTCCAACACTAAAGCTCAAAAGTATCAATTCTCCTTCTATCCTCCTTGGTCATTGTCCAGCTCTCTGACGCATAACAAGTGATTGCAAAGACCATGGCCTGTACCAGACACACCTTAGTCTCCAGAGATACATCGTTGCTCTTGAGTACTTTAGAGAGGTCCCTAACAGCAGACTAGTAGAAAGTAGCATGTGATAAAAAATAAAGCTACTAAAGGAAGAAGTCCAAGCTATACTAAAGGCAAAAAATAAGGTCCCAAGAATTCATGGCGTACACTCAAGGTTTTTCAGAAAAGGATACAACCCTGGACGTAGTCACTAGTCTCTGCCAAGACATTTGGAAGACCACTTTGGCCAAGTGCCTGGAAAAGATCCATATTTGTTTCCAATCCGAAAAAAAGGTGATTCAAAAGATTGTGTGGAAATTAGTAAATAATGTAACATACAAGTAAAATCTTGCTGAAGATAATTTAAAAGGAATGGAACATTGCATCTACAGGGAACTGCCAGAAATTCAAACTTGATTTGATTTCAAAGAGGCTGTGGAATGAAGAATATCACTCCTGCTGTCAGATGGGTCTAGACTGAAAGCAGAGAATACCAGAAGGATATTTACTTATATTTTATTGACTGCAGAAGCATTCCATTGAGTATATCATAACAAATTATAAATAATATTGAGAAGAACAGGGGAGCTCAAGTGGCCTACAGGTAAGAAGCTGCCCTGCTAACCCAAAGGTATGCTGTTTGAATCTACCACCTGCACCGTGAGAGAAGAATGGGCAAGCTCTTCCCTGCTATTTACTCCCTCCTGAAAACCTTCTGGAGGGTCAGCTGTGAATTGGTTTTGGCTTGACGGCACACAACAACAATTGAGAAGAACGAAGACACTTAACCTATGCATAAAACAAGATGCAATTGTTCATACAAAAGAAGTGGATGTTGTTGTTGTTGTTGTTGTTGTTTGAATCCTCTTCACTTTCAGGAAGCAAGTTTGTGGCATATGCTTAACAGAGGTTGTTGATCAAGCCTCATGCCATATTCTTCTTCATAGAGTCCAGCTTCTCAAGTAATTTGTTCATTATATAGATTGAATTGATACGGAGAAAGGATACACTCTTAATGCACACCTTTCTTAATTTTAAACCATATAGTGTTACTTGCTCTGTTCGCACAACAGCTTCTTGGTCCAAGTAGAGGTTTTGCATGGGCACAATTAAGTGTTCTGGAATTCCCTTTCTTCTCAAGAACAAGACCCACAGTGGACAAGTTTTAGTAGAGCTCTCAGATCAAGACAGATTAGGAAGAAAGATTGGCCATTCACTTCTGAAATAGCAATCCTCTGAAAATCCTAAGAAGAAATTGAAAATGATACTACATGGTTTAAAATCAAGAAAAGTGTATGTCAGGGTTGTATTCTTTTCTTGATACTTAAGATGGATTGACACAGTGACTATAACAATGGGCTCAGATCATGATGATGATGATGATGCAAGATAGGGAAAAGTACAAATCTGTTGTTCATAGGATTGCTATGAGTTGTAGTTAACTCACTGGCACCTAGCAAACACTATTTAGTCTATATCATATACAATCAAGATTCTGCTGAAAATTATCCAAAAATGACTGGAACAGAGAGGTCTGGTGGCCTAGTGGGAAGAAGCTGTGCTGCAATCCTGAAGGCACATGGTTTGACTCCACCAGATGCTCATCTGGAAAAGGAGGGGCAATCTCTTCCTGTGCCAGTCAGAGCCAATTTGACAGTACATAACAAGAAAGAAAGAAAAAAATGACTAGAACAGCACATCAACAGAGAACTGCCACATGTGCATACTGGGTTTAGAAGAGGCCGTGGTACTAGGGATATTGAAGCTAATGTTAGGTGGATCCTCCTGAAATCAGAGAGTACCAGAGGAATGTCTCTCTGTGTTTCATTGACTTTGCAAAGGCATTTGACTATGTGTGGATCACAACAAACTGTTACTAACTCTGAAAAGACTGGGAATCCTAGGACACTTAATTGTACTTATGCAAAACCTATACTTGGTCCAGGAGGCAGTCATCAGAACAGAGCAAGGAAACTGCATGGTTCAAAATCAGCAAGAGTAAAAAAAAAAAATCAGCAAGAGTGTATACCAAGGATGTGTCTTATCTCTGTACCTTTTCAATCTATATGCAGAACAGCTCATCTGGGAGGCTGGGCTCTATGAGAAGGAATATGGCATCAGGATTGGAGAAAGACTCATCAACAACCTGCTTTATGCAGATGACAACTGTGCTTGCTGAAACTGAGGAGGACCTCAAATGCTTGCTGCAGAAGGTCAAAGACTGCAGCCTTCAAAATAGATTGAAGCTCAACATCAAGAAAACAAAGATTCTCACCACTGGGCCAATAGGCATCATCATGATAAATGGTGAAGAGATTGAGATTGTTTAACAGCTTCAATTTGCTTGTCTCAACAGTCAACATTCTTGATACCAGCAGCCAGGAACTCAAAAGATTAATTATATTGGGAAAGTCTGCTGTCAGAGACCTCTCCAGAGTTCTGAAAAGCAGCGATGTCAGTTTGGAGACTAAGATGTGCCTGACCCGGGCCATAGTCTGCAAATTACTTGCTATGCATCAGAAAGCTGCACAGTGACTAGGGATGATAGAAAGAGAATTGATGTCTTTGAGCTGTGGTGCTGGCGAAGAGTACTGAATATATCCTGGACTGTTAGGAGAACAAACAGGTATATCCTAGAGAAGGTAAAACCAGTCTGCTTCTTGGCAGCAAGGATTCTGAAGCTCTGTTGTACATACTTTGAGCATTTTGCAAGGAGAGACTAGTCCTTGGAGAGTATAATTGTGCTTGGAAGAGTGGTGGGACAGTGAAAGAGAAAGACCCTGGATGAGATGGATTCACTCAGTGATGGGGTAATGGGGGTAGGTGTGTCAGAGACAATAAGGTTGGCTCAGCGTAGAGAAGGGTTCAGAGCTGTTGTACATATGGTCACTGTGAGTTGAAAGTAATTCAATGATACCTAACAACAACAATGCTGAGGAAATAATTTTGAGAAACTAGAATTGAATTGTATGTAATTTGACTTGCCAAAAAGTACACAAATCTCAAGAAAACAAGAATGACTGATTCCTTTTGAATCCCTATTATAGGGAATTGCTAAAGAAATTAACCCTACCAATCTAGAATTGATAGAATTCACTTTGTTTTCACATCACTGAGTCAGATACTATCTGTCATACCAAGATACTGCCAAGAAATATTTTTCACTGTTCTTAAGTTCTTACTCTACAGTATAGACAGGTAATTGAAATAAATTTTCAACATGCAGGAAGGAAAATAAATAAATTGGCTGGAATTTATTTTATGTTTATTTTTCTTTCCCTAGATATTTTCAGTATAAATAATATCCTTCTTTTACAGATAAGGATATTGAGGTATGGAGAATTAATTTGCACTGTGTTACACTCAAAAAACTCAAACTCATTGACATTGATTCAGCACTGACTCGTATCTGACCCTCCAGTGGATTTTCCAAGGCTATAAATTACACAGGAGAGTGTCCATCTTTCTCCTGAAGAGCTGCTGGTCTTAAAAGAAACAGGTTTAATAGGAAAACCTAGTTATGACTAAACTACACTTAATTCAATACCTTATTTTATTAACAAAAGTTCTTATGACTGAGAAAGTAAATTTTAAGAAGTAAAATTATTCTATTTGTATAATGGAATTGCCTTTATCAAGTTTTTAAGATGTTTAGTGCAAAATGCCCTAATTTAAGTACTCTTGTCTCCCAAATGAGTGCAGCACCTACCCTGCAGTACACACCAAGGGATGCTGTCAGGCATTTATATGCTCACATCATTTAGCAATGCCTTTTGTTATTGAACTTTTTATCATTTGATAATGTAATATAGGGTCGCTATGAGTCGCAAGTGACTCGACGGCACATAACAACAATGTAATATTTAACAATGTTTATGTGCTATAAGATTATAATATGTAGGATTTTTCTTTTCCCTGTTAAAATAGAAGACTTCTTAATTTCTCTCCCCTTCGTTTTTTAAAGATATGTGTTTCCTTCTTAGGCTTTAGAATCAAACAGATCTGTGTTCCTATATCAACTACAAAATTCAATAAGTGTAAATCATTAGCCTTTCCATGCTACCCACAGAGGGGTCCATACAGCGTTATCATAGTTCCCATTGTAACTTAAAGGAGAAATTTCCACAATACCCAGAGCCCTTGATGTCCTGCAAATGAAGGAAGAGGGTGTCCTCAAATTCCTTGCAGCAGGAACGCACTTGGGTGGCACCAACCTTAACTTCCAAATGGAACAGTCCATGAACGAAAGGAAAAGTGATGGCATCTACATCATAAACCTGAAGAGGACCTAGAAGAAGCTTCTGTTGGCTGCTTGGGCCACTGTTTCAATTAAAAATCCAGCTGATAACAGTGTCATATCCTCTAGAAATACTGGCCAGAAAGCTGAGATAAAGTTTGCTGCTGCTATTGGAGCCGGTCCTGTTGCTGGGTGCTTCACTCTTGGAACCTTCATTAACCAGATTCCAAGAGCCTCATTTTTTGGTGGTTACTGATCCCAATGCCAACCACTGGCCTCTGACAAAAACGTCTTGCGTTAACCTGCCCACCATTGCCTTGTGTAACACAGATTCTGCTCTGCACTATGTGGTCATTGCTGTCCTGTGCAACAACAAGGGAGCTCACTCCATGGGTCTGATGTGTGCTGGCCCTGGAAATCCTGTGCATGTGTGGCACAATCTCCCAGGGGCAGCACCTGTGGTAGAGCATGCCCGATCTGTACTTCTGCAAAGAGCCAGAAGAAATTGAAAAGGATGAGCAGGCTGCTACTGAAAAGTCTGACACCAAGGAAGAGTTTCAGGGAGAATGGACAGCCCCTGCTACTGAATTTACTGCTGCTCAGCCTGATGTTGCAGACTAGTCTAAAAGCGTGCATGTGTCCTCTGTGCCTATTCAGCAGTTCCCTACTGAAGACGGTCTGCATCCCCCACAGCTCAGGCCACTGAGTGGGTCAGAACCACCACCACCACGTGGTCTTATACCGTCTTTTCAGTCTTTTAAAGAGTAGAAATAGGATTGATGGAAAATAAACAATACATTTCATTTTAAAAAAATAGTAAACCATTAGACGTACAACAGATTAATTTATATCTCTAAAGCTGTTTTCTCAATTAGAAAGTTTGGAACAGTAATACCTATGTAGGAAGATTGTTATAAAAATTAAATGTAATCTGGTGTGCACAGCTCCTGGAGCTAAATACACACTGGACTATAAACCTTCGCACATTTCTTCCTGTGTGTCTTCTTTCTTATCTTCTCCCTCTTTCTCTACCTGTCTTTTTTTTTTTAATATTTTATTTCGGAGCTCTGGTGGCCTAGTGGCAAAAATCTATACTGCAGTCCTGAAGGTATGCAGCTGAAGGCCACCAGCTGCTCTGTGGAGGAAGAATGGGTAGTCTCTGAAAACCCACCAGAGGGTCAGCTATGGGTCAGTTCCAACTCTACGGTACACAGCATACTTTATTTTGTTGTGATTTTTACGAAAGTTTATGGAAAAGATGGATTCATTCATTGTTGCACAATTTACTCCCTTCCCCCAGTCCACATTGCATTGTACCTCTTACTCCAAATTATTGTCATATCTTTTCATCTTTAATGCCATGTCTTCTCATCTGCCAGACTTTTTTGTCCTTTCCCATGACTCCAGCAAAACCTAGTGGTTCTCCTCTGAACCCCTAAAGTTTGCCCATACCTTTATTAAATCAAGCCAAGTTATCAGAGTTATCTCTCTGCCTTTTCTACTATACTGAGACCCTTAAAGCCAAAGATTGTCTCCCTTTCTCTGTATTCCTAAGCTTTCAGATAGGTCCTAGCTTGTAGTAGATGCTCAGGAGAGGGGAAAAAGAACAGGAGAAGAATGAGTATGTGAATGAATTTTAGATACATACAATATATATTTGCAGATGACAGGATACAAAGTAAGAGCCCAAGAAAGGCAGCCTCAGAGTGGATTCTTAGTGGTTCTCATATCTTTGTGTCAGTAGTTCCTTGATCAAGGTTTCTCAGACAGCTGCATCTCATAGGTTAAGTTTAGATCATATGGTCCTGTTGTAGTGCAAAGAACACTGAAATATTTAACCCAGTATTTTTGGTTCAATTGGTGACAAACCACCTAGTGCTTCATATGAGAACCTTTGAGAAATAGTATGGATCAATAGTAGAGCACCAGCCTCTGTTGCTGTGATTACATTTGGCTAGGAGCATGAGCCCAGGTAAGGATGCTGGCTACCAGCTCAAACTCCAACGTAGCGGTAGCCCTATAGCTATTATGCACAGCTCACAAATTACTCTCTTATGCTGTCTGATTGAATTCTTATAAAAGCCTTTTGAGGTATTCTTGACGTCATTTGGCAAAGTGGAAATTAGAGTTTGAAAATTTGAAATGGGTCCACGGCTACTAGGTGACGAAACGGAGTCTTCATCCTGACTTACTGCCTAAAGGACCAAAGGGAAAAAGCCACTCATGGATTACCAGGAGATTTTGACTAGTGATACATCCTTTAGTCACTCCCTTTAGTATTTCCTAGGTTAATTTAAAAGGGGGGAAAAAGTGTTCAGCCTCATATCCTTGTTTTTTCTTAACCCTTTCAACCATTTCTCTTGCTCAACATTCTGCCTTCTCCAGGCCTCCCCTTGAGTTGCAGAAAAGCTTTAATTTTTGAGCCGGGAATTTTTTTTAATGTTGGTAATTTATTAAAAATAGAGTTCAGAACCTTCAGCATTTTTTCTGCCTCCATTGCCTTGGAAGGGGGTACTCAGAGTATCAAAAGCAGCTGCTTGGCTGGTCTGTGGAGCTACTTCCTTATCCTGTCTCCTCCCTCCTCCACATTGCTTTTCTCTGTCTTCTTTGTTCTCATCTGGGTTGGGTTTGTGGTCCCCTACAGTGTTTGTTCTACCTCCTTCCAGATTGTAAATTTTTGCTCAGCAAAAAGTAGAGACACCACCAGTGCTTTCTTCTTTCAGCTCCTGAAATGAAGAGTTGCTTCCTTTTGTTGTTTTCAAGAGTTTTCAATCTATAGGCATAATTAAATGAATGAGCTCTCCACTTCTACTGACCCTCAAAAGGCCTCTACTTTACTGTTTGCTGAAACTCAGAACCTCGCCATTTCTGCTTACTTTCCTTCCCTGTTCCAACAAGGTCGTGACGTTGTGTCTTTCTTTTACTTTGCAAGACACCTTTTCATTCAAAATGCAGGATTTACTGCAGAAGATCAGAAATCACAGCCTTCAATATGGATTGCATCTCTACATCAAGAAAACAAAAACCTGTCCTCTCCTCCATATTTCATTTCAAGGAGATCTATCATTAATTTTTTTTAACTTAAAAAAAGAAAACAAGGAAGTTCTGGTGGCCTAGTGGCAAGAAGCTGCAATGCAATCCCAGAAGTACACGGTTCGAATCCACCAGATGCTCTGCTGGAGAAGGAGGGACAATCTCTTTCTGTACCAGTCAGATCCAATTTAATGGTGCACACACAAAATAATAAAATAAAATAATTTAAAAAGAAAACAAAAATCCTCCTCACTGGACCAATAAGCAACATTATGATTCACAGAGAAAAATATTGAAGTTGTCAACTATTTCATTTTGCTTGGATGCACAATCAACACTTTTGGTGGTGGGGTTATTGTTAATGTGCTGTCGAGTTGTTTCAATTCATAGCTGACCTTCCAGTGGGTTTTCAGAGGCTATGAATTGCACAGGAGGAGACTGGCATCTTTCTCCCAAGGAACAGCTGGTAGATTCAAACTGTACCTTTATTTGGAAATGCAGCTCCTTAAGCACTAGGCCACCAGAGAACCCTTTCATGGTAGTAACAGTCAAGAAATCAAAAGACATGTTGCATTGGGAAAATCTGCTTTTCAGGATCTCACCAAAGTGCTAAGTAGTAATGTTGTCAGTTTAAATGCTAAGATGTGTCTGATCTAAGCCTTGGTACTTTTAGTTGCTTCCTATATATCTGGGTTTCTTCTGACATACATTTTGGCTTTTTCTTTCTCCTCTGTCTTTGTAATAATAACCTTTTCCTCTCTTCATGGATGATATCCTTGATTCTGTCCTATAACAAAGGGAAAAGATGCTGAAGTAAAAGAGCTGAACAGAAGATTTCAAACAGCAGCTCAAGAAGACAAAGCAGAGTATTATAATGGAATATGTAGAGAGCTGGAATAGGAGAATAAAAAGGGAAGAATTCACTTGATATTTCCTAAGCAGAGAGAACTAAAAAACAAATTTAAGCCAAAAGTTGCAAAATTTAAGAATGGTATGGGCAATATGTTGAATGATCCCGCAAAATTTAAGAATGGTATGGGCAATATGTTGAATGATCCCAGAGCATCAGAAGAAGACAGAGTGAATACCCAGAGTCACTGTACCAAAAAGAACTGACTTACACTGAAAAATTTTAGTAAGTACCATATGAGCAAGAGCCAATGGTAATGAACGAAGTTGAGGCCACACTGAAGGCACTGGCAAAAAATAAGGCACCAGGAATCAGTGGAATATACTGATTGACATGTTTCAGATAACACATACAGCTCTGGACATGTTTGCTAGGCTGCCAGGAAATATAGAGGGCAGCTTTCTAGCTGACTGACTGGAAGAGGTCCATATTTGTTCCCATTCCCAAGAAAGGTGATCCAACAGAATGTGGAAATTCTGTGAACAATATCATTAATACCACATGCCAGCAAAATATTGTTGAAGATAATTCAAAAACAGCCATAGATAAGGACATATAGATAGGGAACTGCCAGAAATTCAAGCAAGATTTAGAAGAGGCCATTACACCAGGAATATCATAGCTAATGTCATTCTTTTTTGTTGTTGTTGTTGTTGCTCATGTCATTCTGAAAGTTAAAGAATACCAGAAGAATGTGTATTTGTGCTTTATTGACTATGCAAATACATTTGACTGTGTGGATCATAACAAATTATGACTAACATTGAAACGAATGAGGCTCTCAGAACAGTTAATAGTGCTCATGCAAAACCTATACCTAGAACAAGAAGCTATTGTATGAATAGAGCAAGGGAACACTACTGTTGTTTTGTGCATTTGAGTCACTTGCAACTCATAGCAACCCTGTGTACAACAGCCATGAATCCTGCTCTATCCTAACTTCATTGTCTCTGACACACCTAACCCCATTACCCCAGGCACTGACTCACCCCATCTCATCCGGGGTCTTCTTCTCTTGCTCTGTCCCTCCACCCTTCTAAATATGATGTCTTTCTCCAATAACTGGTCCCTGCTTGCAACATGGCCAAAGTATGTTAGACAGAGCTTCAGAATCCTTGTCTCCAAGGAGCAGCCTGATTTCACCCTCTCCAGGATGAACCTGTTCGTTGTTTTAGCAGTCCATGATATACTCAATACTCTTCTCCAGCACCACAACTCAAAGGCATTGATTCTTCTTCTATCATCCTTAGCCATTGTCCAGCTTTCTGATGCATAGCAAGTAATTGCAAAGACCATGCATAGTTTAAAATTAAGAAAGGTGTGTGTCAAGGTTGTATCCTCACTCCATACCTGATTTTAGTCTGTATGCTTAGCAAATTACCCAAGAAATTGAACTCTATAAAGAAGACTGTGACATCAGGATTGGAGGAAGACTTATCAGTAACCTGGGTTATACAGATGGCATAACTTTGCTTGCTAAAAGTGAGGAGAACTTGAAGCACTTGCTGCAGAAGATCAAAGAATACAGTCTTCAATATAGATTGCATCTCAATATCAAGAAAACATTCCTACCACTAGCCCAAGAGATAACATCATGATAGGTGGAAAAAAGATTAAAGTTGTCAACAGTTTCATCTTACTTGGATCCATAATCAACACCCTTCTTACCAGTAGTCAAGAGATGTATTATAGTAGGAAAGTCTGCAGTCAGGGACCTCTCCAAATTATTGAGTAATGATGTCAGTTTGAGGACTAAGGTACACCTGATCCAGACCATGGTCTTTCTGGTCATTTGCTACGCATCTGAGAGTTAGACAGTGGATAAGAATAACAGAAAAATAATTGATGCTGTGGTGTGGGAGAAGAGTATTAAATATCCCATAGACTGCCAGAAGAACAAATATGCGTTGGAGAAAGTGCAAGCAGAGTGCTTCTTGGAAGCAAAGATGATAAAGCTTCATCTCACATACTTCGGGCATGTTTCTAGGAGAGGGACATCATGCTTGGAAAGGCTAAGGATCAGTGAGAGGAGAACCTTCAACCAGCTGGATTGACACAGTTGTTTATACGGTCTCAAGTGTGTCAGAAAGTGTGAGAATGGCACAGGATAGGACAGGGTTCAGATATGTTGTTCATAGGGTCACGCTGGGTCATACTCAACACCACCTAACAACAACAACATACATCTGAAAGTTGGACAGTGAGTAAGGACGACAAGAAGAACCAATGCCTTTGAATTGTGGTGTTGGAGATGAACACTGAATATCCTGTGGTCTTCCAAAAAGCAATCAAATCTGTCTTGGAAGAAGTGTAACCAGACTGCTCCCTAAAGGTTGGGATGGTGGACACATTCTGGACATGTTGTCAGGAGTGGCCAGTCTTTTAAAACATATATACTGAGAAAGGTGGCAGGTCAGAGAAAGAGACAAACCCTCTCCAGGAGGATTGACACAATGACTATGACAATGGACTCAAGCATGTCAGAGATTGTAAGGAAGGCGCAGGATAGAGCAAGATCCGTAGAGACTCTGTGAATAGTAGTCGACTCGAAGGCACTTAACAACATGCATAATGCATGAATGACAACTGAGTGCCAGATGCTGAGGATTTGAGGCATGACTTCTCCAGTGAAAGAGCATAGGGATGTACTAGCCATGCCTATAGCATGTCATGGGCTTCAGTGTTTCCTGGACTTTCTGGCTCACTTTTTAATAAAGAGACTTCTTTCTCCCATTTAGCCTTTTCTCTTCTACTCTTTGACATCTTTCTGAATCTAATTATCACTCAATTTTTCCAGTGTATTTGCTGAAACCCACTTCTAGCTCTGGTCAAACAGAATTTGTATTCTATTGCTTGTTGCTACCTATAATGGGGATCCCTCCAGTTTACTAAATCTCCATGAAAATACACTCCAGATTCATTCTCTTTCCTCTAAATCGCAATGAGGAAGGTGTTTTTGTTTGTTTATTTGTTTGTTTTTTCCCACCCCTAGACCAAGAGTAAAACAAAGGGAAGAATCTAGGACAGTTCAAGAATGGTTTAGCATATCACATGGATCCTGACAAAAAAGAAGAAAGAGTTCTCTGTCCCTGCCAACTACCTAATTTCCTCTCTCTGGTATGGAACAGTGAGATCCAAGAAAAATATTACTTTGAACTAGGCCTATCTTCAGAATAACCCAGTATCCCTCAAAAATTAGAGATTAGATAAAGGCAGAGCAAATGTTAGATTCTTAGATGTGAGATGATAAAACTTTTTCTCAGAACTCTAAAAGTGGAAAGAGTTTTGAGAGGTTCTCTAAGAAGCTCAACAATGAAGATTTTTCTTTTTGTATCAGCCTTAGCTCAGGATCAGTCTCAGCCTGAGCACTCTCAATATATGTTATCTAGGTCTTCTTCTAATTCTTATTGTTGAGGAAAGCAGATGACTGTAAAGTATTTAGACGCAGAAGTGGCATCCACTTCCTAAACAACATACTTCTGGAAATTATAAACTTTGAGAAATGATGATACTTATAGAAAGACTTCAGGCCTTTTGTTCAGAGTCACTGTGAGTCGTTCTTGACTCAACAGCAGTCAGCAAAGGAAGGAATACACAGGCTAGACCTAGCCCTATTCTTTCAACTTTGGAGAATAGTAAAGGGAAATAATACCTGTTTTGTACTTCCCAAAGCACCATGCTATACTCCATCAATAATTTCAGTAAATCCCCACAGTAACTTTGTGAGCAAACTAAAACTCAAAAGACAAATTCACTTGTTCAGAGCCAAGAAATAATTTGCTGAAAGTCAGATTAAAGTCAAAGTCCTTCTGACTCACAGTCTTTTTCTCTCCTTCACTGTCACCTTCTCTTGGTCTCTCCTATCCTCCTTCTCAGTAATATTGCCTGTTTGCAATCTCGTGCCAGAACAGAAAATGCTGTGGAAGCTCTTGACCTTGGGTTTCTCTTCCCACACAAAAGAGTTAGAGAAGTAGGAATAAAAATGCTCCGGTTCTTCAGGCAGCTTCACTGTAGATTTGGCCATTATGTTCCCTTTGACAAGTAAATGAAACTCTGTCCTCTATACCTACCCCATTTCCTACATGCATACTCTCACATAACCCTCCACACACACACATTCAAAAAACATATACTTAGTATTGTTATTGTTATGTGCCGTCGAGTCGTTTGCGACTCATAGTGACCCTATGTACAACAGCCCTAAACCCTGCTCTATCCTGTGCCAATCGCACTACCTGTGACACACCCATCCCAATTTCCCCAGCCACTAAATCAATCCACCTCGTAGAGGGTCTTCCCCTCCTGCACTGTCCCTCGACCCTCCCAAGCATGATGTCCCTCTCCAAGGACCTGTCTCTCCTTACAACATGACCAAAGTATGTCAGACGAAGCCCCAGAATCCTTGCCTCCAAGGAGTAGCCCGGTTTAGCACTCTCCAGGATGAATCTGTTTGTTTTTTTGGCAGTCCATGGTACATTCAGTACTCTTCTCCAGCACCACAGCTCAAAGGCTTCAATTCTCCTTCTATCCTCCCTAGTCATTGTCCAACTCTCTGATGCATAATAAGTGATTGCAAAGACCATGGCCTGTATCAGACGCACCTTAGTCTCCAGAGACACATCGTTGCTCTTGAGTACTTTAGAGAGGTCCCTACCAGCAGACTTTTCCATCGCAATACGTTTTTTTATTTCCTGGCTGTTGGTGCCAAGAGTGTTGACCGTGGAGCCGAGCAAACTGAAGCTGTGAACAATCTCAATCTCTTCACCATCCATCTTGATGCTGTCAATTGGTCCAGTGGTGAGAATCTTTGTCTTCTTGACATTGAGCCTCAGTCCATACTGAAGGCTGCGTATACTTAGTACCAACCATATTCCAAGTTAAGAGCCCTGGTGGCATAGTGTGTAACGTACTGGTCTGCTTACCAAAAGGTCAGCAGTTTGACTCCATCAGCCTCTCCATGGGAGATACATAGGCAGTCTCTGGTCATAATGATTTATAGCTTCCAAAACCATGTAGAGTTGAAACCAGCTTGATCTCAGTGGGTGTATGTCCCACATATTTCTAGGCTAAGAATATAAAGATGAGTAACTTGCTCCTTAATGTCCAGTTGCTTACTGTCTGTTATGCAGTAGATAATCACTGGTTTAGTGGTAAACGACTGTGATGATTAAGAAAGACAAAAAAGATATTGGTCAAGTCTTGCAACAACAAGAATTTGGAACATCATCTTATCAGCAAGAAACCAAACCAAACCCACTGCCATCAAGTTGATTCCAAAGCGTACCAACTCTATAGGATGGTGTACAGCTGCCCAATAGAGTTTCCAAGGTTGTACCTCCTTATAGAAGCAGATTGACACATCTTTTTACCATGGAGTAGCTGTGAGTTTCAAATCAATGATCTTTGGTTAGTATCTGAGTGTTTAACCATTGTGCTATCAAGGCTCCTTTAAAGGCAAAAAGTAGGACTAAATCTTAAGAAATTTAGCTATTTCCTAAGTATACAAACCAGAAAATGGCTCAAATGGGAGTAAGGTAAGCAAGTACCTAGAAGCAAATACAATTTGCAGTATTAGAAACTGCAAATCATTTAGAAAGTCGAGAATATAGCTTACAAGGGAGAGGTAGCAAAGTCAAAGCTGGAGAGGTGGGCGTCACAGGAGCTGTGTCTGATTCCTCAAAGTCTCTGAAACTTCAGTTTCTCTATCTCGTACTAGCCTTCTTGGCCCCATCATTAGAGATCTTCATTTAACTACACCAAAGCCTTCTAAGGCTGAACTGTAGCCTTTGAAAAACCAAAATTTGCTACCTTACCTATCAGTCACACTTAGACTCCCAAATGTAGGAAGAAAAGTGTTGGACTTTTCTAGGCTACGGGAAGCTAGTCTAGAAAGAGTCTGTTTTTAGCCAATGGTCAGCATTTTCTGACTAAGCCAATAGAAAGTTTGAGAAGTTCTCTCCTTTCCCCTACATCAGCCTCTAAGCAGGAGACAGTACACCCTGACTCCTTCTGCCCTTCTTACGCATTGGCTCACTAACTCCTTTCTATAGCTTTTTTTTTCCTTGAAAGCTCTTTGCCTTTCATCCTATCACTGCCCAACTTCCAATGTACTCTCCTAAAATTTTTTTTTACCTGACAGTGATGACAGTGATTTTTGTGAGTTAGTTCATAGTTCACAATCTTCTTCTGCAAACACACATTTTTAAATAACTTCTTGAACAGCTTAGCTAATTCATCAAAGAACTGACCAAACCACCTACCCCCCAGTTTCATGATTCTTTGAACAATTCTACCAACCTTCATGTCCTCTCAGCTTTAGCTCTACACGTTAGCCTTAGCCATACCTCCTATCCTTGTTATTAGTCAAAATCTCTGACTTTTTGTTTATGCCTGCACCTATGCTAGACATTGGGACTATAATCATAAATATACTGCCATGCCCTCAAGGTGCTTAGAGTGAAATAGAGGACATTATATAATGATGTCAAGAGAAATGTATTAAGTTCAGTGGTTTCACAAAACTGGAAATAGAAAAGGAAAGCATCACATACTGGTGGTGCTTGATTAGGGAATTTCGGGCAATAAAGAATGTAGGAAAGAAAATAGAGGAAGGCGTTCCATTCAAGGAGAAGATCTTGTGCCATGGTCTAAGAAGTACACAATGGTTTGTTGATGTAAATGAGGAGTGATGGGAGATGAAATTAGAGAGATAGACAGAGACCAGGTGATGGAAAGTTTGTGGTTTGGATTTTATGGAGGAAAAAAAAATAGTATCTTCTAGTTTTTGAACAGTTATTCATTTAACTCAATTGAATTGTTACCTAATACCACATATGAGGTGTTGCTTTTCCTCCTTTGGATATCCATTTATCCTTTTCATTTTGTTTCCTCTCAGTCTTTTCCTCCATTTCTCTTCTGGTCACACTATGGTATTTCATGTTCCTTAAGTTGAACAATGACTTAAGGATGACTAAGAAGAAGAATTGATGTCTCTGAAATGTAATGTTGGTGAAAGGTATTGAATATACAAATCTGTCTTGAAAAAAGTACAACTAGAGTGCTCCTTAAAGACAAAGCTGGTGAAACTTTATCTTACTTGATTTGGGTATATTTTCAGAAGGAACCAATCATTGCAGAAAGACATCATGTTGGGAGAGGTCCAAGCTCCCCAAAACAGAGGAAGACCAACAACAATAATAGAATACTGGATGATCTGTGTCTAGTCAGATAAAGAATTGTTCTTCTGTGATAGTACATTTACACACACACACACACACACACACGTACATTCATTCCAAAGATAGCTCGAGCTTAAGCTACACATGGCACTATAATTCTGAAATGCAGAAAACCTGTAGAATGATATACTGTGGTCATTTTCTAATATAGAAGGAGATCCAAAATAAACACTCTTAAAAGAAGTAAAAAAAGAAAAAACAGAGGAAGACCCTCAAGGAGATGATTGACACTGTGACCACCACAGTGGGTGTGAGCATGATGGAGATCGTGATGATGGTTCAGGACAGTTGACCAGATGGCGCCTAACAACATCACAACAACATTCTCACACCTATTCTAACAGCCTAGAATACCATCCCTCTGATTTACTACCTGGGGAAATCCTATTCATCCTTTAAGACCCAGCTCCATTTCCCCTCCTAGGTGAAATTTCCTCAGAGGTGTACAGCAAGTCAGTCCCATCCTCCTAATGTGAACGTGGAATTAAAACCAGTTGGGTCTGAAATGATGTCTTTTGCTGCCAATTCTCTGAAAATCTTTTCCTTTTCTTTTGTAGCCAAACGAGTGAATGAAGTGATCGTGGGGAGTGACCAGCTTATGGAGATCTGAGTTCTGAGGAAGTTGTATGCCTTCTCTTGGCCCCCAAAACTACAGATGTTGGCTGGCTCACCTGTTTGACTCTGTATTTATTTCCCAATAAAGAGAGCTTGCCAAAGGCATGGTGGAGACTTGTGGAGCAGTACTGAGCTCCAAATCATGTGGACTCCAGAGATACACGTGTGTGCTCATGGATCCACCTGGAGAAGTGTGTGGAACAGAATAGGACACAATAGAACAGCCCATCTCTTCAGTCCCAAGATTATTGGGCTGGAGCAGTAGGTGTCCAATGGGTAAGCTCTTGAGAGGAAACTTGCTGACTAACTGGCACAGCCAAGTCCATAAAGTATCCTTTACTAAAAAGACCTAGGAGTACTACTGCCCCTGACCCTAATCAGGCTTTCTGGATCCATAAACCTAGCTGCTGGCATTGTGCCACTGCCACACGTGCTGTTCCCTCTGCAGCTGCTTTATTTGAAGCAGCATGATCCTTGAGCTTCACTCGACTTACTTCTCCCTGCACCTTCCCTGACACAGAAGTTCCAGGCTCTCAACCTTCTACCATCACTCCCTAGTCCTTGCCATTCTCACTTCCTGTCCTCTCACTCAGTTTCTAGCCACCTTCTCCAGTTCAACTATTGTCTCCAGGAGACTTTCAAAGCAAGTACGAGGCAGTCCCTGCCTAGCCAGCAAGTCTCCACAGGTTTTAGTGGAGGCAGAGTATGAAGGAGCATCATGGCCTGGTAAGGAGAGTCTTGGTGAAGTCTGCCAACATTGTGAGGAAGAACCAAGATCCCACATGGTTTTATGTTCTGACTCTTTTCCAACTGCTCTCCTTTATATAATTATTATATAGTCTCTTCTGCTTCAGATAATTGAGGAATGAGAGTTCCATATTCAGTGCTGTCCTCCACCACTCCCCTTCAAACACACACATGCACTGTGCTCTTACCCCTCCCTGAACTGCGTTTACAACTTGCAGGTGTTTGGTGGAAGATAAAAGTGGCTCCTGGAGTGAGATTTCACCTCCTAGAATTATCAAAGTGAAGGTTTCTCTTGATGTCCTCTGTGGGTGGCAGTAATTATAAAGAATGATTTGAAATACTGGTTTCTACATTGCCTCAAAAATACTCAAGGCTCTCTAGTCAGTTGTATAATTTGGCCTGATCATTGAGCTCATAAGAGACTGGATGAGCATTCTACCCTGGGGGATCTCCACCCCCTCTGGCCTTCCTGGGAGCTCTAAAACACCACATTCCTTCCACTGGTCAGAACAGAGTTCCTAGAAGTGTGCTCTAGTCACAAGTTGAAGGGACTGAAACCACTTTGACTGAGAAAGGGGGCAGGAAGAGTGGTAGTTCCCAGAGTGAATCAAGTGTTGGCCTCCCTCTGAAACTGAAATTAAATTTGTAGGGCCCAGGTGATGCTGGGAACAGTCCAACCTCTAAAATGTTTAGTTTTGACTAAGTTACTATCTTCTCTGTTTCATCTGCAGAATGGCAAAGCTGGAGTGATGACTTTTAAAGATCTTTCCCATTCTTAGATTTAATCCTCTTTTTTCAGAAAGAGGAGAGAAGGTTGTTAGACTTTCTAAAGACTCTTCCTTCCTTAGCCACAGAAAGGGGGTGGAGCTGAGTATATTTGGAGGAAGGGTGAGATGGAAAAGGAGAAGAGGCTAGGGATTAAACTGGTCCAGAGCCCTCCTGGACCCCTTCCTGGGCTTTTCCACAGAAACCTGGGATCCCCTGACAATGAGGTGGAAGGAAAGCCTCTCCTCTGTCTTCCCCTTACACAAGGCCATCATCAGCCGCTGGCACTGAGGATAAGAGGGAAGTGGAGGAGGCAGGGTAGGTGAGGACTCCCAGAGGACAGCCTTGCCAAGCTTGAGTCCCACCTGGAAGGAGCCCCCAGCTTCTGTTTCCAACCCCAGGACTGGCTGGGTGCTCATGATGCTTTCATTTTTCTTCTCTTTGTTCTATGTGTCTATATGAGGCAGGGACAGTTTTTGTTGCCTTTTGGCAGTAGCAGCAGTGGGTTTGATTATGAAATACAGTGAGCAACTGAAAACTAGCTACTCTCCATGGAATAGAAACCAGTATAGATATGGCCAGCCTACCTCTCCCATCATGAAGGAAGCAGAGGAAGGAGGATGGGTTCCTTCAGTGCCAAATCCGCATTCTGGGGAGGTGTTGAGGCTCAAGGATCTGGGAACTTGGCAGGTCAGGCAAAATTTGATGACTACTACTCTAGGAACTCCTTTCTCAGTAACACCTCATTCCTACCTGCTGGCAAGAGCTCCTCGAGGCAGGAAGGGGACTGTCTGCCAAGATTGTCCTTTTTTTTCTTTCCAGGGCCAGAAATAAAACTTTCTGGTCCTTTACTCCATTACTATTCCTATCATCCTTCCATTCCTAGTAAGGAGAGAGAAGAAAAGTCTTCAGCTGTAGCCCCAAGAGCAATCTAGAGATCTTACAAACTAGTTTTGGGGCTGTTTTTGCTTTTGGAGAGTTTACAAGTGGTACACTGTCTTTATCCTATCCAGCCATCTCTACCCCTAAAGGAGGAGTACTGTAACCCAGGCCTTTGTATGCTGCTTTCTAAACAGTTAAATGTGTCTGAGGGAAAGGGGGAGGGGGCTTGTGGGAAAGACCACCCAGATGGAAAGTCTAGAAAACGCAGTTCTGGTGGAGCCACTGGGGAGGGAAAGAGTCTAAGCAGGAGAACATATTCTGCTGGAGGCCAGGCAGCCTCGGGGTGGCTTATCCTCCACTGAGCCATCTGCCAGTCACCCAGGAGGACTGTAGCAAGGTTTTTTCTACCACATAGAAATGGTAAGGTGCTGCTTTGGCTCTTGGTCTGTCTCCTCCTTCTCAAGGTAAAAGGGTCATTCTCTGACCTCCAGTTGTAATCTCTAGCACCAAAGGCTCACCAGGTAGGTACTGTTGGCCTGGAGCTGCTGTCTGAAACTGCTACTGGGAATCAGAAGACTAATTTGTGCCTTACTTCCAACACACCTTTGGGAAGACTCCAACACTAGCCTATTGGCTAGGAGGCTAGCATTTCGAATACTCAGGGACTCCTACCCACAGGGCATATATGTTCCAAGGCATAATTCATAAACAATATATGAGGGTGGAGTGCTGCCCATGGCCCCACCCCACTCGGGAAATACAAGAAGTCAGCTAAGAAGAAAGTGAGTGAAATCCCCAGAGAAAGGACATGGAGAGGGCCAGTCCTGGTACCTACACAGATTCCTCCTCAAACCTTCCCCTTCAGACAGCCTGGTCACTTTCATAAACACACACATACACACATGAATGGTGGGTAGGTGTACCTCATTTTTGCTAGAGTTGTTTCTTAACCACTGTATTCTCTAACATTGTATCAATGTCATGGATAATGTAACTTGTCCAAGATCACATAAGCAGTACTTGTCCACTGCTGTCAAGTCAATTCCAACTCATAGTGATCCTATAAGACAGTAAAATTACTCTAGGGTGTTTCCAAGGCTCTAAATCTTTACAACTGTTGACTTTGAAACTGTCACCAACTTCATCTTACTTGACTCCACAATCAATACATTTGGTACCAGCAGTCAGGACATCAGGAGACATACTGCATTGCATTGGGAAAATCTACAGTCAGGGACCACTCCAAATTACTGGGGAGTGATGATGTTAGTTTGAGGACCAAGATGTACTTTATTCAGACCATGGTCTTTTCAGTCACTTGCTGTGCTTCTGAGAGCTGGTCAATGAATAAGAATGACAGGGAGGAATTGATACCTTTGAGTTGTGGAGTTGGAGAAGAGTACTGAATATCTCATGTATTGCCAAAAGAGCAAGCAGGTGTCTTGGAGGCAAAGATGATAAAGCTTCATTTCACATACTTTGGGCATATTGCTAGAAAAATCTCTGTAGATGTTCATTGAAATGAAAAATAAATAAATTAAAATTTTTTTAAAAAAAGCTATTTCTTGAAGAGGGACATCGTGCTTGGAAAGGTTGAGGGCCAGCAAAGGAGAGAAAGACTCTCAACCAGATGGATTGACACAGTGACTGCAATTGTAAGTCTGTCTGCAATTGTGAGAATGGTATAGGATAGGACAGGGTTCAGATCTGCTGTTCACAGAGTATGAGTCATACTGAACTCAACAGCACCTAACAACAACCTTAAAGACATTCTCCAAATGATTGATAGGAAGATCAGGGGGAGAGGAAAGCTTTATAATATAATAATAAAGTGGAGGATATTGGTCAGATGTGTTAGAGTAATGAGTTTATTGGAGAATCTTTTTTCTCTTTCCCAAATTGTACTAGGATATTGACTTCCCTCATCCTCTGCCAGTCAGGTCTACTAATCAGTCATCTTAGCAGAAACAGCATACTCAAAATGATTCATTGAGGAAAGTATAGTAAAGGGAATATTCCATCTATTAAAGAACCCTGGTTGTGAAACAGTTAAGTTCGTTTTTGTACACTGAAAGGCTAGTAGTTTAAACCCAAGTGACTCCAGAGGAGAAAGATTTGCCAATCTCTTCCAATAAAGGTAACAGATGTAGTTCTACTCATTCAAAGTGGGTCACTGCATTTAAAATTGACTCAACAGCACCTAACAACACAGTACAGTGTCTAGTTACGGAGACTTACCTAAAAGCAAAGAAACCAAAACCTATTGCCATAGACTTGATTACCACACACAAGGACCCTATTGGACACAGTAGAACTGCTCAGGTTTTCTACAGCTACAAGTCTTGGGACTTGTACCACACTGTACTGCAGATCTTTCTCAGCAGCTGAATGTTTTAACCACTAAGGCACCAGAAATCTTAAACAAATTCCTGTCATAAATGCCATATCAAGTACTATGTATTTTAAGGAGCATGACAGTGTTAGGGGGCATTGGTGGCTCAGTGGTCTAATTCTTCGAGTTTCCCATGCAGGAAATTCCATTTCAACTCCCAGCCAATGCATCTCATGCACAAGCACAATACTTGTCAATGGAGACTTGCATGTTGCTATATAGAATGCTGGCCAGATTTCACCAGAATGGAAGACGGTCTGACAATCTACGCCCAAAAACCAAGCAATGAAAACACTAGGTGGTCAGATCTGCAACTGATCATGAAGACGGCCCAGGACAGGGCAGCATTTCCTTCAGTTGTACCTTGAGTGAGGCCAACTCCAAGGCAGTTAACAACAATGAGCACAAAAAAAGAAGGGACTGCGCACCAGCAGGGAAGAAGTAGGGCTCAAGGAAGACGTCAAAAAGTGACAGATACATGAGTTTTGAAAGTTATCTGCTGGACAAAGAAACAGCATAGTAGTGTTTATGAAATTACAAATAAATAAACAAGGCTAAGAGAAACATTGGGGTAGGTGTGAGCAGAACTATGGAAGAGAAGGCTATGAACCCAGCAGCTCTCAGTCTTTGGACCCATGGTATCGATCAGATACGCATTTTAGAGAGGTAATTCTGTCTTAATGGAGAGAGTGGGCTGAAGGGGGCAAAAAAGCATGGCAGGGAGGAATGAAAGAGGTCTTCGGGCCTCGGCTGGGGCGGTTAGAAGGGTGGCCCTGACTTCTAGCCGGCCGGCGCCGCGCCTCTCCAGGCTCTCCCTCCCTCCTCCTCCCGGAGGGCCCCGCGGGCGGGCGCAGCGGCGAGGAGAGGGGTGGCCCTGCTTGGGTGGTCTCCCGCCCCGCCCCCCCGCGGGGCTGTTGCCTAGCAGCGGCTGGGGCCGCGCGGCTCCGGGTAATTTGCGGGCCCCTCAGCCAATAGGAGGGTGCCGCCCTGGCCAGTCTCTTTTTCTGGGGCTCCGGCAGCCTCCGCCGCAGTGCTGTCGCCACCTCGAGCCGCGCCGGTAGTCTCGGGTGGGTATCTGCGCTGGCCGAGGCTGCACGCGAGCGCCGCTGTCCCCCCCGACCGCGGGCGGCCGCCTGCGCGGGGACTCCGGCCGCTGCGCCCCGCTCGCCGCCCTCTCACGGCAGGCACTGCGCATCGCACCCTCGGGCTCTCCGCCGCCCGCGACTTCGCGGCCTCCCTGAGGCTTGACGCCAGGCCAGTGGTTCAGGGGGGCCAAGCCAGCACGTCCACCGTATGAGGGCGCCCAGATAATGCGGTCTGGGGGCGCCTACGGCCCCCTGTCCTCGCCTATATGGCTCGACCACCGGCCCTCGGGGAGCTGCCTCCCAGCTACACACCCCCAGCTCGAACCTCGGCTCCCCAGGTGAGTAGAAATCTCTCACTAGGAAAAAGAAAAATTGAGAACTAGGTCAGAAGAAGCCAGTTCTATTATTCGAACGTCTACAAAATGTAATACGTGTGAGTGTCGTGTGTTCACCAGTGTCCGCTCGCAGACAGGTGAGATTAGTGCATGATTCTCCTTGGTTTCTCACTGGCAGGATTCCGTGTCAGTGGGTTCGCCTCTATGCACTTTAGTGCAAAAACTGTCGTTTCTGTATCCGTTGAAAAGGATTCTGTGCCTTCCTCAGGGAGCTGGGGGTGGAGGAAGGAAGGACTCTGAATCTTTTTAAATATTGAACTTGTGTCAGCGCTGGTACTTCCTGATCTGCTTCCAAAAATCAAGAAGCGGGGCACACTTGGCAGAGAGCAAATGTAGAGAGTGGAGGGAACAATTTCATAAATTAACCTATTTTTTCTATTTCCAGACCTTAACTGGGAGCTTCAAGACTCCTCTCTGGCTTCGTGCTTACTTCCAGGGTCTGCTCTTCTCTCTGGGCTGCAGGATACAGAGACATTGTGGCAAAGTACTCTTCTTGGGACTGTTGGCCTTTGGGGCCCTGGCACTGGGTCTCCGTGTAGCCATCATTGAGACAGACCTGGAGCAGCTTTGGGTAGAAGGTGAGTTGGTTCTGTGTAGCTGGCTTGAGTATGTTGTTCTTGTTGTGTACTTTCAACTCAGAACAGACACATAACTGACCCTCTAGTGGATTTTCAGAAGCAGTTAATCGCATGGGAAGAGATTGCCCATTGCTCTCCTGCAGAGCACCTGGTGGATTTGAACCGAAGGCCTTTGGATGGGCAGTGCAACTCCCCACCACTAAGCCACCAAAGGCTTGGTTATAGTGAACCCAAAACAAGAATCAGGTGAGAGAGAAGCTGGCTCCTGAGCCCATGGGTTTGAGCTCTAGGTTTCGAGAAACAGTGGCTAGCCAGAATTTGGGAATCTGGGAGAACCACTCCCTCTCACACCTGTAAATGGACATCTGTAGAGAATGGAGAGAGCTCTGGTGGCCTTGTCTGTAGGGAGTGGCAGTGCTAACCCAAAGGCTTCACCTCTCTGGCAGTTTGAATTCACCAGAGAGAAAAGATGGGCAGCCTCCTCCCATGTGATTTACAGCCTCAGAAACCCACTGGAGGGTCAGCCATAATTCAGTTGTAATTCATTAGCAATAGGATGAGTGCAGAGAATATCTGTCTGTGATTGTATGTATATGTGTTTATTGAAATTTACAATCAACATTTTATATGTATTTTTGAGGGCATAGCACAGTTTACAAAAGTAACTTAAAACTAAAAACCAAAGGAAGACCTATCCTTTAATAGTTAACACTTTAGCAAGGAAAATCAAATATATGCCGAAATAACAAGATCAAAAAAGGCAGGATGTGATTTTGCTAAGAGGAGGGGAAAAGAAACAATTTCTGACCAGGAGGATCAGAAAAGTTAGTCCTAGAAAGTGACAGACTGAATAAATTATCTAGCTAGTCATCTCAAGAGGTCCTGTGTACCAGGGCCCGTGGATCTAGTGAAAAACATAGCATAGGACCTGAGCTTTGAGGCAACAGCTAGGGTCAGATGCAACCAAAACCTCACTTCCTAATGGAAGCATTAGATAAAAATAATTCTGTTTAATACTTTCAGCATGACGCTTTCCTGGAACCTGACTTCATATGGCAGGCCTTTAACAAAGTTGAGCTCCCCTCTCTTCTTTCCTGGGAAATTTGCATTGTGGGCTTCCCCAGACCTCCCCCAGTGCTGGCCCACACCCAAAGGCAGGGCCCAGGTTGGAGGCTCACACCCTTGGGTTATTTCAAATGCTGGCAAGTCCTAGGATCTAGAGCAGATGTTTCTTGGAGCCTGCCTGCCTGCCTGCCTGTTGGGCTCCCACACCCCATCCCCACCCTACCCCCAGCCACTGCAGATACACATATACACACACACACACACACACACACACACACACACTCTAGGCCAGCCCTGGGGTCCACAGCAGATGTTTCTCTCTGTCTGCCTGCCTGCCCCCAGCCCCAGGACCCACATGTGCGTGCATGCACACAGACATACCCCCACCCACACCACTGCTGCCTGGGTGGTCCCAAATGATTCTTGAATTTCCTGCCACAACAGAGGTTTCCTTCTTCCCCATTCCCCAGATCTTCCTCATCTAAACACTGCTTTACCCCCATGTTTTCTTGTTCTCCCTCCTACATGCCAGCATGCGACAGGCCAGATTTAGCAGATTTTTGCTGTTATTTTAGGAGAGGATAGTAGCCAATTCCTAATTCTTTTTTCTTTTATTTCAGAGTACCTCTCTGCCATGTGTTGACTAGGGCTAGAGTAGGGTAAAAGCCGTGATCTTGACTTGATATTTTCTCTGTAGCTAATGTTCCTTCTCTGTCTAGCCCCCTATGTCCTAGACAGCGAGGAACTAACCTAACGGGAGAACTAACTGGTATTCTGCCGTTCTTTGCCCGTTTGCTAAGCCAGAAAGGAGAGGAAGACTTGGGCTGTCAGAATTCTAGGCCATAATTCAGGATCTCCAGCTTCGCACTGGAGGGCTTAGAATATGACTGTGGTCTTTCCTGACCCACTTTAAAGCTAAGAGGCTTACAGGTAGATTGTTCTGTAAAATAAAAATCAGAACATAAGGCCCAACTTGAAGGGACACTGATAGAGACGATTTGAAACTGAAGCTATCTCTGAAGATATGGAACAGAATAATAATAATGACAATAGTAATGACCAAAATCCACCACCGTCCAGTTAATTCCCACTCATGTAGCCATTCATGAAGAAGACAGGGATGGACACATATCAGCTGGTGGACCCTTCCACTCTAGGCAGAAACCTGGGAGCCAACCATTCTTCTTCTTCTCACTCACCTAATTAGTTACTAAAGTTAGAAATTCTTTATTCTTAATCCCTACATGGGCTCCCCGCGGTTGTTACTAGGTGCCATCGAGTCGACGATGACTCATAACAACCCTGTGAAAAACAGGTCTGAACCTTGCCCTGTCCTGTGCCGCCCTCCTGATCTGTGGCGTGCTCAAGCCCAGTGTTCAGCCACTATCGTTCCATCTTTTTTAGGGTCTCCCTCCTTGATGTAAATGGTTAAAATGCTTCATCGCTAACCACAGGGTTGGAGGTTACAGTCCTCGAAAAGTCCCACAGGAGAAACTTGTAATCTGCGTCCACGTAATCATGCATTGAAAACTCCGTGGAGCACAGTTCAGCTCACGGCATGAGGTCGCCAGAAGCTGGAACCAACTCATGATGGCAGTCGTTAAGCTTGCTTGTTGTAAGCCGATCCTCTCCACTCTCACAGCCGCTGCACCAGCCAAGGTCTCTTTTAATTTCTGACAATCCACTCTTTTTTTTTATAAGTACATTCTCATTAATTTCCGAATGAACTGCCAATCCACTCTTGACTGTATTATTTAGGATGCTTTTAACCACATGGGGGGGGGGGAAGGAAGAACATGAATTTATCATATTCCTATAACAAGAGGCCAATAAACCTGCCGTAGACAGTCAAGAAGTTCCAGAATTCAGCAACCCAAGGACAGCAGCTTTTTCCATCTTTCCCCTATGCGATCCTCAACATATTGGGCTTTCATCCTCAAGTTTATTACCTAGTCCCAAGGTGGCCCCTGCAGTGGGAGCAAAGGGAAACCTTTTGTCTTCATCCCTTTGTGAAAGTGAGGAGGAATTGACCAGAAACCCCAGCAAACATTTGTTCTCTTGGGCAAAATCTGTGTGGCATCCTCTGCCTAAATCTTTCCGTTGGCAAAGGCAATGAATGCAGTTAGCTTCTTAGACGAATCAAGTTTCACACTTTGAGGCTGTTGGAGAGGGTGTAGGCAACTGCCCTGAATCACAGAACCATTTAGAGGATGGTATCAAGATTAGGGTCTGTCTGTTGAAGGTGAACGTCTTCCTTAGTTCTCATTCTCCAATCCGCCTCCATGCTGCCCCCCTGTGGTGTTACCTAAATCTAGCCCAGTCAGTCTCCTGCTTAGACACCCTTTTGCTGCTTTCTTGCTGGACTGTGGAGACTCCAGAATCAACAAGCTCCTACATTTTTTTTTTTTTTTGCAGATGAGGGGGTCTTTAAAGGAAAGAATTTCTTTTCTCACCATTCAGGAGGTTAGAAGTTCAAAGTCACATCATGAATCTCAAGGGCGATCGCTCCCCATAAGCAATCCTTGTAGATGCATCTTGTCTCCTTAGTCCATCTTCTTCTCTTCTCTTTCCCATGTTGTTGTTGTTGTTTAATGCCATCGAGTCGTAGACAACTCATAGCGACCCTATGAACGAACAGCCTGAGCACTGTTCATACATAGAGTTTCTGGAGGCAAGCCATTTTGGAAGTGGATGCCGCTCCTGCTTCCAGGCTTGATTTAGTCGGGAAGCTCCAGCCAACACTGTCCACCTGGGGTACCCATTACCACGATTGGCACATCACTGTCACAGGCTTCAGCATCACAGCAACCACATATTCTTTTTAAAAACCAGGAGTCGGTCACAGTTAAGTCAATTCCAATTCATGAGGACCCCACGTATGTCAGAGTAGTTATTGTGATATCCCGTGTTTGTTCTTATGTGCCTGTTGAGTTGGAACTGACCCTCCAGCAGGCTTTCAAAGGCTGTAAATCACACAGGAGGAGATGCCCATCTTTCTCCTGTGGAACATTCCGAAGTGGAAGCCCTGGCGGCCTAGTGGCAAGAAGCTGCACTGCAATCCCGAAGGCACAAGGTTCAAATCCACCAGATGCTGGAAAAGGAGGAGCAGTCTCCTCCTGTGCCAGTCGAACCTGAAAAGAAAAGAAAGGGGCAGGGGGGAATACAAAAAAGAGAGAGAGGAAAAGAAAAAAGATCACCAGGCTGTTCTGCAGAGGCACCTCTCAGTAGACTTTGCTCTGCAGCCTCTCAACAACTTTGCATGTTAACCACCATTTATTTGCTCCACCCAGAGACCCCTGGTACATTCTCAGCTTTTCTCTGTTGCTGATTTCCCACCCCCTCAGTCTTGGCACTCCAACAAGGCCTTTGAGAGCTCCCTGCATATGTGGTAGATTAGTGTGTATATTGTAAGCCAACAATGTGTGCTGTCACTTTTTAAATCTTTACAAATATAGGCAATGATTCATTGTTTGAGTGGGCATTTATGAAATTACATATAATGTTGGATATTTTTCTGTGTTGGTTGACCCGTAATGCCTTCCCTATTGCAAAAGCACAAAATTTTTTAATAAATATATTTTTAAAGTATTTCCGTCCCCTGGTGTCCTCTTCTTCCCTGCTCTGCTACCATCTCTTTTCCTTCATTTCTTTCTCATTCTTCTGACACATCATCTATCTCCCACCAACTGTTAACTCCCTGCCTCTAGCTACTCTGTGCCAGTCTACAACAACTCGCCAGATGAGTGTTGTCCCCATTGTACAGATTAGAAAACTGTGGCTCAAAGAGACTAAGTAATTTTCCAGAGGTACAGAGTCAGTGTCAGGGCCAGGGCTTACAGCCAAGTCTGTGTTTACAGAGCCCGTGTCTCTTCTTGCCTATACAATACGTCTCAGCCCATCTGTCATCATCATTGGCAGTTGAGGTTTATCTTTCTCATCTGTTTTGTGTGTGTGTGAAGATTCTTTATACCCTTTGGATTTGTATTTTAAATTCTCAATGTTTCTTTCTCCTCCTTCCTTATTAAATGTATCTGGGTGCCTTCCTTCTCCCATGCCTCCTCCTCTCGATTATTGTTTCGTGTCATCAAGTCAGAACTGACACATAGCTGACCGTCCAGCAGCCTATCAAGTGCTATAAATGAGAAGAGATTGTCCATCTTTTTTCCTGTGGAGCAGCTGGTGGATTCAGACCTCCTGCCTTTGGGTTGGCAGCACAGCGACTTAACCATTAGGTCACCAGAGCTTCTTCCTCCACCTTTGGAAGCCCAACTACTAAGGAGAGTTTGTCTGCTTTCCCTGCATGTAGCAGCCTCTGGGTTAGGACTAGTGATCCAAACACTGCAGTCAGGATGGAGGAAGTGCTATGAGGATAAAGAAGAAGAAAAAGAATAGGTGGTGTTTGACAGTACAGAGGGCGAGGACGGCTGTGTAAAGTGGTGTATCATGATGGAAGAATCAGGCATGGAACTTCGGTTGGAGGTGGTGAAAATACAGGTAAATATGTTTGGGAAAGGTTGCCAAGCATTTGAGGTTCTCATAAGTAACATTTTCTTGGTTTAAAGAAAGATTGCAGAGCATGCTGGTCCAGGATGGGGCCAGAGTTTTGGAAAATCAGTACAGGTAGTTCCCAGAGGGTGACAGTGACCAAAAGGAAGAGGCACCCCAGAGAAATGGGAGTCGACTATGTCTGAAAGCAGACCACAGAGCCTGCAGGGTTGGGTTTCCTCTGGCCCTCGCCGCCTCCAAACTATGGCACTGGTGCTGGTGCTGGTGTGTTCTGTCAAGTTGGAACCAACCCATAGCTGACCCTCCAGTGCGTTTTCAGAGGCAGTAAATCACATGGGAGGAGACGGCCTGTCTTTCTTCTGCAGAGCAGCTGGTGGATTCAAATCAATACCTTTGGTTTGCCAGCACATTTCCTTACTGCGTGGATTCTGAAGCTTCATCTGACATACTTTGGGCATGTCGCAAGAAGGTATAAGTCCTTGGAGAGGGACGTCATGCTTGGGAGGGTGGAGGGACAGCGCAGGAGAGGAAGACCTTCTATGAGGTGGATTGATTCAGTGACTGGGGTAATGGGGGTGGGTGTGTCAGAGACAATAAGGTTGGCTCAGGATAGAGCAGGGTTTGGGGCTGTTGTGCATAGGGTCGCTATGAGTCACAAGTGACTCGACGGCACATAACAACAACAGGCCATCAGAGCTCTTTACCTGTCATACCAAATGAGAGTGTTCCTACTTCCTCAGCCCCAGCTTACAGAACATAACTGATCTGCAAAAGGCAGGGCCTGGACTCCAAAATCCCTAGAGCAGGCCTAGCACTGGCTCTCCATCATCCGAACAATAAGGCTGGTGAAGAATTTTTCCAAAACCCTTCTTTCCCTTAGTGCCTTATGACTTCCCTGTGCTAGTTCTTCCATGAGCTAGTTCTGCAGACTTTCTGACTGAGTGAAACAGGATGTTGTCGGCATCACTACTGGAGGCTGCCTGCCTCTCTCCTTTTCCAGTGCCACACATGGCCCCTTGTGACAGCTGCTCCCATCCCCATGGTGTTCCCAGAACAGTTTGCAGAATACTAATAGTTTGTGGATGTAAGCCCACTGATTGGAACAGCCTACATTCATCTTTTAGGAAATTTTCCCAAAGGCAGCCTCCTCTCCTTCGTAGTCCTTTTCACTAGACTAGACAGGAAAGGAGTGAGAGCTCCCTTCCATTCCCAAAATCCCAGCCCTGGCCCAGCTCATGGTGATCTTGCTTTTTTTTTTTTAATTGTAATTTGTATGGACTGCCAGGAAAACAAACAGATTCATCTTGGAGAGGATTAAACCAAGCTGCTCCTTGGAGGCAAGGATTCTGGGGCTTCGTCTGACATACTTTGG